>NC_063334.1:38933843-39004160 GCF_021869965.1 Rhincodon typus
GAAGGATTTTCTGAAGAAGGGTCTAGGCCCGAAACGTCAGCCTTCCTGCTCCTCTGATGCTGCTTGGCCTGCTGTGTTCATCCAGCTCTACACCTTGTTATCTCAGGTACTGTTGGCAATCACCTTTAAATATAAATAAGTTGTTACATAACAAGTACTGAAACGAAATTCAATCCGTGTTTACTTTTCAAATAGCGTCACATTATCAAAATATACCAGTTTGTGCAATGATGTGAGGTCAGTACCTTAGCCCTCATTGAAGGACCATATTTTACTGTATTTGGCAGATTGCAGTATGACGAGTTCAACATTTATTAAATCATTGCTTTCCTTTTTAAGGACTCTTTAGACACAGATAGTTTGCTCATCTAACATAATGTACGGAGATATTCATAACAGCAGTATGGGGTTACCTACTGGTCAGAAAATACAGCAAAGTCCAGGTTTAAAAGCTTGCACTTTATGGATCTCGTTTCCTACAGTTTGTCAACTGCACACTGCCACCTTCTCCAACCACCACAGTCCTACCACTACCCTCCATCCTTCAACTCATAAGTACACTTATCTTTCACGCCCCTGATGGCGAGTCTTCCATTAGCAACATCCCTGAAGTGTAAACAGCTCTAGCAGTGTGCCTGGATGACATTAATGTGCACACAGCAGACCAAATATCCTGAATCATGCTACTGGCTCTCTGCAATGCGTTAGCCTGTACACGTCGCCCATCCTTACTCCAACACTGACCCTGTCCAAATTCAGCAATGCAAGACTTGACCACTTCCTTTTTGTTACTGTCCAGTGTCCTCAGATGTAAAATGTGAAGATTCAGAAATGCAGGAACCGGTGCAAAATTAAACCACATCCAACTAAAGAGATTCCTTACACACCAACAGGCACACTTTTCAAAAAAAATAACCTTCACCTTGTTAAGCATTTGTGGAGATTAAACATAGTAGGACAGCATCAGTTCAAGATGGCAGCTCTCCACCATCTCCTCAGCAGGAGGAGGGAGAGAAAGGAGGCCTGGTGCTGCCACAACCTGCCGACTGGTTTTTCCAAATAACAGCAAATGCAGCTAAGGAGAATATGCCTATCGTAGTACAAATGCACAGGCAAGAATGTGGTGAAGTGAACATTAAGTACAGATCAATATGTCTGTGAAAAGCAGTATACACTTGCAACATTGAGATCGAAAAATATATTAAAGATCATGTCATCAAGGACTATTTCTGAGCCACAGAATAATTGTTCTAATGTTTCCTGCCATGATCAGTACAGTCTTTATTATGTCAATTTTGTGGGTGCATTACTTTTAGAAAACTACATACCATGGCTTTTAAATGTGCAACGTCTATGCTTCCATTCTTGTCCACTTCAACTGGCTGGATTTTCATGCCTGCCATTTGTGCACTGGCTGGATTAGTGCCATGAGCTGATCTTGGGATCAGGCAGACCTGGAAAGAGGACAAAACAAGTAAGCAGAAAGTCAATGTCAAAATGTTAATTATCTACTCAGAACTGTATCCTCTGATTTGAGAGACAGCTTTACAAATATGATCCTCACCAGCATTGGCAGATTGTTGTAATGTGAACCATTGACATCTGACCTGCACACACACAACAATGTTAAGAAGGAGCAATGGGAACTTCAAAGGCATTAGAAGAAACACTAGACAGGTTTTTATGAAGCACTCAGATCTTAGGATCTCAGCGCAAATCAACTGTACTATGTAGATTAATGGAAAGGATCAGACAGAATCTCATACCCTGTCCTGTGACACACCTAGAGATGGAGGGGGCATTTAAGCAGACGTGAAGGCTTCACCCCAATTAACACCAAGGCATCAAGCCCATGGGCAGCCTTCCCGCCCTGCTGCCAATTAAGGGCCTCAGCCGTCCACTGATGGTATTAACCTAGTGACTGAGGGATGGGGTGGTGGTAGTCACCATGCGTGCAGCACCAGTAGTAAAACCTGGCTAAAAGACAAATGAAACATTATCGTTTAGTTAACAGCTTCGAAGAAGTTGGACCCATTTTTAAGGCAAGTATTTACCATTCAACATACCACACAAATTTTAAAGAGTGACATAATAGCACACAAGTTTGAATATTTTCAGTTAAACTGGAGAATTACACTTATCTTTGAATGTATTTTTATTCACTCATTGGACATGGGCATCATTGGCTGACCAGTATTTATTGCCCATCCTAAGCTGCCCTTGACAAGGTGGTGGTGAGCTGTATTCTTGAACCTCTACAGTCAACGTGAAGGTAGATCCACAATGCCCTTAGGAAGGGAATTCCAGGATCTTGACACAGCAACCACAAAGGCATGGTGATATATTTCCAGGTCAGGATGGTGAGTGGCTTGAAGGGGAACTTGCAGGTGGTGATGTTCCCAATGTATCTTCTGCACTTGTCCTTCTAGATGGATGTAGTCATGGATTTGGAAGATGCTGTCTAAGGATATTTGTTGAATTTCTGCAGTGCATCTTGTGGGTAGTACACACTGCTTCCACTAAGCATTGGTGGTGGAGGAAGTGAATGTTTGTGGATGTGGTGCCAATCAAGTGGGCTGCTTTGTCCTGGATGGTGTCAAGCTTGGGGCAAGGCTAATTTCGTAGTGAATAGGGCATAGTTTTCAATATGTAATGCAAAGGGATGTTGTAATAGTTTGGCAATCCTCACCGATTGCTGACGTGTTCCAGCTTTGGGTACCTCCAAGTTAATATCCTATCCAGTTTTGACTGGATATTAATAAACTGTGTGCCCATAAATGACACGAGTAAACAATGATTCTAATACAGATGGCAGTCTAAAATGGCAGCTTATAAAAATAAAATCACCCAAAACAGGAATACCTCTGCTCTGGTACTGTTTTCTTTTACTCTTTGCTTTGTTTTACTTTAAAGGTATTTTGAGGAAGAAAGGAGAATTGCTATGTGTTCCTACTTCAGCATGCTTGTATATTCTTTTGTGATGGTAAATTCTCTTGGTGCAGCAGGATCTGTGCGTTATGGTCTGGTCAGAGGTAAATGTTTAATATTTGTTTTGTTACTATGATGACACAAATGCTGTTTGGCAATTGTTCCTACACCAGGTTCTTCTGCATAATCCAACTTTAGAAACTTCAATAGCTATGAAAATCTCTAAACAATAGATAAAAAAGATAATATCCTTGACAGGCCCTTTATTAAAAGCTGTTACAGAATAATCCTTTCACTTTTGCATTGTTGTTTCATTCCTTGAATACTTTTTCAACGTATTGATTGAGAAAAGGTACGCTATCTGCTACGGTGTGCATTAAAGCTGAAGGCTGATTTTGTGGTGGGGTCTATATTTAGGGCTTGTTTATTTGTTGTAAGCAAAGCTATCTAACCTTACAGAGCAGACAGGGCCAGCTCATGGGTATTACTATTCATTACTCTGAGCCAATCTGCAGGCTCATTTAGGAGGGTGTGGGAAAGGAGAAGGGAAAGAATCTCAGAAATCACATTTTGCCACCTGCTCCATTTTGGACAGTTGCCTAAAGGCAAGAGCTCTCGGAACCTTTGGGGAAGCTCACATTTCAGAACCTTGGCAGAGATAAGGAATATTACAAGGCAGAGCAGACGCCAGCAACGTCAATTGAAAGGAAACCCAACATTAAAATGTGAAACAGAACCAGCAGAACCTTGTCACCATTATTCTACATCTGACCAAGGTCAGTTGGGTTTTGCCATTGCAGGGCACCCTCACCAATGACAGAACACCTTGCCTAGCAGGATGTGACAGCCAGACCCTGCTCTACTGGCACAGCCTGGAAACAAATACAGGAGGCACACCTTTGAGCAGTCAGGCATACTGGAACTACTGCAGAGATGCCCTGTGCCTGAAAATGCTACAAGTCAACTCGCTGCAATGACCTTGCTCAAATTTAACAGATCCTGCATGACATCTCATACATATCCATACTTTAGCCAGGCACATGCACCTTCCAGTGGTATCACACCACAAGTTAATGCAATGTGGTCAGCCACATAATAACCTATTGGCACTCCACCTTAGTCGAGCTGCTTAATTAAATAGTTACATTTCCTGTACAGGTCGGTGGTAGGAAAGACAAGAGGCCTTAATGAAAAAGAATGAATAAGAAACAATAGCTAATTAAGCATAATAACAATCAAAAATGTCAAGAGAAATCTGTATTAAAGAAATTGAGTCAAACACCAAAATAATTAAGTACATGACAGGTTTAGAATGACAAGTGCAGGATAACACCCCGGCAATAGCTTAATACAAAATTCAAGGAACTTATTGAGAGCCGGGCACAGAAAGAGAGAGCTAAGGGGCAAATTCCCATGCAAATACATGTTTATTGTTTATGTTAAACCAAGTCAACGAATATGCTATCCAGAGAAGGTCTACATTAAAAGCCAAAATAAGTTAACTTATTTTTACATTAAAAAATCAAGTTGCTCGAAATTAAGTTTCACATTCACTCATGCATGTAACTATAATCCTTGCCAATTCTTTCCATTGTTCGTTGATGTAGCAAAGTTAGCAGAATCTCCAACCCATGTTTGTTTATCCAATATAGTGTATGATCTCCAACATAGTGGATGGTCAATACTCCTTAAAGCCACCAGGGGGAAGCATGCCTTTAACAAGAACAGGTAACAAGTATGGATTTTACATCAAACCTTTATAGATAAATGTGTCCAAGTGGTCTGGAACACACCTGGTTTGAACAGTGTGTTAAAAATATTAATTAGGTTTTCAAAATTCATGCATGTCATTTCGGTGAGGTTCGCTAGCTAGGCGAACATTGATAATTTCAACTCTACTTTCCTGCCTTATAGGGAAAAGGCAGGAAAGTTAAGTTGAAGATGATCAGATCTGCCACGATTTCATTGAATGGTGAAGCAGACTCAATGGGCCAAATGGCCTACTTCTGTCATCGTATCATCATTTATCGTTCATTCCAATTGCTCCTGGGAAGGTGGTAGTGAATTCCCTTCCTGAACTGCTGCAACCTTTGACTTACTGTAGGTACATCCAAAATGCTGTTAAGGAGTTCCAGTATTTTGACCCAGCAACAATGACAGAACAACGATATATTTCCAAGTCAGGATAGTGAGTGGCTTGGAAGCAAATTTATAAGTGGTGGTGTTCTCATGGGGCTGCTGCCTTTGTCCTTCTAGGTGCAGTATTCATAGGTTGGAAGGTGCTGTCAGAAAAGCCTTGGTGAGTTTTGTAGAGACTAGATTTTGTGAAAGGGCATTGCAAAATCCTCAATACTTAGTTATTTTACCAAAGGCTGTTTCTTGACAATGGAGGCAGGGAGCTTCCCTTCTAAAGGGTTCTCTTGCTAGTCTGTATTAACAACAAGAAAAAAGCTGCACAGACACAGGAAAAGAAAAAGTGGGGGTTATATGCCCCGCTCTCCTATGAATGTTGAGATAGAAAATCAGAACAGAAATTCAACCTTCACATTTGCAACCTCTTGATCCCCTTCAGTGGCATAGCTAAGAATGGAGATGATCACAATATCACAAAAGGCTTGCTACGGCTGCAGACTATACGTAATGTTATACTATACCAATAATTCAGCTTCAGTAAATTCTAAGGGCTGACTTAATGGAGACAGGAGAGGGAATTCCTGAGTTGAGACCCTCAAGCCAGGCACGACAAAACTACTAATAGTGGAGCAAGAACAAAAAGTGCTGGAGAAACTCAACAGGTCTGGCATCTGCGGAGAGAGAAACAGAGTTTACTTCTGTTATGACTCTTGATCCAAATGGCAGAGGAAGCTTTGGTTTTTTTTCTACTGCTCAAATCAGCCCACTGCATGCAGGGTCAGAGTCGTACAGCATGGAAGCAGACCCTTCGGTCCAACCAGTCTATGCTGGCGGTGCTGAAAATTTGAGATAAATGCATAGGATGGTGCATTTACCGATTCACTCAACAACTGCACGTGATATAATTCTCTTACTCTGGATGCCTTTATTTAATTGCTCAATTCCTCACAACATACATCTTCCCTGCTCTGCTCAACTGGAAACAATAAATTGGTCAATTCTCTGGGGCTGTGTCCACACATGCTCAGAAGTCAGGGTGGGTTTCTAGCTGTCCTGTGGGGGTAACTCTGTACCAGTCTCTGTTATTGACTCCACAAAGCTCAATGGCATCTATGATCCTAAATGGAACCCTCACGTCCTTTTATTGTTCTAGCTGTCTCCCATGACCTAATTTTTGCCTGTTTAGCCGAACACATTCACTTCTCCTTTCTACAAATGTTAGGCTCCTGAGGGGGCTTGACTGGGCAGATGTGGAGAGGGCCTCTGTTTCTATTGGGAGAATCCAGAACGAGGTGTCCCTGTTTAAAAATAGGAGGTCACCCATTTCATACAGAGATGAGGAGAATTTTATTTTCCCCTCAGAAGGTTATGAACGTTTGGAACTTCCTCCTCCAAAAGGCAGTGGAAGCAGTGCATCTGAATATTTTTAAGGCTGTGGTGGAAAAGTTCTTGATCATCAAGGGGATGAAGAGCTATCGGGGGTAGGTGGGAATGTAGAGCTGAGATTATAATCAAATCAGCTATACTCTTATTAAATAGCAGAGTAGGTCTATTCCAGTTCCTCATTTATGTTTGCATGATAACTCTCCTCAAGTTTTACAAAGTCTTGAATAATCCTAAAATGCGAGGATGCAATTCAAACATCTCAAAATACTGAACAGAATGCAACAAACATGTCGCTTATTCCTCTATCTTTTTCTCTCACCATATCTCCACTTTTTCCAACACAAATAACCATTGTTCCTCAAACAGTCTCTGATATAACTAAGTATATTTGCCTACAACCGCAATGTTAGGAAATCAAAACTTATCGTTACAAACTTTCCAAGAAAGCACTTGTATTTACAGAATACTTCGAACATGAAATGCCCAAATCAAGCAAACTATGCTACCACACCGCACAAAGAGATTCTAGAACAGATTACAAAAAGCTTAAAGGCAGGTTTTCAGGACCATTTTCGAAGAACAAAGAATTTCTCAGCAACATGGACCTTAAGAGCCAGACAGCTGGTCACCAATGGTGCAGCAATTAATATTATAGTTGTTCAAGTGACCAGAATTAGACTAGACTAATAACTCCAAGGATTATATGGCTAGTTCATTACAGAGATAGGGAGGGAGAAGGGAGGGGAAAGGCAAGGACGGATTTGTAAGCAATGATAAGAATTTTAAAATTGAGAATTGTTTAAACAGGGGACAATGCAGGTCAGTGAGCACAGACAGTAAGTGACCAGGACCTGGTGCCAGTAAAGATAGAGTTTTGGATGGCCTCATGTTTAGGGAGAGTAGAATGTGGGAGGCCAGCAAACAGCGTGTTGGAAGAGCTGACACTTGAGGTAACCCACATGAGGGCTCAGCAGCAGACCTGCTAAGGCAGCAACAGAGTTGAACCACATTAGAGAAGTGGAAATAGGCAGTGTTCCTCAGGTCAGAAGGAGATCTAAGGGTTGAAAATGACATCAAATATCCAAACAGTCTAATTTAGCCCCATTCTGTCCTACTACCAAAAACCACAAAATTCTTTTAATCTTTTGTTCCGCCTTCACCTTCTGTAGTTTTTTTCTAAACTAAAACTTTCATTAATTTCTCATTCCTAATTTATGCTGTCTTCTCTTTCACTGTTGTCAATCTTGGTAGTATTATACACTATGAATCATGAGAAGCCTCACCCTACATTTAATCTACATCGGACCACTACAATTCTGAGCAGGAAAATGCTTTGATGGGTAGTATGTGAACAGAAACAGCGTTACAGTCTCAATAATACGGACCTTCAGAAAGGTCATATTTTACAGGACAGTAAAATCAGGAACAAAATAGTAAATCTAAGATTAATATCCATCCTTCTTTTACCAAATGTACTAACTTAATTAACTCTGGGCACACAAAGTCATGCAAATTGCCCATGTGGAAATCTTCTTGCGCATGATCAGGCATGTAGATAATTAGCTATTATCCATGACAGACTGCAGGCATTTCTCTACATTAGAAGATAATCAGTTAGTAGCTTGTGGGGCACCCAGCTGGCATTAAGAATGGACAAAGTGTAAGTCCCGAGTCTAAGTCAGACGGAATAGGAATTGCACTCGTGCTGCTGCTATCCATCTTTCTAAGCTGTGCGTTAACCATCTAGCCAACTGAGCTGAGGAACCAGTTCTGAGGAAGGGTCACCGGACCCAAAACGTTAACTCTGATTTGTCTTCACAGATGCTGCCAGACCTGTTGAGCTTTTCCAGTAATTTCGGTTTTTGTTTCTGAGCTAAGGAACCCCTTTGTCAATGACTGTCCACAGGATATTAGACTATGGGCCACCACAACCAAACTGAATTCTCCTCTCGTCGTGTTCACATTTTCTAATAGGATATCGATCAGGAGTGGGAATCCAAGTGAGTCCATTCCAGATTGTAGCATCACATCCAAATATCACAATTTCACTGTTGCTTCGGCAAATATCAGCCAACAGCCCAAAGGTTCCTGGGTCAACCTCTGCTCTCTTTTACATGGCAGCGTTCCAAAACATGCTCAAAATTTTCCATTTATGAGAACCAACACCACTGCTTTATTTTTGCAGTCCATTTAATACGATATTCTTAATTCATGAGCGTGGTTTAATGTCAACATGTGTAAAATAAATCATTACAATATATGAGCAAACAAATATATCTCAACAGTAAAAATCAGGATGGATAAATTCTTAAGACCAATCTAAAACTGGATGGAATTTCATGGGCAAATTATGAATACCACCTCTGACAAGTGAACAGGACAGAAAAAAAACATGTGGACTCAAAGTATATCCAATCATTTGCTGAAAAAACACTTATGCAGTTAAATAAAAACCTAAAACAATGAACACATTTGTGAGTGCTATGGTTTTCTTTATTGGCAAGTGTCCCATTCACTGTTAACAGAACTATTGGAATTCTTTAATAATCAATGAATTCTCTCCTTCTATTTCCCCTTGCAGAAATATTTGCATCATCTATAACAACGGGTGAGGTGCCTGATGAGTGGAGGGTGGCTAATAAGAACAAAAGAGGAAGTACAGCACAGGAACAGGCCCTTCGGCCCTCAAAGCCTGTGCCAGTCATCATGCCCTAACTAAACGAAAAGACAAACTTTCTGCCCTTATTCGGTACCTATCCCGCTATTCCCTCCCTTTTCATGTAACCATCCAGATGCCTCTTAAATGTTGCCAACATGCCTGTTTTCACCACCTCCTCTGGCAGTGCATTCCAGGCTCTGACCACTCTCTGCGTGAAAAACTTTCCTCGCACATCTCCCTTAAACTTTCGCCCTCTCACCTTGAACCTGTGACCCCTTGTAATTGAAACTTCAACCATGGGGAAAAGCCTCTGCCTAACCACTCTATCTGTGCTTCTCAATTTTGTAGATCTCTATCAGGTCTCCTCTCAGCCGCTGTCTTTCCAGTGAGAACAATCCTAGTCTTTTTAGCCTTTCCTCATAGCCAATGCCCTCAAGACCAGGCAACATCCTGGTGAACCTTGTCTGCACTCTCTCCAAAGCTTCCATGTCCTTCTGGTAGTGTGGCGACCAAAACTGCACGCAATACTCCATTGCAGCCTAACAAGTGTTTTATATAGCTGCAACATGGTTTGCCAACTCTTGTGCTCCATGCTCCAGCCAATGAAGGCAAGCATGCCGTATGCCTTCTTAATCACCCTGGCCAACTGTGCTGTTACTTTTAGGGAACTGTGGACCTGCATGCCCAGATCCGTCTGTATGTTAATGTTCCTAGGGGTTCTGCTGCTTTTCTCACACGTTTCCAGTATCTGACTACATATCTATTCCTCGGTCTCCTGTGGACTGTTGGGAGGTCTATAGAAAACTCCCAACATTGTTGTACCTTTGTTTAAGAAAAACTGTAAGGTGAAAATGGGGAACTATAGACCTGCAAGCCTGACATCAATTGTGGGTAAATTGTTGGGAGTGATTATAAAAGATAGGATTTATGGACATTTAGAGAGGCAAAAATTAATTAGAGATAGTCAGCACAATTTTGTGCCAGGAAAATCGTGTCTCACAAACTTGACTGAGCTTTTTAAGGGAGTTACCAAAAAGACTGATGACGGCAGAGCAGTAGACGTTATTTATTTGGATTTTAGTAAAGCCTTCGACAAGGTTCTGCATGGTAGACTAATTAGTAAAGTTAGGCCACATGGGATTCTGGATGAGCTTGTCAAATGGATACATAATTGCCTTAATGGCAGGAGACCGGAAGTCATGGTGGAGGGTTGCTTTTCTGACTGGAGGCTTGTCACTTGGGGTGTTCCACAGGGATCAGTTCCGGGTCCTCCTCTGTTTGTCATTTATATAAATGATTTGGATGAGAACATAGAAGGCATGGTTAGTAAGTTTGTGGATGACAACAAAATTGGAGGCACATTAGACAGTCAAGGATGTTTGCTACGACTACAAAGGGATCTTGATCAAATGGGTCAATGGGCTGAAAAATTGCAGGTGGAGTTCAATCTGGATAAATGCAAGGCATTGCATTTTGGTACAACAAACAAGGGTAGGGCTTATAAAATTAATGGTAGGGCCTTGGGTCATGTTGTAGAACAGAGTGACCTAGGGGTACTGGTATATAATTATTTGAAGTTTGCATCACATATAGACAGGGTGGTTAAAAAGGCATTTGGCACACTTGCCTTTATTGCTCAGTCCTTTGAGTATAGGAATTCAACATTCATGAAGACGACATTGGTGAGGCCCCTTCTGCAATAGGTTCAGTTCTGGTCGCCCAGATATAGGAAGGATATTATTAAGCTGGAAAGGGTTCAGAAAAGATTTACCAGGATGCTGCCAGGTATGGAACGTTTGAGTTATAAAGAAAGGCTGGACAGGTTGGGACTTTTTTCACTGGAGGGTAGGAGGTTGAGAGGCAATCTTTTAGAAGTTTGTAAAATAATGAGGGGTGCAAATAGAGTTAATGGTAATTGTCTTTTCCCCATGTTGGGGGTTTTCAAGACTAGGTGGCATATTTTTAAGGTGAGTGGAGAAAGATATAAAAAAGACTTGAGGGGCAAAGTTTTTATACAGAGGATGGTTCATGGTTGGAATGAACTTCCTAAGGAAGTGGTGGATGCAGGTGTAATCACAATGTTTAAAAGACATTTGGATAAGTACATGATTAGAAAGGTTTGGAGGGATATGAGCCAGCAGCAGGCAAGTGGGTGTAGCTTAATGTGGGGTTATGTTCAGCATGGACTGGTTGGACCAAAGGGTCTGTTTCCATGTTGTATGACCCTATGACTCACATCATCAGTGTGATCCCATCCAACAAATATCAAGCTATTCCCATTATTATAGCTTGGTGTGAGAAGATTAACTTCAAATTGACACTTTTTGATCACCTGTCAAAATTAATGACATCTGAGATTATGTGAGTACAGAGAGAAAAATAGAACCGAGATCACAACCATACCTTATTGAATTGTAAAGCAGACTCGATGGGCTAACTGGCCAACTCTTGCTCTTATGTTTCTCTGTTTTTTTTTTTAAAGAGGGAAAGAGTTAAATCAAGGAGCTAAGACTTTTACACAGAACGGTCAAAGCTAACTGGCTGCATCTGGACAGCATCATACTGACTGTTAACAATGTTAATATTAACATGTTCACAGGACATTCTTCTACCAGCAACAATATGTTCTAGGTTATGTCATCATCTTAAAAAAGAACAGGATGAAGACCCCAAGAAAAACAATCTTATCCCTCTTTCAATTTTTTTTTCCTTTTTCTCTTTAATGTGATGTTGGTGTCGCTGTTATTTGTTCCCGTCCCTAATGGTTTATAAATTGAGGGGAATTAAAAGTCAACCACATTGTGGTGGGTTTAGAGTCACACGTTGGCCAGATTGGATAACAATGGAAGATTTTGTTCCCTAAAGGACATTTTTGAACCCAAAGAGGATGATTTTCACTGGCACGGAGATCAGTTTCTTGCCAAAACTATTAAATTAATTCAAATGCTGTGATGGGTTTGAATCCAGACACAACATTAACTGGGCCTTTAGATTACTTATCCAGTGACATTACCACTACATCACCATCTCTCACCAAATCATTCTCTTCCAAATATCAGTTAACTACTGAATTTAGTCTTGTTAGTTAGTGAAGGAATACAAGTGGTATGCTATAAGTTACTTACAGTTCTCTGGTTTTCTCCTTTTGAATTTAAATAAGCCTTAATTGCCGCCAATCCAGCATATTCACCTTGTGCGCCACTGTACAAGAAATCAAAGTAAAAGCACATGAGTAATACTAAACAACATGTATGAATACTAAATTGTTGCAATCATATAAATGCCTCTTTTATCTCATCCATAAATGAGATACACTTTCCTTGAGGGCATCTTCTACATTTTAAGTCCACGCATCTCTGGCCTGATTGGACAGTATGCAAGAACAAAGAAGAATAAAGAACAATACAGCATGCGAACAGGCCCTTCGGCCCTCCAAGCCTGTGCCCACAGATTTTGCCCTTCCATACTAAAACAGTCTTCACTAACAGGATCTGTAACCCTCTGTTACCTTCCTATTCATGTATTTGTTCAGGTGCTTCTTGAATACTGCTATTGTGTCTGCTTCTACCACCTCCTCTAGCAATGCGTCCCAGACACTCACCACCCTTTGTGTGAAAGACTTGCCTTACACATCTTTTAAACTCCCCACCCCCGCACCTTAAACTCGTGTCCCCCAGTAATTGATCCCTCCACCCTGGGAAAAAGCCTCATGATTTCCACTCTATCCACGCCATTCACAGTCTTATTAACTACTATCAGATCGCCCCCTTAACCTACTGCATTCCAGTGAAAACAAACCCAGTCTAGCCAACTTTTCTTCATGGCTAAAATCCTCCATAACAGGCAACATCCTGGTAAACCTTTTCTGTACCGTCTCCAAAGCATCCACATCCTTCTGGTAGTGTGGTGACCAGAACTGCACACAAGAATGTTCTGCAATAACAATATCCCCAAACCAACAAGTATTAAAAGTGCATCAGATCAGCAACTATTTCCACTGGCACTGCAGAAGGTTTATCACACCAGAGAGTCTAGTGTCAACTAATTTAAATAAATCTGCGAGACCAAAGACATTACTCCTGGCAGTAACCTGATTAAAGTGTGAAGGGGGTACAGTGTATGGAAGGGGGAAGGTGAAGTCTAATGTTCAGAAGGAAACAAAGTATATTTCAAGCTACATGGTTAAATCACAGTTTAATATTCTTTAAGATATCCAACATTACACAAACATCGTGGTTCTATAAAGATAAGGCAAACAAACACTATCAGGTGCACAATAAGTCAATACGTGAAACAGGAATTCTGAATTTGTTTTTTTATACACCGCTCAAGCAGGCAGAAAGATAAGATAACATTTAAAAAGTGCAATAATCTACACAGAGGGCATGCCACCAATAAGTGAAAGATACCAATGCTACAGAAGAAAATGCTGAATTGGCAATTTATTTACTAACTGATTGACAGGAAATTGGGAAGAGCTGGTACTACTACAGCTGTGCTGAACTCCCGACAGTGTAGAATAAAAATCTCAGTCTAGCTTTTCTTGACAGTCTTGATTTTCCTGATCCTGTGGGCACATGGGAAGAAAAAGCTTCTTTTCTCTCATAGAATCCCTACAGAGTGGAAGCAGGCTATTTGGCTCATCAAGTCCACACCGACCTTCCAAACAGTATCCCACCCAGACCCACACCCACACCCATCCCTATCCCTGTAACCTTGCACTTCCCATGGCTAATCCACTTAGCTTGCATATCCCTGGACACTATGGGCAACTTAGCATGGCCAATCCACCTAAGCTGTACAACTTTGGACTGTGGGAGGAAACCAGAGGAAAGCCACGCAGACACGGGGAGAATGTGCAAACTCCACACAGACAGTTGCCCGAAGGCGGGAGATGCTGGGTTGCTGGGTTGCTGGTGCTGTGAGACAGCAGTGCTGACCACTGAGCCACTGTGCTACCCACTTTTCATCATATATTCTCCTCCTGCCTCACTGAAGCACTGATTTCTCTAGCCCGAGAACTTCTGGCAGCTTGGCTGAGCAGCACATGCTTCACGAGTCAGGGCAGTGAGTGTTGGCAGGTACCCCGATGGTACAAGCCCAATCACTCACATCCACACACATGCAGCTTTCCAGTCAGGCCTGGATGGGGGCAGATGTTTTCTCCCCAAAGGCACTTGAGCCTAGGAGCCCATGAAGCCATTTCAAGGGTTTGGCTAAGTTTACCAGAGGATGTTGAGATCTGTGTGGCATCTTTTAACCCAATGAATCTGAAAAGCTTTTATTTTTCAATGTATGCTTGTCGATTTAATAATTTACTTCATAATTACCCTCCCATAACTTGCATTGACTAATGTTAATTGCTGAGAGTTATTGAGTGAGTAATCTTTGGCTGAAAATTAAAACAGAGTTTTATTTCTTGCCATTCTTCTCATCCAATTTTTATCAATTCTATTTGGTGTGATACAACTAATATGGACTTATTGTTGGATTAGGTTCCCGTTATCTATATCTATATAAGATTATGATTGTGCTAAATCAACTTGTTCCTTTCTAATTAAACAAAATCATTCAGGGCGTATCTGTTGAAAATAAAAGCTGCCCAAAGTCTAGTTTGGTCACAGATCAGAATTATGTTATTACATATACACTCTTTAGAATGTTTAGGATTCAGGTTGAGAATATAGTGTTCCCTATATTAAAAATAGCTCTGACTGCTGTCCACTGTCGAGGATCATTGAAGAAGGAAATGATTAACTTGGGTGATGTAACATTGAGTCTACATTGCATATCAAACTGTAATTAGTCAGCACCTTTGGAACAGCAATGCAAGGTCAACCTCATCTCCTGTGTGAATTTTTATTTATGATCATGCCAATCCTGAGGCCTAAGGCAGCTATGCCTAAATTACTTTGACATTAAGACTGAGATCATCTGACCAGCTACCTGTTTCACCCCCCTTTCCCTCGCTCAGAGTCAAGCCTTCTCTTAAGAAGGCTCTCTTTCCAGTCTTGAACTTCTACCTTCCTCCAGATTTTCTCCTTCCTCCCCTTTGCCCTTCTGAGCTCATCTTGTTCAGGATACTCACTTCCCACTTTCTCAAAGCCACTCCCCAGAATCGCAGAGCTGACAACTTTTCTTCTTGGGAGCCTATGATAGTCAATATTGCTAATAGCTCTGCTCCTCAGCTACTGGCCCTTTTTCCTTCAAATCTGCATTTTTACCTTACCCCTCATAGGGCAACCGTTTCAAGCTCTGGCCTGGTTTTCAACCTCCCTTTCCTCTAGAAAATCTTGTAGTCTTATTGATCCCCACTCCCTCCCAAAAATAAACCATTCCCAGTAATTCCATTTTTGACTCCCTCCACTCAAGTTTCAGCCTCTGCCAAAGCCCTGAAAGACTGCTTTCCAAAATCAGTATTACAAATGATATTGCACGTGGCTGTTATAAAGGTCCTCTTCATCCTTCCTAATCTGTTGGGCAACCTTTGCCACAATCAACACACTGTCCTCCTCTAACATCTCGCTAGCTTCAACCAGAACTGGCTGTGACTTCTCTCACAAGATGCTATTGTTGTTTATCTGATCGCAGTCAGAGAATGACCAGTGATGGCTTCTCTTCCTGCTCCTACACCTTTACCCCATGTGTCACCCATGTTGACACTAATATCTCATCTGCATGATGTACCATACCAGTCCCCACAACAATATTACGTAATAAATGTAGCATCAGTTTGCAAACATGCACTGAAAACATCCAGCTCTTCCATACCATTACCTCTTGGCCCCTCTACCATTTCAGAATTGTAAGACAGCTTGCGCATGTCCATTACTGAATAAACAAAGTTCTCCAGCTAAGCACTAAGACAAATCCATTCCCACTTCACTCACATCACCCAATTCCACTCTGTCCTCAGCTTGCCTGCTGCTCGATTATTCCATCATCGCCTGGAGACTTGACTGAAGTAACTCCACAGAAGCAACTCCACAGAAGCTGGTATCCCATTACCAAGTCACCTTTGGTTTAGACATGAAAAGTCCTTGATTTTAGTACTACCTCATGCAGAGTCGGGCATGGGGCATGGAATGCATTGCCGGAGAGGGTAGTGGATTCGGCCTCATTAGGGGCATTTAAGCGGCTATTAGATAGGCATATGGATGATAGTATAAGGTAGCGGTGGAGGTTAGATAGACCTTAGGTTTCGGGTAAAAGTTCGGCACAACATCGTGGGCCGAAGGGCCTGTATTGTGCTGTAATGTTCTATGTTCTATGAGTCAGGCACCAGAGTGTCAGTGTCTCGGACATCCAACCTTGGTGTGTCAGCCAGGACTCCCTGACTGCATCAGTTTAACAGCCCCAATCAGGGAACTCGGCTGGCTGACCTCATTACAATCGCTATGGTCCTCCTCCTGAGCCAGCAGACACAGGCCGGTCTTTCTTCTTGGAGAGCCTCCTGGGGCATCTTAGCACCAGAACAGGTTCCTCCGGCTTGTCACCCAACATTGCCAGCATGTACCACATGGGAACTCAGCTCGTGGCCAGGAGTGTCTCAGTAAAATTTCACTCGCTTTTTCCAGCAGCAACAGCATCGAAGCGGCTACTTCCAACATGTCCGTCTCGGAATCAGAGGACTCGACAATGTTGACAGAGGGGGTGAACCCACAGGTTCCCCCCTCTGTCAACGTTCTCGAGTCAAAACCTTTAGAAATGCTGGCTGACCCCACGGGTTCCGCCAACATTTCTAAAGGTTTTGAAGGGCACGGCCCACTCTGTTCCTGCACCATTTGAGAATTTGCGGCTTTCATACGGTCTACATGCTCATTCAGGAGTGTCGCACCTACCCAAACTTTGGGTCACCGGTCCTGACCTCACATCAAACATGCCTCTGACCCATGCCGGGCCATTTCATGTTTCTTACACCAAACTTTGCTCTGTGTCTCAAACTGTCTCTCTCACTTGGCAGAGTCTTGCGTCAGGCAGTGGACTCCCTGATGACGTTTCACCCTCCCCCAAGATTCAGGAACATTAGCCTTAAAGTGGTACAGAGTCTTCTATCCTTTAGCAACTCTGCCGACACCATCCCTGTAGTTGCATGAGGGGTGGTCCTATTGTCAAACAAGAACTGTGACAGTTTGTATCAAGCGATGCTGTGGGCCATCTCTTCAGTCCAGCCTTCAAAGTGTGGACCACTGTTTCTACCAGGTCGTTGGATGATGAGTGGTGGGGAGCTGACCTTACGTGTAGAATCCATTCAACTTTAAGAAATAACTGAATTCCCTACTGATTAATGATGGTTTGTTATCTGTGACTAACACTTCCAGGATTCTGTGCACTGCAAAAGATGCATGCAGTTTTTCTGTCGCCATCCCAGTGTTTGATGAATGGACTCTGCATATCCATCCACTTTCAGTGGGCATCCACAATGACATTGAACACTTGAAAAGTTCCTGCACAGTCAATATGCACTGAGTCCAAGGTTCACCCAGCCATTCTCATGAATGTTATGCAGGGGGGGTTCCTGCTGGCAGTAATTTTTGTCCTTGTTGGCACTCTGGGTACTGCCCCACCAACACAGCTATATCTGCATCCATGCCTGGCCACCAGGCATAACTTCTTGCCAACATCTTGATTTTGGAGACCCCTAGCTGGCCTTGGTGGAATTTAGCCAGTATCTGGTGATGACATTTGCTCCCCACAATATGCTGTCCTCTACCGTGAGCTGGTCCTTTCTGGGCCCAAAAAGGTTTCAATTCTCGTTGTGATGGCCTTTTGCCTTCTCCCTTCAAAACCAGGTGCTTCAATTTGGAAAGGACTGGATCCTTCTGTGTCCAAAGTCTGATATTGTTAGCTGTGACTGGAAGCATGTCCAGAAAATTTGATATCATTAGATTCTTCCATTGGGGTACCACTGGTAGTGTATCTGATAATGGGGGGCAGCTGGATGCATCCACATTTGTTACTTGGCCTCTTGGACAGTGCTCCAATATATAGTTATACTCACCTAGTATTATAGCCCACTGCTAAATGTGGCCTGAAGCTATGGGTGGCACTGCCTGCTCCTTTTTAAAGTTACTTGTGGAACCTCCTGACCCTAAATATGACCGCCAATCCTTCTTTATCTATTTGGGCAGATTTGCCCTCTGCATTAACCAAAGTCCTGGATGCATAAGCTATTGGGCGTTCTTCTCCATCTATGAGCTAATATCACTCAGCAGCCATACAAGGAGGCATGGCATGTCAATATTAGATATTTCTTGGGATCATTATGAGTCAACACCTTAGAGAATGATAGCTTTGTCTTTACTTAATTGAAAGTTTGTCTATGCGATCATTTCCAAGGCTAACCATTTTTTTGGAGTTGATGCAAAGGTGCCAGGATAGATGTCAGGTTATGTATGAACCTTCCATAATAACTTACCAGCCCAAGAAATAACCTAAGCTCCTGGACAGAAGTTGGAGCCAGGGCACCTTTGATCACCCTTACTTTATCTTCTAAAAAGGGTGTAACCCAGTCTTGTTGACTCTGCCGCTCAAGTAAATTCCACGGGGGGGCCTGGAAAACATATATTTCCCTTTCTAGGCATATGCCTGCCTTGGAAAAAATGCCTTAGGTTTATATCTAATTTCTCCAAGTAGTCCTTGTTAGTTTTCCCTGTTACTAGGCTGTCATCCAGTAAATGGCGACCTGAGGTAAACCTTGCAAAATATTCTCTATTGACTGCTGATATTTTGAACAGACTGACGATACCCCAAATGGCAGTCTCCTATATTGGTAGATGCCCTTATAGTATTAATTGTAGCATACATTTGGGAATCCTGGTCTAAACATAATTGCAAGTGCACATGGCTCTTGTCCCACTTTGTGAAGGACTGCACCCCCCGCCAGCTTTGCTTGTAAATCCTCTATCCGAGGGACTGGGTATTTTTCGAGCTGTGATAAATGGTTTACCATTTGTTTAAAACGCCCACAAAAGCGAACTGATCCATCGGACTTCAAAATCAGTGCGACCAATGCTGCCCATTCCACGAATTAGACTGGTTTGATAATTTCTTCACTTTCCAGTCTTCTGATTTCTGCATCTGCTTTTGCCCATAAGGCAAATGACACTGGGCAGGCCTTACAGAATCGCAGAATTGCTTCCTGGTCAACATGCAAGGTGGCCTTGGCTCCTGATACCTTCCAGGAAAGTCCAGGGGCTATTTAATTAGGACTTCACTCAAGCAGCCATTTACTAACTGAAAAATGTTGAGCCAATCCAGATGAATCTCTTCAAACCAATTTTGCCCGATGAAGGTTGGACCTGAACCTTTTATTACAATCACTGGTAACTGAACCAGCTGCTTCTCATAAGAGACCGGAATGGAAGTTGTACCTTAACCCTTAAAGGTTGCCCAGTATAGGTTCTCAGCCTAGCTGAGGTCTTGCACAAAGTTAAGTGCTGGGGTCCATAGCAAGTTTTGTTAAAGACTGGTTCTGCAATCACTGAAACAGCCACGGCAGCATCAACCTCCATTAGAACCAGATCACCATTTAACCAGACGTTTGTCTTGACTGGTTCGGATTTTGATGTTGCTAAGCAATTTAACTGTTTCAAATCATATGTACGTGAACTTTGCAGGTTATGAACTCTCCTGGGTACTGGCCTCAGTTATCTTACTCAATTTAGGTCTAGTATGACTCTTTTGCTGTCTCGAGTCCACATACCAGCAACAATGGCTTGCTGGCCAGGACTCTGAAGAAAATTTTAACCATTTGGCCAAGGCTTGGCTTTGTTTTGGGGTTTCGCTGTGGGTTGACCTAGAGTTCATTTCTTCAGGACATGCCCTGAGTGAGGCTATGTAATTCCCTGCACTCAAGTAGTGTTCTCCAAACTCAGTTGGACTGGTGAGGATGTCCACATGCATTGGAATACCTTGCAACCTGTATGCTTTACTTGCCATATTTTCTAATGACAAAGCCAGTTATAGTGTCTGTTTGAAATCCAGTTGGGCTCCCGTCAGCATGTGTTTTTGAATATTTACATCATTAATCCCACATATCAGATGGTCTCCAAGTATCTTATTAAGAATTAAATCAAATTCACAGGACTCTGCCAGTCCTTTTAACCTAGTCAAAAACCCTGATACAGATTCTCCTGATTCTCAAATTGCTGAGTAAAAGTGATAGTATCTCAGAAGTAGAGGAAGTTTGGGGTTGTAATATTACTTAACTATGTCAGTCAATTCTTGAAAGGTTTTAGTATCTGGTGCTTCAGAGAAAGTAAAGCTCCTAATGACAGAAAAAAATTGCTGGTCCACAGGCTGTCTGGAGAATTATTCATTTTTCATACTATTGCCACAATGTCATTTGCTCGGAAAAAAAACACATTCTTTCCACATACCGGGCTCATTCTCTACAATTTGCCCAACAAGTCCACATCGCCCCTCCAAACAGTATCCCACCCAGACCCATCCCCATTCCCATTCCCTTTCCCTGTAGCCCTGCATTTCCCACGGCTCATCCAACTAACTGACACATCCCTGGACACTATGGGCAATTTAGCCTGGCCAATCCACCTAACCTGCACAGCTTTGGACTATGGGAGGAAAAGAGCACCCGTACAGACATGGGAGAACATGCAAACTCCACACAGACGGTCATCCGAGGTGGGAATCGAACCTGGACCCCTAGCGCTGTAAGGCAGCAGTGCTAACCATAAGCCACCTTGCTGTTCCACCGCTAATAACACCTGTATCCCATCACCAAGTCACCTTTTACTTAGACATGAACAATCCTGGACTGTGGCACTGCCTCAGAGTCAGGTACCCGTTTCATATGTCAGCCAGGGCTCCCTGATTAGGCCAGATTAACAGCCCTAATCAGGGTGCTCCTATTCTATGGAGGTCCAACTGGTTGACCTCGTTACAATCATGACATTGACTATTCTCATGTACTCTTGGCTGGTGTCCCACATTCCGCCCTCTAAACTACAGGCTATCCAAATCCCTCCTGCTAGCATTCTAACTTGCACCAAATCCTGTTCACCCATCACGTGATTTCTGACCCACCTTAGCTCGGATTAAGTAAAATCACAATTTTAAAATTATCATTCTTGTTTACAAATCCGTCCACAGCTTTGACCCTCTCCAAATCAGTAATCTCCTCCAACATGCCAAGTACATGAGCTCTTCCAATTCTGGCTCAAGTGTTGCCGGGGTTAAACTCTCCCCCACTGATTCAAGTGTTTTCAGCTGCCTAGGACTAGATTTTCACTCCCTAAACCTTTCCACGCCTCTCTCCCTCTTTCATTTGAAGGACCACCTTCAACCTGTTTGATCAAGCGTTCATTCTAAACATTTATGTGGATTAGCAGAAACTTTTGTTTGATAACGATCCTGTGAATCACATTGGAGAGACTTTACAATATGAAAGGTGTTTTATAAATAGATTGTTGTTGATCCCATGAGGCTTAACATGATGTTTACTGTAGGTACAAGCAAGTGAGCCAAAGCAAATGTAACCTAGCAAGAGACAGTGATTTTCAGCGTCCAGTTTGAAGGGTTTCAACTTTCAACTTAATTTGCTATTAATTTCCAATTAGAGATTAACAAAACTAATTAGCTACGTTTTTGTAGAATTGACTCATGTCCATGGGGATGTGTAGCGAGGCTGCTTTAGAATCAATAAACAAGGATTGAAACCTTTCATCCTACTGACATGATTGAGTTCGGGTCAGGGAAATGTGCAGGTTGATCTTCCCGCTAGACAGCAATTGAAATTGTGAAAAAGCCACTGGCAGGGCCTCTTCCTCGGTGAGCAAACAGTATAGTAAAGGATGTCAGTCTTGGCAGCAAGAGAAACCGATGGAAGTACCACACTGCACCCTCACTAATGATGCCAATTACCTCCCCAACTACCATGCCTGACCAATCTGAGCTCAACCCCACTCCACCTGGCTTCTCAAGTCTGCTCGACCTTGCTGCTCCTGGTGAGGTGCAGTTCCAGCTGTGGCCTCTCCAATTGGTTGGCAGCTCCTGAAGGTGGCATCTTTGCCCTTGAAGGAATAGAAGATCGATACCAGGCCACCAATTGTATGATAGCTCCAGAATCAGGTCAGGGTGCCAGGGAATGCCAAGGCAGGGTTGCTCTGGTTTACAAGCGCCCTGTTGAGGTGTTTACTGTACTGGGACTAAAGCAAATACTGGAATCTTAATAAAAGGTAGAATGAAAACATTGCAGGCCAACCTATTTGGCTGGAAAGAGATTTTGTCATATCCAGTGATTTCGCACAAGTCCCGCTCCAGTTCCTGGAATAACTGCTGGTATCCTTGCGCCTGATCCAGAGGTACAAAAGGATGCACGTTCCCAAATTCTAGCCAAGTGATGGGCTGCAAAGAAAGCATAGGGAGTCGGGAGAAAGGGGAAACACAACATTTATTCATGAAAACTATCTACATAATTTTCAAAATACAAACAATTAACTTGCAACGAGGATTATGTGGCAACATTTACTACTTAATTAAGAGGTTGCATTCTAATGATATTCAGATTAATATCTCAATATTTAGAATGGATTTTATAATCTTTGGCTTTAATTTTGAAGCACCTTCATAAAAGTTCACTCGAGAGAGATTTGGTTGGAGCTCTGGTTCCATTTGAGAGATTTTGGCTCTTTATTGTAACTATACAATGGGCTATTCAACCTTCACTGTGCAGATGTGCTGACAAACTAGGAGGTTAGGAATGGATGAGAAGAATGCTCTATCTGGGGCTTGTGCAGGTACAGTTCATGATGGGCAGACAGTATCCCTTGAGCATTTTCAGATATGGAATATTTTAAAATCCTCCATTTAAGAATCCAGAGCTGTCCTATGGAGGAGGGGGTGACAGTGGGGGTCTGGGCAAATCATACTGCGCCCCATCCATCCCCAGCAGTCTTAATGAAGTTCATTTGTGTGAATGATGCCTTGCAGCCTTCAAATGAAATGGAACAGAAAGTCATGAGAATGTTATTCTCAGCCATTCAAAGGTCACCTAGAGCCTCGTTTTTTAGGTCCTCCCAGATCCTATGGTCCCAGCATATAGGCACTGAAATCACGGGATCTGGTGCACTCGCCCCAGCCTAGGGACACAGTTCTGTAAAGAACACTGTTTGGCTTCAACTCGTGCTGATCTGGTTGTATTCAGCTGGTACTAACTGCCTCAAGGCAATTAAACCAGTCTAGCAACTGGGCCTTAAAACAGGCATTGTGCAAAAAACAGAAGTTGCTAGAAAAGCTCAGCAGGTCTGGCAGCATCTGTGAAGAAAAATCAGAGTTAACGTTTTTGTCCGGTGACCCTTCCTCAGAACTGCAAAATCTGTTTCTGACATATTCAGTGTAGTCTGTCCTTATCAGCTTGACAAGCATGTACTGCCACCAAATAACCAGTACTTTTTGCTTACCTCTTGGGCACTTGTGCTTAGTGCCTGTGCAGCCAAATTACTGAGTCTAAATATGTGGCTAGAGAGCCAATGCTGTGGGTGCAAGTCTTTGCTTTTGCAGTAAAAGCACTCTCATAAGCGCAATCTCTCAAAGGCAGATTTAATCAGATAGTTCTTCCCTCCTGAATAGGCAGCACCCACATTACATGCTGATTACACAAAGAGTTCACATTATACTCAACTTCAGGAAATAAAGATATGTCAATTTTGTAACTAAGGTGACGTAAGGAATAAGCCACACTTACCGTGAGTTCTGAGGAACTGTTCAGCTTCATTGTGCAAGACCCCTGGATCAAACAGAGGAAAAAAAAATGTGTAATGTACTACCAATGAAGTTACATATTGAAGTAGGAAGAAAATTGAAAATAACTAACTATCACCCACCAGTGGAATCATGCTGTGAACGAGAGAAATATCTTTATTTTCTAATTTCTTCATGTACCGGACAATATTCGTTTCGGAGTGATAACTAAAATATATAAGTTAACAAATGAAGTGCTCAAAACATGGGAGTGTGTACAAAATTTTAAAACTATTAACTAAATATAAAGCTTGATGAATAAGATTGAAATAATGTTAAAAGATGACATTTGGCTTAAGGCAGTAAAATTAAATTTGACTTCTGTTACTTCACTCATACAGCACACCAAAAGACAATTACAAGCATGAAGTGACGAGGCTGGTTCCCTGCCTAACTTTATTATCTCAGACTATCGTAATATAATTTACAGAAGTGGTTCCAGACAGGTAAAAATGTAGTCAAATAACATTAAAATTTTATTACCGGTGATGAATTTGATGATGTTTAGATGAACTTACTATGAAAGGGACTTAGGGACTTTTGTTATGTGGAAAAAAAACTCGATAAACTTGGATAATTCTTATAATTTTAGGATAGTACACGAGAGAGACGTGTTAAAAACTTTTCGTTTTTAACAGTCATCACAACTGTTACGCAAGGAAAAGACTTGAGAAAGGGATATCAACTCACACAGCATGAGGACAGGTAGTTGGTTGGTTGGTTCATTGGTGGCAGAGAGATGTAGCTGAAACTCTAAACTGTCAACCGTAGTTAGCTAATGAAATTCAGATCAGGCACACAGACTCTTATTGGTCAGCGTATTGTCATGGGGAGAAAAGAAATTTTAAGAGAAGACGAAGGGGAGATTTGACAGAAATATTCAAAATGGTGACAGTGGATGTCAAGGATTGAAGGGGAGAAACTAACTCCGGTAACACGGCAGCAGAGCTGAACGCTCCAGCCAGAGCTCCTCGGTTCTCCCACTTCTTTTTCTTACTTTCCCCTGGACCCCCCCACTTCTCTGGACCTCAGACACTCGGCTCCGGCCTCCGATTCCCAGCCTCCAAAGCTCAGCGCGGGCTGTTAGCAGCCTGTGGCCAGACAATATGGAGGCCCCCCGCACTGGTCTGCTGTGGAGATCCTTTGAAGAGGGACTGTGAGGTTGTCATTTTAACTTTGCTTCTTGTTTTTTCTGACCTATGGTCATGCTGTGCATTGCTGCAATATAACCTTTTTTTTTCTTTATTTCTCTATTCTGTAACTAAAGATTATACCTAGGTACCACTGTAGCAGGTACCAAAGTAGCAACTTATAAGCTTTTCACTGTTCTTATTTGAGTATGTGACAATAAAGCTAATTCAATAAAGAGGTAACAAATTGGATAAAGGGAAAGCAGTAGATGTGATATATTTGGATTTTCAGAAATAATTTCATAAAAGGTACCACATATTATGCTTCTTGGTATGACAAGATCCCAAAGTGTTGTTAGAGGTAGCATGGATAGAGGTGTGGCTTACTAATGGAAGAGAGTTGGAATAAGGAAGCCATTTTCAGAATGGCAATCTGTAACTAGCAGAGTGTCACAGGGATCAGTGCTGGGGTCACTATTTATACTACACATTAATGACTTTGAGGAGAAAAGTGAATATACTGTAGCTAAGTTTGTGAATGACCCAAAAATAGGTGGGAAGGTAAGTGGTGAGGATGACACAGTCTGTAAGGATATAGACAGGCTTTGTGAATGGGTAAAAACTTAATAGATGGATTATAATATGGGAAAATCTGAAGTTATGTGGTTTGGTAGGAAGGATAGAGATCATATTATTTAAATGGAAAAAGACTGCAGAAAGCCACGGAACTGAGCCACTTGGGAGTCCACATGCACAAGTTACAGAAAAGCTAGCATCTAATTTTAGGGAAGGCAAATGGAATGTGGGCCTTTATTTCAATGGGAATGGAGCATAAAAGTAGGAAGATATTGCTAAAAATATACAAAGCATAAGTTAGATCACAACTGGAATACCTGTTTAGGTCTCCTTTTCAAAAGAAAGATATACTGGCATTGGAAATAGTCTGGAGAAGGTTCATTGGATTAATCCTGAGCATGGAGGGACTATTTTATGAGGAGAGGTTGAGTAGGTTGTAACAGTACTCATTGGAGTTTAGAAGAATAAAGAGAACCCTTACTGAAACAGACAACATTCTCAGGGGCTAGAAAGGTTGTTACTCTTGTGGGAGAGTCTAGGACCAGAGGGCATAACATCAGAGGAAAGAGTCACCCTTTTAAGATGGAGATGAGGGGTAGTTTCTCCTTTCAGAGGGTACTGAATCTGTGGAATTCTTTACCACAGAAGGCTGTAGTGTTTGGCTCATTAAATATATTCAAGGCTGAGACAGACAGATTTTTAATCAGTGATGGAATCATGAGTTACACAGAAAAGGCAGGACACTGGAATTGAGGGTGATCAGATCAGGCATGATCTCAATGAATGACGAAGTGGACTCAATGAACAAAATAGCTTATTTCTGCTCCTGTGTCTTCTGATCTATTCTGACGGATTGTTAACAAACAGATTTAACAACTGGCAAAAACGTCCAGAGGGGAAAAATGAGAATTTGTCGTCCGTGCAGTTTGCTGTTGTGTTCCGTATTGCTTGGAGAATGCTGGAAACAGATTTAATGGACACTTTCAAAGAGATCTGGATTCATTCTCGAGAAAAAAAAAGATCTGCAGGGCCATAGAGAACAACAAGGCAGGGGGCCTAACTGAATAGCTTTTAAAAGAATCAGTACAGGGGCAATAGGCCTCTTCTCTGTGCTGTAAATTCTACAGTAACGGTAAATAAAATCCCATGAACTTTCTAAAGGAACTTGAATGCACCTTTGAAGATCCAGTAAAAGATCTGAAAATGATTTGGTAAGGTGGGAAAAGGATTTCAAGCAAAAACAAATTAACCACTTGATATATTCTTACTCGAGAAGTGTAGTAGAAGTTTTAAATTAGTTAGATATTCCTCAACCATAAAACACTGACTGTCAGGAAGTGCCTTATTTTACATTGACTGGTAACTTGGAGTATATCACAAACACCTCAACAAGGAAAAGACGGATACATTCACAAATTGTGACAAGTGTACTCTTTATCATAACTTATTTAACTGTATATGTACATGGCAGCCTCATTTTACTCGATTAAGCTGCAATCTTAGCACAAGACTTCTCACTAACCTGTTGAAGACTGGATGTGTAAGGAATTTGCTTGTCCTCTTAAACTGTGTAGCCAAGATTCCCCTTGGTTCGTCGCCCATGCTCTCAGCTATCAACTCCTTAAAAAGAAATAAAACTGTGGTTCTTGAAGATTGTACCAAACTTTGTAAAAACACAATTTGGAGAGATTGCACGCAGTATATTTTGACTTTCCTCCATATTCATAATCAGAAACCTTGGTCATTGTAAATCAATGAATTGCAAAAGAATGTTCCAAATGGATTTTTTTTATTCGTTCAAAGGATGTGGGCACCACAGGAAATGCCAGCTGTTGTCCATCCTTAATTATCCTGAAACTGAGGAGCGAACTTGAACACTGCTTACAGTAAATAAAATATTTTGAATTTTCAACAGGAGCCTGAACCTGAACGCACGTTTGAAGACCTATTAAAAGATTTGAAGATGATGTGGAAAGGTGGGAAAAGCATTTCAGGCAAAAACAAATTAACCACCTGATATTTTCCGACATGCAAAGTGTAGTTGGAGTTTTAAAATGATTAGATATTCCTCAACCATAAAACATTAAAGGTCAGGAAGTGCCATACTTTGCTTTGACTGGTAACTTGGCAGGAATCACAGACACTTTAACAAGTAACAGACTGACTCATTTACAAAACTCAGAGCCGAGCACATTGTTGAGGGGCTGGAGTCACATGTAGACCAAACCAGGGAATGAGGGCAGATGTTCTTCTCTAAAAGTACTTTTGTGAATCAGAATTGTCTTTACAAAAATTGACAATGGTTTCATGGTTACCACTAGACTAGCTTTTAATTCCAAATTTTTGGATAACTCCAACTTCACCATCTGCCATCGTGCACTTTGAACCTTGACCCCAGAACACAATATGTCCATTTAGATTACCCCTAAACCACCATCTCACCACTGAATTCTCAAATTTAAACCTAGGTATAGGGGGTTCACACCAAACTCCCAGGCAGATCTCACTATTCAATGTCAAGTCACTTCATCCATTTTCTCATCTTACGTAATGGCATGTAAACACACCAGTTACACTTACATCCTAAACACTGGTAATGTCAGTAACAAGCCTGCTCAATAAGTTGCATCAGCTTTAACTGCTAGCCCACCGGAGCCTGACCTTGGCCCAGTGGTGGTGAAGAAATTTCAGTCAGAAAATGAAAGGGAAAGGTGGTTTATGGCAGCTGCTGTGAGCAGTAAGTATGGTGGGCGGGGTGATTGAATTTGGTGGGAATGGAAACTTTGCTTTTCTGCTGACCAGTTCTAATGTAGAGATTAAGTCAGCAGCACGCTCATAGGGCGATAACCCTCATGTTATTATGCAGTAACATGTTGGCAAGTGATGAATACTCGTCAATGTAAAATATTCTCTTCTTAAGTCCGACTGTCACAAAGCAGTCAGCACTGCACGATCATTGACAATCATTTAAAGCAGACGTGAAATAGGCGGCTTTCTCCAGCTGTGTCTGAAGTCAGCTGTTGAACTCTGGGCACAACTCAGTGGGAGAGAAGATGTGGCTAGTGAGGGGTGCACCAAGATGTGGAGTATGGCCTGGGGCATGAAGGAGTGGAAGAGGGATCCAAGAGAGGATCAGGAGCAGGTCTAGAGCGAAAACAGAAGGGCTTATCAGAACATCCGGGGTGTCCTGGGTTTTGTTGGAACAGTCAATCACAGTAAGAAAAAGCCTAAAGGGTAGTGTCAAGACTGCAAAAAGTCATAGTCAGAGTCCGTACAGTGTGGAAACAGGCCATTCGGCCCAACGAGTCCACACCGCCTGTCTGAAGAGCATGGAACCCAGACCCATTCCCCTACCCCTGCATTTCCCACGTCTTACCCACCTAACCTAAACATCCCTGGGCACTATGGGCAATTTAGCATGGCCAATCCACCTACCCTGCACATCTTTGGATCACGGGAAAGAACTGGAACACCCAGAGGAAACCCACACAGACACGGGGAGAATGTGCAAACACCACACAGACAGTCACCAGAGGGTGCAATCGAACCTGGGTGGCTGACGCTGTGAAGCAGCAGTGCTAACCATTGAGCCACCGTGCCACCCTCAATGTGCTGCTAGGCACGGGTGGGGATAGAACTCACGACTTTTGGTTTACAAGACCAATACCTTCTCACTTGGCCCGCATACCCTGCCCTAAAAGCCGCAGAACAGAGGGACTCGGGTGTCCTCATCCATGAATCACAAAAAGCTTGCATCCAAGTTCAGTGAGTATAAGGGAAGTCAAATTGGCCTTTATTTCAAAAGGAATGGAGCATGAAAGTAGGGGAGGTCTTGCTAAACTTTACAAGACGTTAGTCAGACCGGAGATGGAATTTTGGGCCCTTCATGTAAGGAAAGGCAGGCAATCCAGAGAAGGTTCACCAGGGTGATTCTAAGTACGGAGGAACTGTCTTACAAGGACAGATTGAATAGGTTAGAACGATACTCATTGGAAAATAGAAGATTGAGAGGTGACTTTACTGAAACATGTAAGATTTTTAGTAGACTTGGGGGCGGCATGGTGGCTCAGTGGTTAGCATCACTGCCTCACAGCGCCAGGGACCCGGGTTCAATTCTACCCTCGGGCGGCTGTCTGTGTGGAGTTTGCACATTCTCCCCGGCTGTGTGGGTTTCCTCCGGGTGCTCCGGTTTCCTCCCACAGTCCAAAGATGCGCAGGCTAGGTGGATTGGCCACACTAAATTGCCCGTAGTGTTCAGGGATGTGTAGATTAGGTGGGTTATATGGGGATGGGTCTGGGTTGGATGCTCTGAGGGTCAGTGTGGACTTGTTGGGCTGAAGGGCCTGTTCCCACACTGTAGGGATTCTATGACAGGGCAGATGTGGATAAGTGGTTTCGCCTTGTAGGACAGTCTGGGACGTGACGGCATAACCTCAGAATAAGGGTCTAACCATTTAAGACAGAGATAAGGATGAATTTCTCCTCTGAGGGTAGCACATCTGTGGAATTCTTTACTAGAGGGCTGTCGAAGCTGGGTCATTAAGTACATTTAAGGCTGCAAAAGACAAATTTTTAAATCAGTAAAGGAATCGAGTGTGATGGAAAAAAGGTGGTGGAGTCAAGGATTAACAATTCAGCCATGATGGTGAAGGTCTTTTTCTCAGGGTAGGGGAGTCCAAAACTAGAGGGTCTAGGTTCAAGATGCAAGGGAAAAGATTTAGAAAAGGACCTGAGGGCAACTTTTTCATGCAGAAGGTGGTGCACGTATGGAACGAGCTGCCAGAGGTGATGGAAGCCAGTACAATTACAACATTTAAAAGGCATCTGGATGGGTACATGAATAGGAAGGGTTGAGAGAGTTATGGGCCAAATGCTGGCAAATAGGACTAGATTAGTTCAGGATATATGGTCGGTGCAGAAGAGTTAGACCAAACGGTCGGTTTCTATGCTATATAACTCTATCATTGAATGGCAGAGCAGCCTTGATGGACTGAACAGCCTATTTCTGCTCCTATGACTTATGGAGTTAAGTGTGGTTCCAACTCAGGGTGCTGTCTTTGAGTTCACTCACAGGATTTTAATTATCTTCTGTCATGGACAGAATTTATGCTTGTTTTTTTATTACTGCCTTTGATCAGGATTTACTAATGTGAAGAATTTTCTTTTCTCATCTCCAGGATGAGTGTCCCAATTACATCATGCCTATTGTGTAAGATTCACAATATACCATGACTTGATGACAGATCATAAACCCGGATCACCTACGGGCATATAGACCTCTTTAATTATATGTTTTTTTAAAAGGGACCGCTATAACAAAACAAAATGACTGCAGTCTATTAACTGCCTGGAAAGGAGTTCTAAGAATCACATTGGCACACGTCTAAAAAGCTTCGAAAGGCAAAACACACTCCAAACTGAACTGTAATTCCCTGCAAGAATCTCAAGACTCTGACCATGATGGTTATAAAATGACAGCAACCTGAACAAGAGATAAATTTGCTTTATCCCCTTTCATGAAGATGCAGGGACGGAAGCTAAAAGTGAGCTTCAACCTGGTCTTTGCATGTTAGTGGCTAGATGTTGTACTGTGTGCACTAGTCTGTTGTGAAGGCCACAACTTTGACAACAGCCTTTAAAGACACTGCACTGCAGGGAAAATAAGGGAAACCTGCTGCTCACTCTGAATGTTACCAGTCAGCCACTGTCAAAAGGATCCAGAACAAAGGAATTAAAATCAAGTTTCTAAGCAAAGAATCTCAAAATTAACTGCTCAGCTACCAACACCAAAGTTGCTGGTAATCTGTTGCAATGACCGTAATGATCTGCTGTCTATTCTGCACAAACAATTCAAAAACTGATGTTTTAAAAAAAACTTTTATTATTTGTTTTTTTTGGCTCACGTCATTGCTAATCTGCAATACATGTGCATTGCCATATTATTTCTTCTTGTGATTGGTAATTAACAAACCTATCCCTTATTAGCTCACTAAGGCGTGGTTAAATTGGTTCCTTTCAAAACAAATTCATTTGGTCTATGAAAAATGTACACGAGAATCGATCCTTTTAGAAATGAGCTTGTTGTCACCAACAAAGCCAGTTGGGCCCTCCTCACCCATAAGCTTGACAATTTGGGTATCGCCACTGGAACCGTAATAACTTGGGGCACCTCAGCTGGGGTCTGGGTGATACAGCTTGCTTCATAAAAATAGTGAAAACATTGGGAGATTTTAAAGTAAAGGTTCTTTAAATTGTGTGTGCACAAATTTTGGAGGAGGGAGAGAGATTGGAACAGGACGGGGGTGTAGAAGAGAGAACAGTGCGGGGGCAGGGGTGTGCAGAGCAATCAGGATCCAGGAGAGTAGCACAGGGGAGATGGAGCTTGAGAGAGAAAGCTGGAGAGAGCGTGGAATGAAGACAGAGGAGGATTCGGCCTCCCAGGTCAACTCCCCAGCCCCCCAATGTCGACATCGTCTTCACTTCTCATATCTGGAGGATGCGACCCACTTTCTCCCCTCTCCAAATCCTGCATCCCGCGTCAGGCTTCCCACGCAATCCCAGCCCCCCACCCCCTCACTGAAAGCCAGTTCAACTTGTATGCAGTTCCTTGCACATGGGCAGTAATACATTGAGAGTCAGAGAGTCCTGGAGCACAGAAACAGACCCTTTTGTCCAACCAGTCCAGGTCGAACACAATCTCAAACTAACCTAGTGTCATGTGCCTCCTCCTGGCCCATACCCCTCCAAACCTTTCCTATTCATGTACTTTACAACGTTTAAAAGGCATTCAGATATTGTACCTGCATCCACCACTTCCTCAGGAAGTTCATTCCACACGTGAACCACCCTCTGTGTAAAAAAATTGCCTCATGTCTTTTCAAAATTTCTCTCCCCACCTTAAAAATGTGCCTCCTAGTCTTGAAATCCCCCAATTTAGGGAAAAGACAACTACCATTAGCTCTATCTATACCTCTCATTAGTTTATAAACTTCTATTGGGTTGCCTCTCAACTTCCTATGCTCCATTGTAAAACGTCCCAGCCTACCCAGACTCTTTATAACTCAAACCTTCCATTCCCAGCAACATCCCCAGTAAGTCTCTTCCAGACCCTCTCCAGCTTAATAATATCCTTCCTATAACTGGTTGACTAGAACTGGGCACAGTAGTCCAGAAGAGGCCTCACCAATGTCCTGTACAACCTCAACATGACTTCCCCCCCCGCCATTGTCAAACGACTGAGCAATGAAGGTAAACATGCCAAAGGCCTTTTTAACCACCCTGTCTGTATGTGACGTAAACTTCAAAGAATTATGCATCCGTACCCCTAGCTCACGCTGTTCTACAACATTACTCAAGGCCCTACCATTAATTGTATAAGCCCTATCCTTGTTTGTTGTACCAAAATGCAATGCCTCGCATTTATCCAGATTGAAATCCATCTGCCATTTTTGAACCCCTTGGACCATTTGATCAAGATCCCTCTGTAATCTTAGAAAACCTTCTTCATTGTCTACTGCGCCACCAATTTTGGCGAACTTCCTAACCATGCCCTCTATATTCTCATCCAAATCACTTATATAAATGACAAACGAAAGGGAACCCAGAACCAATCCCTATGGAACACCGGTCACAGGCCTCCAGTCTGAAAAGCAACCCTCCACCACCACTCTCTCTCCTGCCGTTAAGCCAATTATGTATTCTACTGGCAAGCTCACCCCGAATTCCATGTGACCTAACTTTACGAATTAGTCTGCTATGCCACCAATTTTGGGGTCGTCTGCAAACTTGCTAACAGTTGCTACGTACTCTGACTCTCGTCTTTCGTTTCTAATTGATGTGCTGTCTTCACATTCAGAACCTTCCTCATCAATCCTTCTATTTACACTGCTACTTAGAATTCCTCCATTTCCCCCTGTCTATCAGTATAAAGTCGCTCTTAATTGATCGAGCAAATCTCCCGAAGATTTTGGTCCCTTTCCAGTTCAGGTTAGGCCCATCATTTTTGAACAGGTCTTTTCTATCGCAAAAGACATGCCAATTGTCAAAAACCTGAATCCATGAACAATACAACAGCTCTTCAGACATTGATTCATCTCCCTTACCCTTTTGTTCCTTCTCTCGTTTGAGTTTGGCATTAGAAGTAAACCAGAAATTACTACATTGGGGGTTCTATCCTTTAATCTTCTACCTAAACTCTTTAATTTACTCTGTACTGCTTTAATCTTTTCCCTAAAAATGTCATTCCTGTCAATGTGTACAATAATTTCTGGTTTCTCAATCTCACCTTTAACAGTATGATTGAAACGTTTAGAGATGTCCTTAATCCTAGCACCAGGAAAGCAACAAGTCATCCTAAATTTACGCTCACTGCCATTGAATCTCCTGTCCAAGCCCCTGACAGGACAGTCCCCTATAACAATAATTCTATTAAATCTTGTCAAATGCTGCCTAACATAAGAATCATTCCAAGTGTCTAATAACTGATTGGCCCTTCCATTTTCCTGGGAACAATTATCCCCTTCTAGAGTTCCAAAAACTGAGTATCTATTTAATAGAAGAATAGCCAGAGACTTTTGAACTATCTTCTTACCTTTCCCAACAGTCACCCATCTACCTGATCCAGCTGTGTAATAACTTTTCTAAATCTACTAGCCATCTCACTCCAACCCATAGATGTCCTTAACAACATTAGGCCTAAAAAAAGGAACTTTCAATAACGCCTGATATATAAAATAAACTACCTTTCATTACCTGCAGAAAATATTAAAATAGACAAAAAATATATATATCAAACAGATAAAACTTAAATAAAATTATCCACTTAGCTGATTAACTGAACAATAAAAAAGACTCCTCTTCAATAAATTCATCAAAGAAAAAAAATCTTCTCCAGAGCTGACCACGTGTGGGACTTCCCAAACGAAAACACAACTCCTTAGTTAAAAAAACTGTTCGGCTTTCCAAAAAAAAAAAATTAGCAATGTCAAAAAAACCCCTTAAAAGGCATACAGGTTTTTTTAACTTCTGAATTTAGAATAAAAAACCTCAGCCATTCACTATAGCCCCTGAAAAGCTCGTTCAAAAAAGTCTGTTTGAAAAATAAAAGATATTTTTTGTTCGGTCTTGTGTTTTTTGACATGTTAATGATACAAAATGAATAAAAGTCTTATATTAGTGAAATATAATGACTGTCATAAAACTATAATAAATCTTTAACTGAGCCTGCAATCCCAGGAACGGCTGCAAGATCCATGTCAAACACATGACATCACACAAAGTGGACATGGTGGCATTAACGCTTGGAAGAGTACATTCCCCAAAGAGTGCATATGCACAGTTGCCTGCAATTTCCAATGTCACTGAACACTGCCTGCTTATTCTCACAAAGATTTGTCACACCTCAGATTTTAATCTTGACAACTCACTCATTCATGTGTACATGCGTGTGAGAAAGATAAGTTTAGGTCCAGGTGAAGACTAAAGAAAGAATAGGGTGTAGCCTGAAAATATCTCCGGACACAAACTGACTTGTTTACGACCAAGTGCAAGTTACATTGAATTTTTGGAAGGGTTTTCCATTATCAGGACTGACTAGATTTCTTGCCATATCTTACCAAACCTAATGCACTAATAATCTACGCTGTGCCATGGCATCACTCACATCTGATTCCAGCCCCTCTTATGCCAATCAGTGTATACCTGCCGTTAAGTTGTGCCTGCACTATCTTTAAAAGCCCGCTGTGCACCTGGAAAAGCACTGGCATACTGAAGCTCAAGGATGTTTCTGAAAGACGTCAGAAAAGGGGAAAATGGCACCACAATTCTCTGACAAGGATCTGGTGGAGGGGATGGTCCAAATCAGGGCCATCCTCTTCCTGGAGGACAGGCAGAGGAGGTCACGCCACCAGACGCTGGCAGTCTGCTTCAATGTCACCACCCGGGTCAGTGTTGTCTCCTTGTACAGAGGAGCTGATAGCAGCGGCCCAAGGTCAATGACCTTCGCTGCTTGGCCAGGGTAAGTGATAATAGTCTTTTCTCACACTCACTCTGTTGCTGAACCCACCTCCTGCCAAGTGTCAGGTTCTGCCAATGTCACTGTGCCTGCAACATCTTCCCTCCTCTTGCCAACAGCTCCCAGGCCCCAGTCCACTAATCTTCAACACCAGTGACCCTGCCTGACCTCTGTGCTGATTCCTTCTCCCTTAGAACACCTCAACACCCTTCCCCCACCTGTATCAGAATTAACAGACGTACCACTGTTTTTTATCTCAATAAAGCCCAATCTTAAATTTCTTACCCCTGACAAGGTGAAAATCCTGGCTCTCATTGGGAAAGACTAGGGCCCTTCCTCGTGGAGGTGCTGGGACTTCAGTTGTCTAAATTAATCTCAATAAATGATGATGGTCCACATCTGATTAAGTGAAATCAATCCGATGTGAAATATTTACAGGTGAAAAACACCCATGCCACTTTAGTGCACTCTAAGTCTTATGTTAATGGTACAGATGAGTAGGGTAGTTGTGGTCCCTGATGAACAGTCTGTGTTTAACCATGCCCTCGTATGCAAAATTCACAACACATTTGTATCACAGTACAGCTAATACGCTGCATCAAAAAAAAAAAGAAAAAAAAGTACTTACAGCAGATGATTCACAGCCAAAAACCCAGAGGAGATCATCCAAGTCTCTCTCAGTCACTGTTTCATCCAGGGACACTCCCAACTGTCAAGGGAAAGGCAACAACATGTTAAACATAGGATCTCAAACTGAAATCCTACAGTGACTTCAACATCTCGTGCACCAAAACAGACAATTTGTACACAGCTCAGCTGTGAGCCGAGGAGAATACACAACATGCAAGAGATGAAAAAAGGAAATATGGAAAGCAAAGAGACTATGAAGAAATCGTGGCAAGTCAAACTGAGAAAAACTGAGGGTGACCAAAGAGAAAGAGAGAGAAAGAGAATGACAGAGAAACAGAAAGAGAAAGAGACGGAGAGAAAGAGAGAGAAAGAGAAAGAGAAAAAGGAAAAAAAAAATGAGAAAGGAAAAGAGAAAGACAAAGAAAGAGAAGTAAAATGAGATATATACATAGATACACCCAGAAAAGAGAGAAAGAGATTCAGAGAGGAGACAGAAAGAGAAAAAGATAGAGAAGTGTCTGTGTCTGAGTGTGAGAGGGGTGGGCGGGGAGAAAAGAGAGAGATAGAGCAAGCGTGAGTGAGTGAATACATATACAAAGAGAAATATTTATATTATTTATACAACTGATTGTCCCAGAAAGAACCACAGTGAGTGAACATTTAACGTATGTTGTAGACTTCTGAGCTGCATTTCAGCCCGACAGTGGTGTCTCAGAAACCTACTAACTCATTGCCAGAAATCAACGCATGTCCCTTTTTAGAAAAGGCACCATATCTAAATTCCAGAAGGCTTGGTTTGAAATTATCCAAAGTTAACTCACCATACAGTTCCCATATCCTCGAAGGTTAATCTGCCGCTGGGCAGCCCTCTGTACAATCTCTTCGGTAGTCACACCACAGTAGATCTTCAATGTGTCAAAAAATAATTCATGCTGTACCTTATGGCCAGCACGTTTTAAACCTGATTAAAAACAGATTCAGTCAGAACTGCTTTTGCTGACAAACAAAAAAACAAATTTTACTGCGATTAACAAGTCTCACCTTCAGCTAAAATTAAAGTAGCGTTGTGCACTCGCTTTGCTATGTGCTTCAGTCCATTAGGGCCATGATAAATAGCAAACATTGCGGCCATGTTGGCCAAAAGTGCCTGCAATTAGAAGGATCAATTCGGAAAAGATACCTCAAGATAAATAGCAAACTAAAATATTTGTTTTGTCAGAAAGAAGTCTGTTACACAATCCTATCGAAAATATCTGAAATTACAAACCCGATAAATAAAAAACTATGCGCAATCTTACATAATTTTACATTCTAAAGATTTCCATTCAAAACAAAATACATTGATCTCATGTGCACACTCCAGATTCCTGGTGTGTCTGACTTTTGCCTTTATCTCTGAATATTGCTATGCAATTGGTAAACTTTGCTAGCTCAAATCCAGGGCAGGGACAGAGAGTAAAGTCATGCATAGTTGCAACCGTGCCGGGAAGAAGGGCAACAACGGGGTGTTTGGGGAAGGGGATGGCACGGGAAGAATTGAGATGGAAGACGGAGTTGGGGAGATGAGAGATAAAGGGATCAGGATGGGAAGAATAGATTCACATCGAATGGATATTTAAGGAAATGCTGTTGCTAAAAAGATTAGTCACAGAATGCTCTGTTGACTTGAAATTCTCCAGTTGACTTGGTGGGACCTAAACTGGTGCGGATATAATGGGCTGAATGGCCTTCTCCTTCAGGGCTGCAACTACTCTGGAAAGTTCTCTTTGGTTATTCACTATGCTACTGTATACTGGTAATGATGTCATATAATATTTGATATTCTTTTGCTCACAATCGTACTCTCTAACTATCCTGAAGATTTGTGACTGGCATTAAATGCTGACAATCGAATAAAGGCCTACCCAAAGAATCACCCAGAACTGTTTTCATGGCAAGACAAGCAATCTCACCCAGTATTCAGGACAAGATGTTTGCAGCTCTGCCTGATTTGTGAATCAAAGAAAAATTTACAAGCAGCACAAACTTTGAAATTAGTACCAATTAGCTGTTTTAAAACATTAGAAAGAAAACAAAGCATAAGCTTTGAATTTTGTTCTCAGATTTCAAAAAAGTAAAAGCATGTAAAAGGTGTTTATAGAAAAGTGTTTGTATACAACCTTGAGTTAGTCAGTGAGGAATTTACTGACAAGAGTCATACTGGACTCAAAACATTAAGTCTGTTTCTCTCTCCACACCAATGCTGCTAAGCTTCTTCAGAATTCTCTGTCTGCTTTACACTGAAGCTACGCACCTTTGTTGAAGCAAGGCAGTTCAAAGTCTCAGCAACACCCTGCTGGACTATATCCCTGTTCATCCTTACCACAAGTCTGAAAAGGAGGTCCATGTCTGTAGTCTGAAGAATCCTGAGATAGGTGCCTAATATCAATTTTTCTTCAGACTGTACTATATTGACTGAAGGTACTTGCCCATGGGGGACAATTCTGATTATTAACTTGGATACCATTTGTTTTAATTTTATATATTGATAGTCTTTTGCCACAATTTACATGTATAGATTTTTTAAAAAATGGACCTAACATCTGCTCAACTATTTTGTTGGCATTTCGGTGTCTCCAGATACTGCTGGCGACCGGATGCATCCGTGCCATTGATTGAAGCAGGTTCAGGCTCACTGAAGGGGGTCATCCTGGTTTCAAGTTATGCTTGAAGGAAAAGACAATCCTCAACCATTTCTGCCCTCCACTTACCTGGGGACAGAAGGGGTGGGGGGGGTGTGGTCACAAGGACTTTACGGGTTCTCCAAGGCAAGCTATTTCATTGCATTATAAAAATCACAACAAATCACCTAGTACTCAATTTAATTAACTTTTAAATCTCAAACACTTTGTCACAGGAAACATTTCCTCATCTCAGACTCCATGGATAGTGATGCTCCACTTTACTTTGAAATTCTTTTAGTGAAGATGTCCATTTTTTCTCCCAGTTCCTCATTTCTCTTCTTAATAATATAATCTTTGACTCAATGAGCTATAGCATGCACCTCTACTTCACTAGGAGAACATGTGAATGCAGATTTTGTACCGACGAGTGTAATCTTAAAAACTCCACTCTGTTCAATGATTTGGCAGCATTGCAATTGATATTAGATTAAAACCCAGATTATGTTATATACTAAATTGATCATTGCTCCCACTTCGTGGAATTGTGTGTCCCACAAACTGCAAATACACTTACTTTTGTTTGTCATGCATGTAGAGCTTTCAATCAAATGTTTCTTTTCATTACCTGTCCAAGCTAAATCGCATTCTGAGCTACTTTAAAATAGATAACAATGTTTCTGTTACATAACGTTATGTATTTCATGTGTACAGCAGACACACCTTTCAAAATTCTGTGGAGGGCGTAGTGAGTACACACAAAAATACAAACAAGGGTAGGACTTATACAATTAATGGTAGGGCCTTGGGTAATGTTGTGGAAAAGACAGAGCTAGGGGTTCACGTACGTAATTCTTTGAAATTTCCGTCACAGATAGACAGGGTAGTTAAGAAGGTGTTTAGCACACTTGCCTTCATTGCTCGTACTTTTGAGTATAGGAGTTGGGACGTCATATAGAGGTTGCACAGGATGTTAAAAAAGAAAAAAAGAAAATGTTAGCCAGCCCTCTTCTGGAGTACAGTATACAATTTTGGTTACCCTGTTGCAGGAAGGACATTGTTAAACTGGAGAGGGCTCAGAAAATACTTACCAGGATGTTGCCAGAAACGGAGGGTTTGATATATAAAAATAGACTGGAAAGACTGGTTCAAATAGGAGGGTGAGGGGTGACCTTATTGAGGTTTATAAAATCATGAGGGGTATAGATAAGGTGAATAGCAAGAGTCTTTTACCTAGGGTGGGGGGAGTTCAAATCTAGGTGGCATATTTTGAAGGTGAGAAGAAAAAGATTTAAAAAGGACATGAGGGGCAACGTTTTTACATAGAGAAAGAGAGTGGTTCACCTGTGGAGCGAACTACCAGGAAAAAGTGGTGGATGCAGGTACAGTTACAATGTTTAGAAGACATTTAGATAAGTTCAATAAAAGGAAAGGCTTGGAGGGATATGGACCAAACGCAAGCAGATGGGACTAGTTCAGTTTGCGAACATGGTCGGCATGGACTGGTTGGACCAAAAGGTCTATTTCCTTGCTGAAAGACTGACTCCATGCAAACAAGGAACAAGAGTGGGCCACTAGGCCCTTGAGTCTGCTTTGCCATTCAATAAGATCATGACTGATCTGATTTTAACCTCAATTCTACCTTCATGTCAATAACACCCAATAAAACTTTCATTCTCTTGGGAATCAAAAATCGATTTACCACTGCCCTAAAAATATTTAAGGATTCTGCATTCACTGCCATTTGAGGAAAGAAATTCCAAAGACTCATAGCGTTATATTGATAATTCTGAATATTTATTAATAACTGTACAACCAGCATTCATTTCTTTACATTCCTAGAGTTGAATGATGAACAAAAATTATCCTCGGATAAATTGTAGGCTTATTTTTACATTTGAAAATGCAAATTGCCAGTCAATCTTTTTTCAACGCTATTAGCCAGCTTGTTATGAAAGCACTGATGCTGTTGGTTTTACCTGAGCTGTGCAAATGTTGCTGGTAGCTTTATCCCTCCTGATATGTTGTTCTCTCGTTTGTAGCGCAAGACGATACACCTCCTTTCCTGCAGCATCCCTGAATAATACAAATCAAAACAGCTAGAAAATAACCCTGGAGCAGAAATATTCCAGTTACTACATCTTCACTGTCATTTTGGTTGCTCAAGTCAGAATCGTACAGTACATGTCAATCTGGACGAGGTATTTAACAATGTATTGGCCCAGAACATGCTGCAATATGCTCCCATTTGTTAGATGATCTTCCTCACCCTTCAGCTTGAAGATTTTCTGCATCATAAACTGCTGGAAGTGCGAGATGATAACGGCAACAGGGCATCTGACACCTTGGTGAACGATTGGATCAACAACCTATTAACCAATGAGATTTAAGGATTGAGAAAGAAACAGAGGAAAGAGGAAAATAGGGTAAATTAGAGTCAAGTCAGGTACAAAAAGCAAAATAAAGAGTGGGGGAAAAAGATTGGATTAGAGGAGAAAAATAGCCAAAAAAAAGCAAGAAAATGATTTTAAATAGTTAATTTTGAAAATCTCCAAGAATGATGTACTACCTACAGGTTTTGGATTTAACAGTTTTCATTGTTTCCTTTCTGCACTTGAATTTTTTTGTGGCATTCCTATGATATAAATTGATTCCTTAAGTATCTACCCTAAGTTACTGCAGTGAGCTTAACTGTAATTAATGCACAAATACAAAAGTATTTTCACACTTACAGTAGGGAGGGGGCAAGCCACTAAACATGACCCTGTGATACAGGAGTAAAGGTGAAAATCTAAATTAGAACAGGCTTCTATGGTGAAATTGTGACATTGGTAGTTAATTGAAGGTAGATGATATAAATATTGCTAAAAAGAGATACAATGTTAAAATGCCTTGTCTTGCACTCAACAGGACTGACAATGCAAGAAACCAAAGTTAAAAAGGGAACAGAAATTTACATAGCAGGAGAAAACTGTGCTGATTGGTTGGACTATAATCCCACGTATCCCTGTGCTGTTGAGTACAAAACAAGAAGTTTCAAATTTGAGTCTCTTGTTAGAAACATCTAAGTTCTGTATGACCAAGTAATTATTTGTAGAATACACAAAGGGTTTTTTTCCCCAAAAAGGAAACTGCAGGTTGTCTCACCTGAAGTCATAATTATTCCAGCCCTTCGCTGCATGCAATCATTCAATGGTATCTTATAGATGGAAAACAAATTTATTTGCAGTTCACAGTTCCTAGTTTTAACCTCATTTCATTCAAAGTGCAAGAAATCCACGGTCCAATTGATCATGGGCTGCTAAAGGGGGAGATAATAACCAAGTGGTGTTATCGTTGAACTATTAATCTGTAAACTCAGCTATGTTCTGGGGATCTGTTCTGGGAATCCAATTAAAATTTGGAGTTGTGAATCTAATGATGACCATTACCAATGGTTGGGAGGCAGAGGGGTAAACCCATCTGGTTCACTAATCTGTCATCCTCACGCAATCTGGCCAGTATGTGACTCCAGACACACAGCAACGTAGTTGACTCTTCAAATGCCATTTGAACTGACCAAGCAAGCCACTCATTTGTATCAAAAAAAATACAACTACAGTATTGAATCTTTAGAATTCTTTCTTCCTGATGGCTGTGAAAGTTCAGTCATTGAGTATATTCAAGACAGATATCAATAGATTTCTGGACAGTAAAGACATTAAGGGATATCGAGATACGGCCGAAAAGTAGAATAGACCTGGAAGATCAGCCATGATCTAGTTCAAGGGAGTAGCAAGCTTGAGGGTCTGAATGACCTACTCCTGATCCCCTTTCCTGTATTACTACTTTCTCCAGACAATAAGAAATATTTGAAAAATTATTTTCAGAAATCTGCAGGAGCCAAAGATAATGCACTACTAATACAACATGTTGCATTTTCAACCCACTGGTTACCTAGCAAATTTCAGATCATTGCTATGACTTTTTAGATCATGCACAACTTCTCTCAAGTGTATAATTTAAGGTATTGTCTTGATTTTTAATATAAACAGGAAGCTGGGGGTGTTCTTGGCGTGCAGTAGTGTCCCTACCTCTAAGCAAGAAAACCTGGGTTCAAGTGACACCTGCTTCAGATAGGTAGTAACATCTCTGAACAGGTTGATTAGAAAGCATCTAGCAACAGGAAGCTTGCATTTTTCCGATAGTGATAAGCTCACAGCTAAGGTTCCCGCCTGTATAATGAACAGAAACAAAATCATCCTCTAGACAATTGGGAGCTGTACACACCAATTTCTATTATAACAACTTTTATTTATGTAATGTCTTTAATGTCATAAAAGACTCTAGCTAATATTTTGCCCTTATTTTTTAAAGCAGCCCAAGGTGGTATCTCCAGATATCTCGAGAGTTAGACACCGAGTCTTCAAACAGAAGACAAACCTCATTGCCAAGAAGCCTGATATATGTCAAGAGTAGCCATTTTAGCAATGTTCTAAAGGGGCTGCTAGCACCAGAATTATTGGCTTCAAAAGAGGAAGTAGATATCAGATATAACCAGGCAGGGTTAAGCAGCAATTATTAGAGTTGTTGGTCAATGCGGTGTTAAGCTAGAATTTGTATCCACTGCTTCCCATTTCCTCACACCTGAGCAGGAATCCAGATAGTAACCCTTCATACTTATCACAGCTGATTTTCAGTCAAATCCCTTTTGCTGAGGGAAATCTCATCTACTCCCCATCGGGAGGAGAAACCTGGTCCTACATTGCATCCCCAAGACAAACAAACCTGCTCTCTTCAGACTTCCCCATTGCCCTCAACCCTCTTCTTCCTCCATTCCTTGCCTTCTCAATGTCCAGCTATCTCCCTTATCAAATCACATGCTCAACCTGCACACTGATCAACATTGTGTTCCTGCTGCACTTGGGCCAATACAAAAGGAGGTCACCATGCTCCTTTGAGCAAACATTCAGATTTACAGGGATTTTGATCAGTTTGCTTCCTCCCTGCTGAAGATATGGTCACATGGGTATGATGCAAATTCCTGGAACTAGCATTCATCTGTTTGCTAACACAAGGAGTCATTCCTGTGCAAAAGCACTGGATAGCTTTTCAATTATGAAAGGCAAATCTAATCTTTGTCTCAGCCCCAAAATCAGATATTTGCATTATCCAGCAGATGTTTAAATTTCAACCATCAGAACTAGTAACCCAGACTGATATTTCCTCTCACAAAAAACACAAATTGCTGGAAAAGTTCAACAGGTCTCGCAGCATCTGTGAAGGAAAAAAAAAATCAGAGTGGTAGTGATAGTTCCGAGGAAGGCTCAATGGACCCAAAATGTTAACTCTGATTTCTCTCCAGATGCTGCCAGACGTGGATGAGCTTTTCCAGCAATTTCTGTTTTTGTTTCCGATTTCCTGCATCCACAGTGCTTTCAGGTGATATTCCCTCTCTCACTCAAGGGTCTTGAACAGAGGTGTGACACATCTGTTAATACTGGGATCGAGATTAATTCATCCAAGACGAGAACTGAATCTGGAATCTTTGAGGGAGGTAGTCGAGGTCCACACCAGATATCTCCCAGATGCAAACTAGGGAAATGTGTGCATCTTGCACAAGGATAGCTAATATCACTGCTTTACAATAAATGCTTTACCATGACCTCTGGAAGACAGACAAAGGATTCAACTTCCTTTCACACTATCAGCTTCTTCAGTTTTAAGGAAGCTCTTGAAATTCCCTTTCTCAAGAACCTCAACACCATCTAAAGAGAAGCACCTGCTTAATTGGCACCATCACCTCAAACATTTTGTTTCTTTATTCATTCACGGGATGAGGGCGTCACTGATCAGGCAGCATTTATTGCCCATCCCTAATTGCCCAGAGGGCAGTTAAGAGTCAACCACATTGCTGTGGGTCTGGAGTCACATGTAGGCCAGACCAGGTAAGGGTGGCAGTTTCCTTCCATAAAAGGACATTAGTGAACGAGATGGGTTTTTCTGACAATCGACAATGGATTCACGGTCATCATTAGATTCCTAATTCCAGATACTTACTGAATTCAAATTCCACCATCTGCCGTTGGGTCCCCAGAACGTTATCTGGGTCTCTGGATTAACAGCCCAGTGTTAATACCATGAGGCCATCGCCTCCCCTCCATTCACTCCTTCCATCACTGGCAGAGAGGCAGTCGCGTGCACCACTTACAAGATGCACTGCAGAAGCTCAGAGGCTCCGATGAAAGCACTTTTCAAACACAATTCCTACTACCTTAAAAGGACAAGGATAACTGACACAGAAGCCATCACCTGCATGTTTCCCATCAATCCACACACCATCTGATTTGGAATTGTATCTCCATTCCTGGGACAAAATCCTGGAACTCCCTAATAGCAGGGTGTGTACACTCCAGAGACCACAGCGATTCAAGGATACAGCTCACCACACCCATCTGGGCAATTACAGATGGACTATCTTGCCACTAGTGTTCACATTTCCATTAACGAATTTTATAAAGTTAAGTTAGAAATTAAACAATACTTGACTAAATTTCTGTAAATATTAGCATGCACACATTGATATCAATTCAGGAGCAGAACAGAGGGGCTGTCAAAGCTCTTGGAGATGGAGCTACATCCCACATTGAGGGGAACAAGCACCATAATGACCCTTTCACCACTAAATTAAGATTCATTCACAAATGTGGCAGTTATTATTTGCAAATTAGTGACCATGGGTGGTGGGGATATTGCTTATGACCAATAGGTAAGTTTGCTGTCAGGAGAATGCAGGCAATGTATTTATCTTCACACAGCAGGAAAGCAGCTCCAATAATACTTGCTGCTAACCCGCCTGCCTGAAATCATTTATTCTAGTTCTTCTTTTGAAGGAAGTGACTCAGGATGCTGGCAGCCCTTTAGTGTATCACTAATGTGGCTATTTCTCATGCGTGGCTCTGTATTTTCAACAACTGGGAAGGCATCACTACCAAATGCTGTTCAGCGCCCACACCATTTCTCTAAAAGCACATATTCTAGAGGGATTGCCAAAGAAACTGCTTGCCTCCTGTATCTCCCTCTTGCTAAGATATAAAAGTAACAGTACAAGATTTCAAGGTAACACAGTACCTTTGGTACCGATTGCAAACTCCCCCAATAATCGCCATGATTTACATACCTGGTAACCCCAACCATTCTCCCTGGCATCAGTCTTACAAGGTTTTCTTTGACAGCGAAGAAAGCAGCATGCGGTCCTCCGTAGGAAAGTGGCACACCAAACCTCTGTGAGCTACCAAGTACAATATCGGCTGCAAACTCTCCAGGAGGTCTCAGCACACACAATGCCAAAAGGTCAGTTGCACAACATGTCAAGGCCTGAAAATCAAAGAAAAAAAAAGGTGTGACAGGTGCAAAACAACATTTCAAATAAAAATGACCCTTTCATTGAAACAGGCAAGTAAATCGACTGACTTACTTTTATATTTCAAAATCTTCTCATTGCATGATTTATTAAATATTTGCTCAAATCAACAGTTTTTTTTGCATTAGGAACGGACACACCTAGTCACTATGAAAGCACCAAGCTATATGAGACCTGGCGTAGCATGACATGGAACAGAATGATAGTTCATGACAACTCTCGTGTTATTTTCATTTTTCTCTGTGTTATGTTTCTGTACCTTATTTTACCCTGCTTTCAAACTGACTCACTAAAATACAAAAGTCAGTTTAATAAACACCACCACCCATTCCAATCCCACCTGAACCACAGCTTAACAGGTTACAACTGCTCACGATTCTTTCCATGCCCAAGACTGTAGAGGGGATACTGGATAAATTGATTAAACGTGATTTTTCCTCTGTCAAAACCAAGTTGACTCTCCAAATTACCTAGAGATTATTTAAATGCGCAGATGCAATCTCTTTAATGATTGATTCTAACATCTTCCTCACCACAAACATCAAGCTAACTGGCCTACAGGTTCCTGTCTCTCTCTCTTGGCAAGGGTTCTATATTTGCTACTTTCCAGTCTGTTGGAACCTTTCAAGAATCCAGTGAATTTTGGAAAAGTAACATTAATGCATTAATAATTCAGTAGCCCATTTTTTTAAGACCCTGAATCTCATGAAATCTGCTGTTTATTATAAACTGCAGAAGAATTCCGATCATCCTTTTAAAGTTCTGTTGGTTAATAATGTTCACACAATCACCTGATTCAGTTTATTCTGAACGTGAGTAGAAAAATTATGATCCGTGGTTCACTTGTGGGTTATTTCGAATTTTATCAGTAGTCTTGGGCGTTACAGTATACCATGGTAGGAAATTATGTTTCTTGTCACATTTTGATAAGGCTTGCTTCAGTTCTAAGTTCTGCAGAGTTTATGCAATCAAAATAACCAAATCACGCCTCAGGCATAAAATTTTCAAGCTCCTTCTCCATTTTCAACAATATTTTTTGGATAAAAAGAACTACACCTACTAGCACCGCTACCACTCATCACAACCTTTCCAGTAATTCATGACTGTTTTAGTTTACAGCTCTATCTTCAACATTGAATTCAATTGTCTCCATTATCTCCATGTATTAAACAACATGTCTTGTTTCCTTTTCCAATTCCATGGTAATATTCAATAAATCATTTATAATGTGAGAATTTCTATCTCGGCATTATTGACTGCATTTACAAAGTTTATTTTTCTTTCAGGAGGACCTTAGTATTAAACATACTACCCTGCAATGCAAAAACAAAACCTGGTTCTAAATGAATCGTGTGGGCTAATTAATTACAGGCTACAACAGAATGAACCTGATGAAATTATCAAGCTCTATAAGGCAGTGACAGCCTTTTAGCTAGAATGAATCAACATGCTAATCAAGCTAACGGGGAGATTCCACTGGGACACTTCATGCACTACAGAGCCTTGGGGCGACCAATATTGTCTGCAGTGCTAATTTAGTGACTGTTTAACACAAGATACCATCCTGGTAAAGGAGCCAGAAAGAGCACAAGCAATGTCTCCCCACAGAATTGTTAAGGGGCCAATGAACAATTAAATTTCTTGCTACCTCACGAAAGGGGCAGCAGTGAATTTTAATGGCCGACACTTCAATTCAGTTCAATTCACTTTCCGAACAGTGATCAAGCCAACACATTGCTGAATTTATTGAACATTAGGTATAGCTATTTTCACCTTTCACAAAAATATAAAAAATAGGAACAGGATTAGGACATTCAGCCCTTTGGGCCTATGCTGCCGTTCATTATGATCATAGCTGGTCATCTAACTCAACAGCCTATTCCTGCTGTCCCCCTCCACGGATCCTTGATCCCTTTAGCCCCAAATGCTATATCCAACTCCATCTTGAAATCATACAATGTTTTGGCCTCGACTACTTTCTTTGGTTGTAAATTCTCTTGAAGAATCTTCTCTGCATCTCGGCCCTCAATGGCTTATCCCATATCCTTAGATTGTGAACCCTCGTTCTGGGACTACCCCATATCGGGAACATCCTTCCTGCATTTACCCTGTCTAGTCCTGTTAGAACTTTACAGGTTCCTAAGAGATCCGCCAATGTCAAACTATATATGTCTGTTGAGCACCTGTCAGCATATTTAAATCACAGCACTCAATTAGCCCCAAAACTGCAGCTAAGATCAGACTCCAATTCAACGTAGATAAATAAAGTTGATGGAAACCTGAAAAGGAACAAAAAAGGACAACAGAAACTCAGCTGGTCTGACAGCATCTGTGGGAAAGAGAGTTAACATTTCAGATTGTTGATGATGATGAAAGGTCATCAATCCAAAACCTTAACTCTGTTTCTCTCTCTACGGATGCAGCCAGATCTGCTGAGTTTCTCCAGCAGTTCTTGTTCTAATTTTCAACTCAACAGGGCCTATTCCCCAAAACGGCTCCCGACATTTTTTTCACTCACTCCATTTTGATGTGCGAGGTCAACAAGTTCAGCAAAGTCTTCAACTCTTCCATCACTATCTGGATACTGGAACAGCACACCACTGATATCTTTTCTGCTGAAATCCATCTCGTGGGGTAACTTCAACTCTGTTGTAACTCCTATGTAACTGGAAAAAATCAAGTAATAATTATTTCATGGTGGTTTTACAAACACTTGTTGCTCTCAAGCATGTTGACCAATTTAATATATAATCTAATATTCGCACCACTGATCGTTCAGCCAACAGACTTTCAGACACCACCACACATGTAGGAAATCTGGCGTTCGAATGAAATCAAGGAGCTATTTTCAAGGAGACTATTCAAGGTGGAGAGGGACAAAGCAACACAAAGCAGTTCAGAAATCCAGATCTTAGGACAGCAAGTGAGTAACTAATTTTTGAAGGAGAGTAGGAACTAACAAACAAGAAAGAAAGTGCTACAAAATATGGATGAGGCACATGGCTAGAGGAAGTTGCTCTGAGAATGTGAAGCAAGACCACAAAGAGACTGGAGGACAGTGGAGTTTGACAAAAATATGAGAAGCAAGTATGTAGACTTCTATGTGGGATCAGCTGGTGACTTAGAATTACAGAATGTTTACAGAACAGAAGGGGACTGTTCAATCCATCAGGTTTTGTGCCAGCTGTCTGTAAGAGGAACTCAGCTTGTCCCGGTCACCCATCCTTTATTGTAGTCCAGCAAATTGTTTCTTTTCTGATGCTTATCTAGTTTCTTTATGAAAGTCTTGACTGAACCTGCCTCCACCATGCTCTAAGACAAGGCTTTGAACAACATCAGCACTTGCTGTGTAAAGTAGATTCTACTTCATGCCGCTGTTGCCTCTTGCACATTAAGGCAGTGTCTTCTAGTTTTAGACCCTTCTGTCATTGGAATAGTTTCTCACTATTTCCTCTGTCCAGACCCCATGATTTTAAACAGCTTGACCAAATCTCCTCTCAAAATTCTCTTCTCAAAGAAAGCTAGCTCAGTATCTTCAATCCCTGTCAAAATCCCTCATCTTTGCAACCATCTGTGAGAATCTGTTTTGTACTTTCTCCAATCCCATCACACTCTTAACATCTGGTGCCCTCAATTGGACACTCCAGATAAGGCAGAATCAGTGCTGGGTAACATTCATCATAACTTCCTTGCTTTTGTATTCTGTACCTCTATTTGGAAATACTATCGTCCCATGTGGCATTTTAACCTCCACCTCAAACGTCCTGCCAACCTCAATAATTTAAACACATACTCCCAGGTTTCTCTTGTCTAACTCACTGTTAATTTTGCTCCCAGTTATTGTCTCAAAGTGTTTTCACTACCAAGATCAAATTCACTGGCCTGGAGGTTTTTGGGTTATCCTTGCATTGACTTCTGTGTAAGGGTGTAAGATTTGCAATTCTCCAGTCTTCTGGTACAACCTCTGTACCTAAGGAGGATTAGAAGATTATGGGCAGTACCTCTGCAATTTTTACCCTTACATCCCTCAGCATCATCAGACGCATCCCATTCTGTCTTGGGAAGTAATCAACTTTGAATTCAGCCAGCCTTTCCAATACCTCCTCTATCAATTTATTGTCAATCCAATATTTCAACTACTTCCTACTTCATTGATACTTTGACAGGATCTTTTTCCTTGGTCAGCACATATACAGTGTGCTCATTTTGTAGCTAAGCCATGCCCTCTGTTTTCATACATAGATTTCACTTTTGGTCCCTAATCGGACCCATCTAACCTCAGGGTATCTTTTTACTGAATTTTGGATTTCTTTTTCTGTCAGCTGTCCGTTTTTTTTCCCTCCTATTCTCTCTGTCCTTCTTCTGTCCTTTTTGACTTACTCTCTGGGACCGTTTATATTATTCACTTGACTCAGTCAAATGCACACTGTGCTTCATCTTACTCTATATCTATTTTAACATTCCGAGAACACTGGCTTCAATCAAACCATCTCCACTATAATGAAAAGTGGGTGTACAGAACAGGGTAGAGTTAATCTTGAAGCTGATATAAAACTGTCTTCCAACAACGGTGTGTGAAAAATACGATGTAGCCAAAACATAAAATAAGGTTGGCATTGGCTCAGGATTGAACAAAAATGTGATATTATAACATACATTCCAACAAGTAAGAAACATTCCAAGAGCTCGAATAACCACCCATGGTTAACTAGAAATGTTAAACATGTGATGTAAACTGTGAATTTGAAACCTGATGGTTCTCAATGTGTCTGAATTAACAACTACTTTTAAAACAGTTTTTGAGGCCAGGCTTCAGAGTGAATGGATTTTTGTGCAATGCTGTTATCTTAGATTGATTTGTGACCAAGCAAGGCAAATAATGAGATTTGTTAGAGACTTCTGGAACTTGGTTTATTTAAGCTTAGGGAACACACCATAGTCTACAGAGGGAGACTTTTCATTTACATTTTGAGTTTGAAGCAGTCGTCGGTATCGGATGGCTGTGTAGACCTGTGTCCCTGAGAAGGGAAGGGTATATAATGAATGAGGTCACCTTAAATGAGTCTGTGACAGTTCAAAAGCATAAGTGTTGGGATAAAACCCTGAAGAGATTACTTAAAGCTGGGTGCATTTAAGCAGGCTTATGATAGCTCCAAGAAGAAACTATTTGCAGTTCTACTCTAAAACGCTAAAGTCACAAATAATTTAAGCCTATCAGGGTGTTAGTTACATAGGACGCCGGTGTTTTGGGTACTGTACCGGGGTGTGCGTTTTAGGTTCTGTATGGTTTCTTTTGCATTTATAAAAAGTTTTTTCTGATTAATGAGGCTTACACTATTTATTAAAATTCTTTGAACTTGATTTATAACTGATAGTTTGGTTATCATCTAAGATCATAATAATAATAATATTAAAATTAAAGGAAGAGCATATTATTGTGCAAAGACAGAACAGTGCAATAATAATTTAATTCTAATTCTTGCAAGTCAAAAGATTGGATACAATATCAAAAACAGAAAAGAATATTAAAAAAGGCAAAGACAAAATGTCAGAACTATAGAACAAGATAGTAAGAGATTCTATAAAAATATCCATAAAAGGAAAGAGATAATAAAGTAAGCATTAGTCTGAAAGAAAGTGAGTCTGGAGAATTATCATGGAAGATAATAAGATGGTAAATAAATTAACAGGTATTTTGCATCAGTCCTCACATTAGTTATCACAGGTTACAAGTGACATTCTAGGAAGAGCTATACAGGAGGAAAACAAAGGGAAAGAAGAATGCAGGAAAAAACGCAATCATCTTAGAGATGCAGGTTGACAAGTGCCTGGTCCCTGGTGGATTTCATTCTAAGGTGTTAAAAGAGGAGGTTAGTGGTATAGATAATGCATTGGTGTTAATTTTCCTCCCTAGACTCAAAGCTTTTATTATATATAAACATAACTTCTTTATTAAAAAGGGGAGGGAGACAGTAACTAGGAAACTACAAGCCAATTAGCTTATGTTCTGTCACAAGGGAAATGTCAGAAGCTATTATTAAAGAACTTATCTAACTGCACTGTGATAACTTGAAGGTAATCAGGCAGAGTCAACATGGTTTTGTGAAAGAGAAATTGTATTTAATCAATTTACTGGAGTTCAGAGGATGTTACATGTACTGTGGATAAAGGGGAACCAGGGGATGTATTGTACTTAGATTTCGAGAAGATATTCTAAGGTTCCTGATCAAAGGACTTCGCAGAAAAAAAAGCTCATGGTGTAAGAATTGCATATTAGCATAAATAGAAATTGGCTGGCCAGTAAGAAGTGGGAAGTTGTTATATGTGGGTCTTTTTAGGATGGAAAAGATCCAATTAATTGTGTGTCACAGTGAATGGTGCTGTAAAATTAATTGTTCACTTGCGTGAAAGAATTGAAAATATGGTTGCCAAATTTACTGAAGGCAAAAAAGGTAACAGATGTGGACATGGGCTGAAGGGCATGTTTCCGCGCTGTATGACGCTATGACTCCACAAGTTAAAACAAAAAAGAACTACAGATGTTGGAAATTAGAATCACAAACAACTATGTCCAGTCCATTTCCTACACTTCTGCCTTCACCCTTTCTCCTCTCTCCCAGAACAATGATGAGGTCCTGCTGGTCCTCACTTATCACCCTGCCAGAATCCATATCCAGAGGATCATTAGCCACTATTTCTACCACCTCCAGCAGGATGCCATCACCAGGCACATATACCCCTCCCTCCCCTTATCAACATTCTGCAAGGACTGTGCCCTCCAGGACACCTGGTCTACTCCTCCTCCATTCCCAGCATCTTCCCTCATCTACGGCACCTTTCCCTGCAATTGCAGGAGGTGTAAAACTTGCCTGTTTACTTCTTCCCTTCTCACTATCCAAGGCTCAGATACCCCTTCCAGTTGAAGCAGCAACTTACCTGCACTTCACTCAATCAACTCTATGCATTCGCTGCTCACAACATGGCCTCCTCTACACTGGGGAGATAAAATGCAGATTGGCTGACTGTTTTACAGAACAACTGTCTTGTCTGTAAAAATGACCCTGAGCTTCAATTTTCCTGCCACTTCAACACACCACATTGTTCCCTGGCCAACATTTTTGTCTCAGGACTGCTGTAGTGCTCTCATGAGCCTTAATACAAGCTGGAAGAACAGCATCCCATTTCCTGCTTAGAGATCCTGTAGCCTTCTGGACTCAATATGTAATTCGATAATTTTATAATCTGAAAACTTCTTTTTATACCCTATACCTACCCCCACACCCCTGACCCTACCATCACACGGGCTGCTTTCATCGCAGTCAACCCCACTATTGGTTCCTGTTATCAGAATTTCTTTCTCCCTGGTTCACCATTATTTATCTTTGTCTGTATAATTGCTGTTCTGTGGGCTCCATTTCTATCTACTGTTTACTCCTTTACATCCTCTGCTCCTCTACACCCCCTCTTACCCCCAACCAACCCGTCTTCAATATATATGCTAACCTTTCCTAGCTGCAATGAGTTCTGAAGAAGGGTCACTGGACCTGCAGAGTTATCTGTTTGGTCTCCACAGATGCTGTCAGACCTGCTGAGTTTCTCTAGCAATTTCTGCTTTTATAAGCATTAAGTTGTAAAGAGGATGTAAGACTTTTACAAGGACTATAGCTAGGCTAAATGTGTAGACAAGGATCTAGCAAATGGAGTATAACTTGTGAAAATGATCGTCACTCCAGGTGTAATGTCAAAGTTTAGTCAGGAAAAGTACTCAGCACTGCTCTCCTGATTTTCTGTCATTATAAATGCCATCAACACAAGCTGGTTTTGAACAATCCCATGCTGCACTTCACTTACCCACGCCATGACGACCTGCTCTACCTACTGACTGCCCACCTTTCATCTCAGCGCCCCATGAGGAGCTTTCCTGAGCAGAATCTGCCAGCAGACATTCTTTGGTTTGAGCAATGATAAAATGGGAAGTCACTAATAAGGTCTTAGTGACAAACTCCATCTGTTGAAAGATAGGCTTTGAATCTTCACAGTGAGTGGCCTTTGGTAAGCAGGCTCAGGACCAGCCAGGGCACCTGCACACCAACATCCACTGCTGGGACCTCAGTACAAGCCCCTAATGCACTCCTGGGGTAACACAAACAATGCTGCACAGTTCAGAGAAGTGCCCCTCTGCAGTCTAAGCAGTAAACTAATCACTGTAAACTCAGAAAATAAGGAAGCAACCACTTGACTCTGGGAACTTGGTTGAATTATGAGAGTGAGTGAATGTGAAAGAAATGAGATAAAATTAATCATTTCAAAAAGGAAGAAAGGTATGGAAATAGGCCAAGGTACAGCCACAACGTGTCCACAGGTAAGGCATTGAATAATCAATGCACAAAACAGTCTCTGTTAATGAGCAAGTCATTTCTAATTAGCTTCAAGATGTCTGGGGCATGCATTCAAATTAGAGTTTTTAAACAGGAAACTGCCAATGTGTTACAGAGTGAGGTGAGACAGAGGAGCAGATTTACAAAGAATTGTACTGGAAGAGGTGCAGGAATGGTTCACTGGGGATATCAAAAAAGGTCGAGGAGAAAGAGACAGGGGACAAGGTTAAAAAAAAATTTATGTCTTATCCCTTTTGGCAGGAGAGATAGAAGGTAATTCCATTCATGTGAACTGGGATTCAAACAATCCATACACTTGTCCTTTGGAAGTCCTTATACCTTACTCAGCAGACAGGTTCCAGTGGCTGGATATTGCTCGGTAGGTTGTTGCTGGGTAAGCATACTGCTACTTCTAAACCAAATTGAGTTTAAATAAGGCTGCCCCATAGTGATAATGCACAAGTGGGAGTCCACATATGAAGTAGTTGCTTCCCGTTGGGTCCTACTTCTCATTTGGATTTCCTTAGTTTGTTGTCAAATGCAAAATTACAATACAAGACTATCTTTTCAAAGTGACATTTGTTTACAGAAGAAAAAACTGATTTTATCTAGGTTCACTGGGTTTTAGATTAATGCCAATCTACATTTACAAAACATTTCAATTAATCTGGTATAGGTTCTGTGAGGGAAAGGAAGAGGATAACTTGCATAAAATACAGAATTTAAAAATTTACGTACTTTGCTCTTGTCTGCACAACAGCTATTGTCTGAGGATGACAACGAGCGTCCACAAAGAACTTTCTTCGCTTATTGTGTCTAAGCAAAAAATGAAAATAGTTATGATTACTAAAAAACAGCAATTTTCAATTTGATAATATTTTGTTTCGACCGTGGAACATGCTCTAAAATAGAAACTCTGAGGCATTTGGCTTTGATGGAGTGTAATTCACTACTTTAATCTTAGGCCAACACAGGCTAACTTTCATATACTGAATGAGTCGAGTAGTTTGTGGGCTGACATGATAGCACCATTACAGATTTATAATGGACCAAACCATGCCCTCCTGTCCCTTGTAAGCTTTTTCGCCTCTTCCTTAAGTGCAGTCCTCAAATGTCTCTTGCCCAATTCCCATTTCAGTATGAGGCACTCAATCCTCTACCAACTGGGTTATTGTGCCCTACTTTCGGCTTTTTTTTTTACTCCTACTGGTAAAGTCCTAAAGTAGGTTACTGCTAACACTAAAGCTGCAAAGCAGGATCAGCTCTAATCCCAATTCCCAACATTTGACCTCACCTGCTGCAACACATCTCTCCCTTTTCAAATTCTAGCTACAAAAGCTCCCAATTCCCATTCAAACCCATGTTCAGCCCTTTCTTTACAAATCCTGACAACACCCTATGGACCCCTATAGATCCTCCCTGTCATGCCTCCCCTTCCCAATCCTAACCTCCCACACCCTCTACAGCTCTGCCTCAAATAAAAAGCCACAGATCAAAATTTAAAGCAGTGAAGGTAAAGGTATGTAAAATTGATTGCAGTGGATACAGGGTGCCTTCACAAAGCAAGCTAAAATTACATTTTTCACTGGTTTAATGGTTCACAGGTAAACTTCCCCTTTGAAGCCACTTGAATTGCTCCAAGAGATTGACTCATCTTAAAAGGAGATGTTACGTAGCACCGTTAACAGCTTTAAATTGGGGAATCACAACAAAAATCAACCAACTCTTACCTGTGGCACAGTTGCATTGCCTCAGCAGCAGCTGTTCCTTCATCCAGTAAAGAGGCGTTGGCCACATCCATGCCAGTGAGGTCACACACCATTGTCTGATAGTTGAGCAAACTTTCCAACCTGCCCTGGGAAACTTCAGGCTGATATGGGGTATACTGCGTAACCCTGAAATGAAGATGCAGAGAAGGGCTAGTTTGGGCTCTGACAATTGGATTACTCCTCCAATGTTTCCGCTGCAAATGTATGTTATTTTCTAACTGGCAAATTCCTGCCCATCTGGCTCATGGATTGTTTGGTTTCTGAACACATTTGTGGTTCACCAAAATATGACCAAATACTGTATCGGAGCAAATTTTACTGCCATTGATTTACTCTCGAAATATTCTTGATGGAGGGAAACAGATGACAAACAAAAATAGTTTGAGAAAATCTCACTGTCTCAGAAGCTGTAAAATTGATCCAAGAACAAACCATTCACCCAATTCTAATTCATTTCTCTTATTATCCTAATTTGCCACCCGCTGCTGGGTAAAGGAAGTCTATTCTTGGAGGCTTGGCTTCATTTCATTTATTTGTGCCAGAGACAAGTAAGCAGTGATAGCTCAGAGCACTGCAGGCTTCAGCATGATGCAGGAGGCCACTGAACACACATGTTTTGTGGATGCTGCATGTCAGCAATGCTTCATTCTTGAACTGAAAGTGATTCCCCTCTCAATGCCTAGTGGGTGTGTGTGATCATAAGTGGCACAATATCCAGGTAAATCCTGGATATTCTGGCAGCAGTCTTGATGGCTTCATCGTACAATGTTGTGCCAGCTGCACACCACCATCTCCCCCTCACCCAGCAAACCAAAGAGTAGCTATTGGCCTGATGGCTCAGGTGCATAGCTCACAGCTATGTGCACAGCACAGATAGAACAGAAGCCACACTGCCAAACAAAATGTGATCCGGAAGACCAGCGACTTGCTAGAATACTACTCCTGCTTGTATCACTCTCACGACACCGGGCAGTACTCAGCACAGTATGGACTGCCGCACGCTCCATAACCTCTCCCCATAATACAGAAGAGCCTGTGTCATCAGCCCCATGGAAAAAGCCTGGGGAGCAGAGGCAGGTAGAGGAGGCTGCAGCAATTGAGACATCCACTCCAGCATGAGCTGTCCACGAAGAATTTCCCCAACTGCAACACAAGTAATCACAGTCCCATTCACCGACACTCAACATCCCACCCCTGACCATTTGGTCATTGCGCAAAAACAAAAACCACCACAAAATAAAGATTCAGAATCAGAATGTATAACTGAAATTAAAACATAGAACAAAAACCAAAAGAACTATGGATGCTGTAAATCAGGAAGAAAAACAATGTTGCTGGAAAAGCTCAGCAGGTCTAGCAGCATCTGTGAAGGAGAAAACAGAGTTAACGTTTCGGGTCCAGTGACCCTTCCTCAGAACTGATGGTGGCTGGGAAAACGTCAGTTTATATGCAGAAAATAGGGAGAAGGGTGGGGTAGGGAGTAAACGATAGGATAGAGCCCAAAGAGACAGAAAGACAGTTGGACAGACAAAGGAGTTGCCAACGATCAGGCTGGGAGGGTGAATGGTTGTTAATGGGGACTGTTAGTGACTAACAACAGCGGGTGTGTAGTGGCAAGCTATGTGGTAACAAGGCCTGGTGTGTGGGGTGGGGGGCTGGGACATTGGAGAGTTTAGGCCCTAAAATTATTGAACTCAATATTGAGTCCGGAGGGCTGTAGGGTCCCCAAGCGGAAAATGAGGTGTTGTTCATCCAGCTTGCGTTAGGCTTCACTGGAACACTGCAGCAAGCCGGAGACAGATGTTGGCCAGGGAGCAGGGTGGTGCGTTGAAGTGGCAGGCAACAGGTAGTTCAGGGTCTTTTTTGCGAGCAGAACGTACATGTTCTGCGAAGCGGTTGCCAAGTCTACGCTTCATTTCCCCAATGTAGAGGAGACCACATTGTGAGCAGCGAATGCAGTAGACTAGATTCTTGGAAGTGCAGGTGAAGTGTTGCTTCACCTGGAAGGTATGTTTGGGCTCTTGGATTCTGGGGAGGGAGGAGGTAAATGCGCAGGTGTTGCACCTTCGCCGGTTACAGGGGAAGGTGCCGTAGGGCCGTGGGGAGGTGTTGGGGGTGAAGGAAGTGTGGGCCAGGGTGTCCCGGAGGGAACGGTCCCTGCGGAAGGCGGACAAGGGAGGGGAGGGGAATATGTCTGGTGGTGGCATCTTGCTGGAGGTGGCGGAAATGGCGTCTGATGATCTTCTGGATGTGGATGCTGGTGGGATGGTAGGTGAGGATGAGGGGACCCCTATCGCTGTTGTGGAAGGGAAGAGAAGAGGTGAGGGCAGAAGTGCAGGAGATGGGTCGGACCCGATTGAGGGTCCTGTCGACAACAGAGTTGGGGAAGAATGTGGACATTTCGGAGGCTCCCTTGTCGAAGTTGGCCTCATCTGAACATACGCCACGGAGACGGAGGAACTGAGAGAATGGGATGGAGTCTTTACAGGAAGTGGGGTGTGAGGATGTATAGTCCAGGTAGCTGTGGGAGTCAGTGGGTTTGTAATGGATATTAGTGGCCAGTCTATCCCCAGAAATGGAAACAGAAATGTTGAGGAAGGGAAGGGAGGAGTCAGAGATAGACCAGGTGAAAGTGAGGGCAGGGTGGAAACTGGAGGCAAAATTGATGAAGTTTTCCAATTCCAGACGAGAGGGAAGCAGCACCGATGATATCATCGATGTATCGGAGAAAGAGTTGTGGGTGGGGGCCGGAATAGGACTGGAACAACGAATATTCCACATACCCCACAAAGAGACAGGCATAACTAGGGCCCATGCGGGTACCCATGGCAACCCCTCTTACCTGAAGAAAATGAGGAGTTGAAAGAGAAGTTGTTGAGGGTGAGGACAAGCTCAGCCAAGCAGAGGAGGTTGGTGGTGGGTGGGGATGGCTCAGGTCTTTGCTCCAGGAAGAAGCGGAGAGCCCTAAGACCCTCCTGGTGGGGAATGGAGGTGTAAAGGGATTGCATATCCAGGGTAAAGAGGTGGCTGGAGCTGGTAAACTGGAAGCTTTGAAACCGGCGTAAGGCGTCAGATGAATCATGGATGTTACGTGGGTAGGGATTGGACCGGGGGGAGAAAACAGAGTCAAGGTAGGAAGAGATGAGTTCTGTGGGGCATGAACAGGCTTAAACAATGGGTCTACCTGGACAGTCCTGTTTGTGGATTTTTGGCAAGAGGTAGAAACGAGCTGTGCGGGGTTGAACAAAGAAAGAAAATTACAGTACAGGAACAGGCCCTTTGGCCCTCCAAGCCTGCACCGACATGCTGCCCATCACAACTAAAACCCCCTACACTTCTGGGGACCGTACCTCTACTCCCATCCTATTCATATATTTGTCAAGACGCCCTTTAAAAGTGGGGGACTATTAGCTTGGAAGCGGATGGAGGGGGGAGATCATCGGATGAAATGAGATCCGTAACCGTAGTGGATACAATGGCCTGATGTTCCATGGTGGGGTCATGGTCCAGGGGAAGGTATCTGAGAGCTGGCGCTCAGCCTCTGCAAGCTAGAGGTCTGTACGCCAGACAACAGCACCACCCTTATCGGCAGGCTTGATGACGAAGTCAGGGTTAGATCTGAGTGCACGGAGTGCAGTCAGTTCAGAGGGAGATAGGTTGGATTTGTTGAGAGGGGCAGTGAAATTGAGGCAACTAATGTCACGTCGACAGTTCTCAATGAAAAGATCACGTGCAGGATATAGAACATAGAACTGTGTATTAGAACATACACAGTACAGCCCCTTTGGCCCACGATGTTGTGCCGACCTATTATCCGACTCCAAGATCAAACTACCCTGCATACCCTACATTTTACTACCCTCCATGTGCCTACCCAAGAGTCACTTAAATGTCCCTAATGTATCTAACTCCACTACCACCACTGGCAGCGCATTCCACATGCCCACCACTGTGTAAAGAACCCACCTCTGACATCTCCCCTCTACCTTCCTCCAATCACCTTAAAATTATGCCCCCTTGTAATAGTCAATTCCGCCCTGGTAAAAAGTCTCTGACTATCCACTCTACCTATGCCTCTCATCATCTTGTACACCTCTATCAAGTCACCTCTCATCCTTCTTCGCTCCTATGAAAAAAGCCCTAGCTCCTTCAACCTTTCCTCATAAGACATGCCCTCCAGTCCAGGTAGCATCCTGGTAAATCTCCTCTGCACCCTCTCTAAAGCTTCCACATCCTTCCTATAATGAGGCAACCAGAACTGAACACAATATTCCAAGTTTGGTCTAACCAGAGTTTTATAGAGCTGCAGCATAACCTCACAGCTCTTAAACTCAATTCCCCAGCCAATGAAAGCCAACACACCATACGCCTTTTTTCCAACCCTATCAACTTGGGTAGCCACTTTGAGGGATCTATGGACGTGGACCCCAAGATCCCTCTGTTCCTCCACACTGCCAAGAATCCTGCCATTAACCTTGTATTCTGTATTCAAATTCGACCTTCCAAGATGAATCACTTCACACTTTTCTGGGTTGAATTCCATCTGCCACTTCTTTGCCCAGGTCTGCATCCTGTCAATGTCCCGTTGCAACCTACAACAGCCCTCCACACAATCCACAACTCCACCAACCTTCATGTCATCGGCAAACTTACTAACGTACCCTTCCACTTCCTCATCCAAGTCATTTATAAAGATCACCAAGCTCCAGGCTGAATACTTTCCATCTACTACCTACCTGTGTCTTCTATTGGGCAGCCAGTTTTGTATCCAGGCAGCCAAATTTCCCTGGATCCCATTCCTCCTTACTTTCTGAATGAGCCTACCATGTGGAACCTTATCAAATGCCTTGCTAAAGTCCACATGCACCACATCCACATCCACCGCTCTGCCTTCATCTATGTGTTTTGTCACATCCTCAAAGAATTCAATAAGGCTTGTGAGGCATGACCCACCCCTCACAAAGCCATGCTGACTATTTCTAATCAAACTGTGCTTTTCCAAATAATCATAAGGCAGTGAAAAGCATGTTCAAACCTCTCTACATATTCATTACTCCTCATCTTTGAGGCCTCTTCCTCTAGTCTATCAATCACTCAAACCTCTGTATTCTTCCACCTCTGGTCATTTGCAGGTCTTCATTCCCTTCACTGCTTTATTGGCAATTATCATTCTGCCATTTGAATCCTAAGCTCCCACTCTAAACTTCTCTTTTCTCTTCTCATTTCAGCGTGCTCCTTAAAACCAACCACTTTGACCAAACTATTAGTCACCACAATTTAACATCCCTTTGTTTGGCTAGATCCCAATCTGTTGACTGATTGCACCCCTCTGAACAGTCTTGGAACACTGACCTATGCTAAAGGTGGTATGTAAAGGCACACTGCTGGTGTTAGGATTAGCTCATAATATTCAAATAGTTGTGTTACTCCTTTGCCAATTAGCATGTGTGGGTTTAGAAAATGAACCAGTTAGTATTATTGTGCTCACTAACAATTACAGGTAGTTTGCAATAACATTTGTTTAGTTAACATGAATTGACTGCAACACAATTGATGAATAGTGGACACTGTTTGGATAACGTGAACTTTCTGCTGCACAAGCATAGCGATTTCCCTATAACACGATTTTCTATAGCACAAGGTCACATAAGAACACAACAATCGCATTACAGGAGAACGACGTGTACTCTGATGTGGGGCACCCAGCAAGTGAAGGAACCTGCAAATGTGTTTTTCTGGTCTCGTTCCTAGCCAAGGAAGGCCATGTCAGGCGATACTTGGTGTACCTGACAAAACTACCCAGGCCAACAGAAGAGGAAAGTCGACTTTGGAGTTAGCAGGAGGATGAAAGGTCCATGGTGGTTAATTCAGATTGATTTTGTTGAGCTCTTGCTCACCAGTAAGAGGGGTAGCAAGCATTGGCTAGCACTAGTGGAAGACTTCATTAAATAGGAAGAAACCTTTCCATGTTATGGAGCTACAAGCTCATGGATTACTAGAACTCTAGTAAGGGCAGTGGGGCTACCTGATACAGCAGAATTAGGTCAGGCAAGTCACTTCCCTGGGCAAGTGATGCAGGCCACATTGCAGCTGGCAGGAACAGTGGACAAATGGCCTATGTCACACAATCCCCAATCAACTGGGATAGTGGAGCAGGACCATCAAAACGGTTGTGCACTAACAGCTTCAGGGACAGTCCTGGTGATGGGTGACATACTGCTTCCGATCTTCACGAATGTATGAGGGCAAAAGACCCAAGGTACAGGGTAATCCCCTCACTAGTTGGTCACAAGTAGACTCATGTGCACCCTCGCACAAATGTTAATACAAACCTTGACAGGTCCAGGACACAACTAAACACACATTTACTCAGGATTTATTGGACTGGTTGTAAATCGCTACATAACAGGGCATTGAGCAACACTGGAAGACGACTCCGGCCAAACAAGTTATCGCTGACTCCAAGCAGGACCGAGTGGGCTACTGGGGATCAGGTCATGGTAAGTAATGCAAAGGTGGGAGTTTTTGAACCCTTTCACAGAAGGCCAGTACATGACCATTTCCATGTTCTACACCATGCAAGTACCCAACCCATCAAATGATTCCATATTAACCAAACGGAGAAAGGGCCCTTGCTGCGTGCCGATTTGGGAAGGGCAGCTAACTGCATCCCTAAAAAGGAATCAGATTCCCCATCAAGTCCACTCATCTCAGAGGACAGCAGGGCCCCACCAAAAGGTGTGGACGGCAAGGTCAATCCAATTATGGCCCATCACAGTGTAGCAACCAGAAGCCGAGAAAACCAGCTTGGCTCTGAGAGAGCAGAACATGCTAGCATGTTGATTTAACTCCATTTTGAAGTCCTTTGCATAAGGCAGAAACAAGAATTGCTGGAGAACCTCAGCAGCATCTATAGAGAGAAGGCAAAGTTTTGGGTCTAGTGACCCTTCTGACATATGCTGCCAAACATGATAAGTTTCTCCAGCAATTTCTGTTTTTGTTCCAGATTTCCAGAATCCTCAGTTCTTAGGTTTTTTTTTTCCCCCAGAGCATAAAGCTTTGGCAAAACGTAACTGCTGTCTTTCACCGGAGCCTGAAGTGGTGGCTGTTTACAGGGGTTATGATGGCACCCAATAAAAGTGGGGTAATATACACATAAGCCTGGGCCTGTTCACAGACCACCTCCACCCCAACCACCACAGGATCGACCGTGACAACAGAAACAATCACAAGGTCACCCAAGCACCTAGGCTCATTTTATTTATGGCAGATAGAGTTTTGCATGATAATGTACATCAAGATTTGCGGTTCATGATCCTGAACCTTTCAGGCTAAAAAATTGGTGAAACAAGTGATCAAACAGGAAACACAGGTGCGGGGACCTCAGGCCCAAGCTCCAGAGGGAGACTAATTCGGGAACAGGTGGCCTCGCTGAGGTCAGGGCCTCAGGGGGATTCAAGGAAGAGAAAAAAGGGGACTAATGAATCACAATTACAGGGTTCAGCAGTGCATTGGAAATGGTAAGCACCATGGCTATAGCTAATTTGGATCAAAATGATCACACCATCAGTGGTCAGCTAAGATAGATCCTGAGGGTCAGGTCAGGAATCCAAACGGATGGGCTCCAGAATGCCTGGAAATTGATTGAATGAGCTAAGGTGTTGGCCTACTGTCTAGAATCACATGAGCACAATTCATAAATCATCTAAGTCTATGAATAGGTTGGAAGCAGGCAAAAGGAAACAATATCTGCTCCACATATGGCAGCTGGGATGTCAAGCAGACCTGGGAAAACCTGAGACAGAAAAAAAGAAGGTAAAGTGCCCCAGTGGATCAGTAATAATAAGGTTAAGGATTTAAGCTCAAGGGCCACCTATCTGATTGACTAACAACTTAAGGGATTCCCACGTGCATATTTTACTCATGTTGATCATTTTGTAAAAGACTGAATGCTGTTACAAATGGTAATACCTAGCAATACCCTAAACCATATTGAGAGTGTGTACTGAGAAATAATAACAAAGACATCATTCATTCCCATGTGATTTGGTTTAAGAAAATGATGCTGGGGCCATCGCTGAGAGCTGTAATCTGGGGAAGGCAGCCATGATGTGTCCCCATCCTGTCTATGGCACTGAGGAGGTATTGCGTGGTTTCTACGCAATGACCAACTGCATTACACAAGTTGTAATGGGTCTTACTCGATTGGCATGAGAGCACGGGAGAATACTGACTCATTACTGCTTGGGCATCATTCTGGTATGGTGGGACAGTGGGCAGCAGTATCATGTGCTTTACCCCTGTGCATCCCTCAGGGATGAGCTAGATTGAACTGGTGGACATGCACCAATGGAAGGCAGCCATCTTCAATGTTATGAACTCAATCCCTCTATTAATGAAAGCTAACGCACCATATGCCTTCTTAACAACTCTATCCACCTGGGTGGCAGCTTTCAGGGAACTGTGGACATGAACCCCAAGATCCCTCTGCTCCTCCACACTGCCAAGAATCTTTGTTAACTCTGTATTCTGCTTTCAAATTTGTCCTTCCAAAATGAATCACCTCACACTTTTCAGGGTTAAACTCCATCTGCCACTTCTCAGCCCAGCTCTGCATCCTATCAATGTCCCTTTGTAACCTAGAATAGCCCTCCGCACTATCCACAACTCGACCCACCTATGATCTATTGTATAGCAGAGCAGGCTTCAGGGATCGAATGGCCTACTCCTACGATTCTGTCAAAGTCGGCTCATTTTAAAATTCAAATCAGGATCAATGAAGTGAACTGGACAAAGTGGAACACCAGTTTAACTCGCATTACATGAAGACCCAGGGAATGAGGAGGAAGGTAAATATATAGAATCACTACAGTCAAGATATAATTTTATTAAATGTCACAATCCCTTTAGTGCTGTCTAATAATGTTCAATGTGAAAAGGGATCTTTGCTTCATTATTAAGAGGTAGAGTGCACAAAAGCAAGATAGTTGTGCTAACCTCTAATAAAGCACTGGTCAGGCCACACAAAAATACAACATACAATTTAGGGCACCACAGAAGGATTTCAATCCCTTGGAGGAGGTGCACAAGATTTACCAGATGGATTCAAAAAAAGTGGGGCTTGAGTTTTCTGGGGGTAGGTAGGGAAACTGGGACTATTCACTTTTCCTTTACAGGGGGAGGACAGGGCAGGGTGGACAGATTTAACTGGGGACTTTACATTTATGAAGGGTTTTGGTGAAGTTATCCTCTGGTCTGTAGACCAGCCATTGGAAGATGGAGATTGGCTATTATTGGCTGCAGACTGGGAGTGGGGATAAGAGAGACTTCTTTTTGCAGGTATGATCTAGAGTGCTGCCTGAAAAAGGGGGCATAAGCAAATTCAGATACAACTTTTAGAGGGGAATTAAACAGAATACTTGGGGGGGGGGGGTGGGGAGACAGGGGAAAAAGATGGCAAAGGCATTGGGGAAAAGAGCTAGCACAGGCACAGTGGGCCAAGTGGTCACCTGCTTTGGAGACCATGGAGTGAGGCAACATCTAGTTATCTTTGAGAAAACAAAGGGAGTAGTTATTGAATGTGGTCAGAAAGATAGAGAAGACCCTTAATAACAAGCAGGAGTTGTAACTGGTGAAGGGTCCACCAAGCATGGCAGATATGGCACACTTGTGACATCCACCAGTGCTCAACTAACCAATCACTGAAAATTAAACAACGGGCATGACCAAGCCATACAGATCTGCAACACAGAAAAAGGCCTTCAGCCCACTGCATCCACACCAGTCAAAAACCGCCAACTAACTATGCTAATCCCATGCATACTTGGCCCATAGCCTTGTATGCCTTGGCACATCTAAATACTTTTAAATGTTGAGGTTTTCTACCTTGAGCACCCTTAACGGGCAGTGAATTCCTGATTCCCACTACCCCTTGGGGGAAAATGTTTTCCCTCATATCTCCTCGAAACCTTCTGTCCCTTACCTTAAAGGTATGCTCCCTTGGTCACTGATGCCTCCGCCAAAGGGAAAAAGTTTCCTCCTCTCTACCCTATCTATGCCACTCAATTTTATACATTTCAATCACGTCCCTTCAATCTCTGCTGCTCTAAGGAAAACAACCCCAGACTGTTCAAAATAAAAACCCCAAAAGAAATGCAGATGCTGTAAATCAGGAAAAGGGACAGAAATTGCTGGAAAAGCTCAGCAGGTCTGGCAGCATCTGTGAAGAAAAATCAGTTTCGGATCCAGTGATCCTTCTCAGTAGGTCTGGACCTGTTCTGAGGCTTTTCCAGCAACTTCTGCTTTTGTCCCAGACCATTCAATTCCTCTTCATAACAAACTCTCCAGCTCTCACAACATTGTAGCAAGTCTGCTGTGCACCCTCTCCAGTGCTCTCACATCCCATCCTTAATATCGACTCCAGAACTACACACAATACTCTAGCTGTGGCCTAACCATTTTATACAATTCAAGCATAACCTTTCTGCTCTTAAAAACTGTGCCTTGACTAATAAAGGCAAGTATACCATATACTTTCTTAACCATCTTATCCACTTGTCCTAATACCACAGGAGATTCATTTACATGCACAGCAAGGTTCTCTGATCTTGATACTTACCAGGATCCTGGATATGGACCAAATGCTGGCAAATAGGACTAGATTAATTTAGAATATTTAGTCGGCATGGAACAGTTGGACCAAAAGGGCCTGTTTCCGTGCTGTGCATCTCTATAATAGTTTTAGGAAGGATATTATTAAGCTGGAGAGGGTTAAAAAGAGATTTACAATGATGTTGCTGGGTATGGAAGGTTTCTGTTATAAAGAAAGTCTGGATAGGCTAGGACTATTTTCACTGGAACGTGGGAGGTTGAGAGGTAACCGTATAGAAGTTTACAAAATAATGGAGAATAGATAGGGTTAATGGTAATTATCTTTTCCCTAGAGTGGGAAAAGACTAGACTAGGAGGCACATTAAGGTGCCAGGAGAGAGATCTAAAAAACACAGAGGGTGGCTCACGTGTGGAATGAACTTCCTGAGAAACGTAGTGGATGTAAATACAACTACAATGTTCAAAAGACATTTAGATACGTAAATGAATAGGAAAGGTTTGGACGGATTTGGGCCAGGAGCAGGCAGGTGGGATTAGTTCAGTTTGGGATTTATTTGGCATGGACTGGTTGGACTGAAGGGTCTGTTTCCATGCTGTATGACTCTGACTCTATGAATTATCTTGTTTTGCCCTGTCCAAGTGCAACCTCGCTTTTTTTAATTCATTCATGGGATGAGGGCGTTACCCAGCATTTATTGCCCATTCCTAGAGGACAGTTTAGGAGTCACATGTGGACCATACCGGGTAAAGATGGCAGTTTCCTTCCCTAAAGGACAATCGGGAACCAGATGGGTTTTTCTGATAATCGACAGTGGATTCATGGTCTTCGTTAGGCTCTTAAAATTCCTGATATTTATTGAATTCAAATTCCACCAGCTGCTGTGCGATTTCAACTCAGGTCCCCAGGACATCACACTGGTCTTTGGATTAATAATCTAGCGGTAATTCCACTCAGCCATCGTTTCCCCATGTAACCAGACTGAATTTCATTTGCCACTGACCAGCCCATGTAAATGCTTTTAAGGTGATCTTCCTCACTTTCTTTTTACCATGCCACCAGTATCAAGCACAAACTTACTGATCAACTTTTATACTTTCAAGTCTAAATCATTTCTACAAACACAAACAGCAAGGTCGCCAACACTAATCCCTATAGGACCTCACTGGACACAAGTTTTCCAGTCAGTAAAACACCCATCGACCATCACCCTTCTCCCCTTCTCACCTTCTCACTCTGCCAATTGTGGATCCAATTTGCCAAATTTCCTTGGATCCCATGGGTTCTTACCTTTGCTATCAGTCGATCATGCAGGACCTTGTCAAAAGCCTTGCTGAACTCCATCCATTGTGCCATGAAGTTTGCTGTCACTGCTTACCCCTGTAATTTCCCCAACGGTATCCAAAACAGTATATTTGTTAGAAAAGGGGGACTGGCCACATGAGACTTCTGTGCTACTCTTTCCTCTACGTTGCCTGGTTGTCACCTATGCCTTTTCTGCCTGCTCAATCTACACCTGCCACACTACCTCACTGAACATGCTGTTTGTGACTTGCTCAGCTTTACTAATGATCCACAGTGAATTCACTTGCAGCTCCAGCACCAAAAGGAAGTGCAACTGAACATGCTACTGCATGTGTGTTCACGACGGACAACTAAAGCATCCATGATTTGCCACACAGTACAGGAGGAGCATATCACAGGTGCAAGCTCTGTTGCCATGACTTCTTTTAAGCCTGAGTAACTCACTTTTCTTAAAAAAATTATGCTCATGTATGAATACTGTGAACATACTTCCCGTACACAAACTGTACTTCCCTTATCCTACTTTGTTTACTTATATTCCTTTCTTGTACTAACCCTGACTTTCACATACTATTTCTCAGCTAATCCCTTCTTCTGAAAAAAAAAATACTTTCATGACAATCACAAACCAAATCAACACATCACTTTCCTGTGATGTCACTGCCTGATTGTTAGAGCTGGGGAAAACAAAGGTCTGACAATACAGGCTGCAAGTACAGATTGGGGTAGAAGAGAAGATGCCCCTGGATGATAGCTAGCTAGCTAGCTCAGGGAATAAATAGTCCAGTCAACCACTTGGAGATCAGTATGGGGATGACTGATCAGTGGTTCCAACACAATTTACAGACAATCCAGGCAATATTGCCTGCAGGATTAGAACTGCTGAAGCACTGAACAAATTTGCTTGTGCGAGTAAAATTAGCAGTTGAGTTTTTGATGTCTAGAGTAGACCTACTAACCAAAGGAATAGGAGTAGCTCAGGCCATCTTTACAACTAGTCTACACCTTACTTTTTAAAACAGAATCCATGGTAGCCAGCTATCAGTTCAGCATATGGCTAGGACACTCAACTCAGAGAGAAGAACACCAGCTTGTTGATTCAAGGGCTTGAAGACATCATTCAGGCGGACATCCAAGTGCCACTCAGCTAGCATCATTGCCTAGCACAGCACTAAGAACAGGGAGTTTATCTGCTGTCCTATCCAACATTCCCTTGTTCATCGATGCTATCTGTCTAAAAATAGGACTTGGATGCATATTTATGTACAAAATTCTAACTAATTTATTAGGCAGTTATCAGAACTGCTTTATTCGTTACCTTTGAAAATGTATTCAAACCTCTCATTTACTTCTTTACATTACAGAATCACTTCAAGGAGTATTTTCAATATCCGAAGCTGGTGATCTTGCTGGGCAGCTTCCTGAGTGAATAGGTACAACAGTACCAGCTTGTATGCTGCATCATTTCTCGCCAAACCTACAGCACTCAAACTGCCCATTATCAGAAAACTGTAGCAGTGTTTTCAGATGTATCACTGCTACAGCCACATCAGAAGTAGTAAAACGCCACCTCTCTCTGTCCACCCCTCACTTGACCACAACAGGTTTTCTTAAAAGAATTGGGTGAATGTTTAAGTGCTCCAAATGTCACACACATTTGGCCAGAAGATACAAAGTGGGAGGATATAGGCCAAGTAATTTAAAAGTGAATAAATTCAGTCATATATGGATTTGGTAGATTGATGCCATGAATGCTTTCAGACTGGGCCCAAATGATGTTTCCAAATTCTGTGATGAAAGGGATTGAAAAATGTGGCAAAGCAATTTCTATTTGTGTTCCAGGACCCATCAGCTGTTGGATTCATTTTTAGATGCTGTTTGAGCAGCATGGCTGGTCAAATAAAAGGTAGGGATCAAGTTTTATAGGATGGAGAGAGAAAGAGAGCCCACTCAGGGGCCCCTTTGGGTCTCAATCTT
>NC_063334.1:39004260-39137790 GCF_021869965.1 Rhincodon typus
GTGTCCTCACTCAGGTAAATATATGGTGCACCCTTGATGTTTCCTAACGAGTCAAGGGAAGGGATCATTCACAGTCTTCCAGTGTGAATGTCTCTGATGAATTCAAGTCAGCCTGACTACATTTTAATGGTTTTGCAAGTTTTGCAGTTATGCAAATGTTCAGACATTTTAGGAGCTGTTCTTTCAAGTTTTGCAGTTTTGTTCAGTTTTTTTCAAAAAAGAAACTCAACAAAGGGCAGCACGGTGGCTCAGTGGTTAGCACTGCTGCCTCACAGCGCCAGGGACCCAGGTTCAATTTCACCCTCGGGCGATTGTCTACATGGAGTTTGCACATTCTCCCCATGTCTACGTGGGTTTCCTCCAGGTGCTCCAGTTTCCTCCCACAGTCCAAAGATGTGCATGCTAGGTGGATTGGCCATGCTAAATTGCCCCATAGTGTTCAGGAATGTGTAGATAAGGTTGGTTACAGGGGGATGGGCCTGGGTGGGATGCTCTGAGGGTCGGTGTGGACTTGTTGGGCTGAAGGGCCTGTTTCCACACTGCAGGCATTCTATGAAGCAGTTTCAGCCTAATAAATAAATAGTCACTATTGATATAAAGCATGACCTTATGACAATCAAAGCAATGTTCCTCACTTTCTTTTAAAAGACAGTACTCTGCTTTTAAGGGGGCAATATACTCATCGTCTGGCCATGCAGCCTGGCACACCTCATAACTACAATCTCTAAACATTCAAATTGGTACAGTAATTCAACAGGTTAAAGCACCACTGTACTGTGACAGAGTGCAGCATAAACACGTTGGCGAGTGATCGGAGTGTTGCACTCATCAAAAACTGTTCACTGTATTCAGGAAACAAGCAAATGAATATCCTAATTGCTAATATTCTAGAATCAGAGAATTCCTCAGTATGGAAGCATGCCATTCGACCCATCAAGTCCACACTAAGCCGCCGAAGAGCATCCCACCCAGACCAATCCCCCTACCCTATCCCTGTAACCCTGTATTTTACATGGCTAATCCACCTAGCCTGCACATCTCCAGACACTATGGGCAACTTAGCATGGCCAATCCACCTAACCTGCACATCTTTCGACTGTGGGAGGAAACCCACACAGTCGCCCGAGGATGGATTTGAACCCGGGTCACCGGCGCTGAGAGACAGCAGCGCTAACCACTGGACCACCATGCACCACCTAATAAATAGAGCAACGTAAACAAACAGTGGACTAGCAGGGTTCACTTCAATGTAAGTGAATATTATTGATATTTCTGCTTACAGGACAGAAACCTGGTGAAGACTGCAATTTCATTGTTTTGCTAAAACATGTGGAGTAAGTACAATTGAACAATGCATTCTGCATGCTGAATTGGCTGATGTGATGATCGCACTGATCTGCAAAGTACAGTAGAATAAAATGTAAAGCATGAAGTACAGCGCAAGATGGCTCTCCAAGTTCCATTCCCAACCCTGCCACCCAAACAATTTATGCAAATTTATTCCATCATGTAAATTTCTTTATACATTCTTTTCAAAAACTGTGCTATCTACTTGCACGCCACACTGGTTTGAATTAAGACTGTTACCAAGTAGCCAGGCAGGACTGTGGCATTAAGAATATCCCTTGAGCTCAGGTAGTTCTTCATCCACCCTCACTATTTATTTTGTTAGCTCTGCACACAGAAAGAAACTTAATGATAGCTATTTGTAACCTTACCTTGCTGTAACAGTGCACTGTAAACATCCATGCACTTGCAGGCACAAGTAAACAAAGCAAACAAATTACTAAACATGATGGTCGATCATTCGGTGCTGGGTGACAGCAAATAGGAAATAGAAAATTTACTTTCTACAAATCTGCTTCCTTTTCACATTTCTTGTTGCTCTCACTCAATGGTATCAAATTTTAATCAAATAGAATCACCTTCTTAAAAGGACAGTTTTGGTTTCCCAGGCACTTCACTCTGTGAAAGTATAGCAATATAAACTTAAATAATGCAAAGAAAGTGGCTATTACGACAAGAGATTCCAGAACACAATTTTGTTACAGTTGAGGAAGAGAATGTGCAACAAACAGGCCACTAAAGTATCTGGTGACGTAAAACAGATCTTCCTATAGAAGGCTACACACAACAGGATGTTGCTGAGGTCAACTTTTCCAAGCACATCCTGACAAAACAGGTCAACCCAAAAATACCCACGCAAATTGAGGAGTGTTCGTGTAATCAGATCGCCATATCTTCTGTTAACAGTGATAATTAGTTTAGGTTGTTAGGCTAACTAATCCACAAAGCTGAGAACTGGGACATGCACAAACTTGTAAAACATCTGAATCTCATGACCGCATGATTTATTTGAAAGGCTCGTGTAAATGAAGTACCTTTTTATTTTCCTGTGTTTTTGATTGTGGACAAACAGGAAACAAATTGTATCATAAACTAAGGGCTGTGGAAAGGATTACTGCATTTTTTCAAAGAAAGTTACCTGATTGCAAGTGTGGTCTACATTGTTGCCTTTTCAAGCAGTGGGGACAAGTTACTGCAGATAAGCTGGAGCCAGGAGGGTACGAAGGAAGATTTGGCCAGCAACAAGTAGCTGATTGATCAGTGAAGAGACAACCATTTATTGATGACAAAGGCCTTCTGCCTGCCAGCAGCTATGTAATTGGCTTCCACATGGATGAACAGTTTGTGGGTGTGCATTTTTGGCCAGAAGCCATTGGTTCTACAGACAAGAAAGTGCTGTCATCTCTGCAGTAAAAAGCATTAAGGCTGAAGAAAGCCAGTTTATTTCCCCCCCATCTCTCAATCAGTTGCTGTAAGCTGTAGCATTTAACCACAAGTTAAACACTTTATAAATTTGTTCACCAGTTGTGCTGTGGCTGCTGCAAGCAAGAGGAAGTACCTGAAGGGAGATCGAGACGCAGCTGGTTGTAAAATGCAAAAGAATCATCTCAGCAAACCCCTTATCTGCCTTTGCAACCTTTTCATCTGCCATAACACCATGCCTTTCTTCAAATGTGTCTGTGTCTAAGAGTACACTCAGTTCTGATCTAACACTTGTTTCTTCAATGCTAATTGACTTTAACACGATTGAAGAATTTAGATCACTATTTGTAGAATGCAAACTTTCCTTCCCTGTATTGGCTATAACATGATTCCAACATCATTAGTTTTAATGGCGCAACTATTGTGTGATTTTCTTATAATGAGAGATCACACGAGAATGGAACTATCATGTTATATCAGAACCGACTATGTATGTAGGGGGAGTAATATAAAGGTGGGGGGCGGGGGTTAGACTTTAACTAGTCACTGTCTCAACTATTAACCTGTAGCTAGAATCTATTTATTTATAACAGTCATTCCTGTTACTTACAGAAACCTGACCCATGCTCTGTCAACCTGGGTCCAAATGATGGGTAAATTGGGGAATTCTGTGTACTTCTATACAATTATTAATTTTTATGATTACTCCATAAATAGCAGGGGGAGGGGGGCAGCTGATTTTCAGTGTTCTACCTCATTGAGATCTAAGACTTGGGAAAGCTGTACTGGAGATATTAATGAGACTACATATTCCTGTTGGGTGAATGGGTATTGAAGGAAGCATAACTAAATAATGCAATTGAACATCTGTTTGGAGAGCTCGCATTCCCCGGAACACATCTGCTAGACCGTTCACAGACAGGAGAGTGAAGACACATTGTGAAGATTTACCATTTACGTAATTTCTGCAAATGTTTAATTCGAAACAAAGTTACAGCAACTATTGTGTCCCAAACATTAAATGAAAACCTGCTATAAACACAACCAACTCCAGTCTATTCAAAATTTGTAGAAGCTAATGTACTGTCAAACATCCTTGATAGTAAATGGGTTCTGGCAGAAGTCTGTTGGATCTGCAGCTTTAGACTTTAAGTAGGTGGGGATGCACAAGTGTCCCACCGACATGTCAGTATCTGAGCGGATGGAGGGCGCAAGAGGCAACCTTTCTCAGAGGGATCATGATCACTTCAGGAGGTGAAGGAGGGCATATGTTGAGGGATACCCTCTTAACATTAAATGCACAATGACGGTAATGGAAGAGTAGCATGACAATGAACAATGATTCTTACTGGTTTCTGGAACATGGAGTTTCCTGCTTACCCACTGCTGGTGTCCCTATATTCATGGCCAACATCAAGATGCTCTCCTCGTTGGAGGTGAGGAGCCAAATGCTGGCCACCCACCACTGGTCTTAGCCCTTTTGACCCAACTGTGGGCTATTTTATCCTGTAATGAGCAGAAGGGTGGGATCAAGCAAGATGACAGTGGGTGGGAAAGCTGTCAGTGCGGGTTCTAGTTGGGGAAGAAGTTGTGAGCTGTCCCAAGTTAGTGAATAGGTAACAGAGGGCATACAAGGGGGTGTGTGTGTGTGTGTGTGTGTGTGTGTGTGTGTGGACACTGTGGAAGGGTCACCAGACCCAAGCATTAATTCAGTTTTTTTTCTTCACAGATGCTGCCAGACCTGCTGAGCTTTTCCAGCAACTGCTGTTTTTGTTCCTGATTTTCAGCATCCAGTTCTTTTGGTTTTTATTTACATCAGAAAGGACCTTGGCTCAACAATTCCCCTTAGAACATATCAATTACACTCCAGTAAATAGCACCAGGTCCTTACAGAAAGAAGATCCTGCATCCAAGATAGAAACTAACCAAATGAAATATTTTTGGTCAGTTCAACTGGTTGTGCACACAAGTTGGGTAACTCATGACCTACTGGAAATAAGTATAATGGTAAAACATGCTACAGTTGAGGGGCTTCTGAAAGCAAATTTAACATTAAAAAATTAAACAGAAATAGGGACTTAGGTTTTCAGCCTTAGATGATCCAGAAGATATGAATTTAGTTATTTTCAGTGATGTTTCACATGGCAATTTTCTGGACAGACATTCCAGTGCAGTGGCGGTTTTTCACTTTGTTATGAAGTTGGGTGGAGTATTCATGAATTGGAGGGCACAAAGTTAGAATCTGTTGGTAAAAATGATGGTGGAGGAGAAAAAAAGTGCCATGGTCCCTTTAAGAGCTTGTGCTTTATCTGTGCTTGGAAGATTATAAATGCAGGTGCAGAGTGCCTGAATGGAAACATTCTGTATAGAAACGCCAAGTAGCATTTTTTTCCAAGACAAGTTTGAATTTGGCCAATTAATTTAAACAAGCACCTAGATACACAATTGAATTTAAATCTTATGGTGTTGACAACCTGAAACCAATAATATTATAAGAATTTGGTTATGTCATTATGGGTATATAAGATGAAGGCATGTGGAAAATCAGGGACAGCCAAGTGCCATCTGAAAGAGAGACGACTGCCACCTGCCAGAGTTAGCACCATTGAGCTCTCAGAGAAAGTCCATCTAATTAATCAAAGGTACCACAGAATTTGAGCTCAAAAGTCCTCATTGAAGAAATTATTGAAGTAAAACATCCCTGATGGCAGAATTAATGGAAGGAAGGTATTTGTTAAGAGACCGAAGATGACAGAATTTTCCAGAAGTCAGTCTGTGTGGACTCGGAGAAATTAAGTTCTCATTTATTACTTCTTATTAATTGGGTTTATATTAGTGGGACTTGTCTTTATTTAAACAGCATTTCAGTTGAATTTAGTTTAGTTAGGGAGCAGTTAGCATAAGGGGGGCATTGTTCAGTTTGTTAGTAATTTTATTAATTTGTTTGTAATTTTATTAATTTGTTCATTGTTGGGTTGAATAGATTATTTGTTTCTGGTTATTGTTAACCTGGAGATCAGGGATTTTCTTTCTTTTAACCACTCTTATAATAGATTACAAGGGGAAAGATGAACTTCTCTGGATGTTGTGTGTAATTATTAGAGGGGAACCCCTACTCCCATCATAACAGATTGGGGCTTGAATTTTAGTTTAATGATCAGAGGGGTTTGGCCATTCCCCTGTCGTAACAACTTCTTGGTGGAAAAGAACAACCAAGTATTGTCCACTGGCTTGGGACACCAGTTAAAAGCAACTTGGCTGCGGAAGCACTGCCACTGATAGAAGCTATAGATATGGGGTGTACTTGTCTAGTATAAGATTTCCTTTATAATAGGAGAAGCAACTTGAGGAAGTGTGACCCTTTGAATGTTGTGGATAACTGTTCTGTTGAGATAATGTCAATTCCACAAAAGCTGTCACAGAGAAAAGGTTAAGGATTGACCTTGCCCATTTAAAGAAATGTTGCAAAAAAAAAGAGAGCACCAAGATAGGTTGACAAAAATAATCAATTGTCAACCTGTTTTACAAAGAACTGCTTGCCCAAAGAAATTAGATGTCCTCCAACTGTGACGTCCTATGCTGAAAACATGAAAAAAATTACATGAGAATATAGAATACTGCTCTATACAAATATGGATAATTGTTTTCTTCAACTGTTTTGCAATTATTTCTACATAGAGTCATACAGCACAGAAACAGACCCTTCAGTCCAAGAAGTCCATACCAAACATCATCCTAAACTAAACTAGTTCCACGTGCCTGTTCCTGGCCATATCCCTCCAAATCTTTCCTATTCATTATTTATCAAAGTATCTTTTAAACATTGTAATTGTACCCACAACCACCACTTCCACTGAAAGTTCATTCCACATGCAAACCACTCTGTAAAAGTTACGGCCGTAATGTCTTTTCTAAATTTCCCTCCCCTCACCTTAAAAATGCGCCCCATAGTCTTGAAATCCTCCATCCCAGGGAAAAGACAACTACCATTACCTCTATTCATACCTCATTATTTTATAAACTTCTAAGGTTGCCTCTCAACTGCCTACACTCCAGTGAAAGAAGTCCCAGCCTATCTTTATAACTCCAACCTTCCGTACCCAGCAATATCCTGGTGAATCTCTTGAGCCCTCTCCAGCTTAATAATATCTTTCCTATAACTGGGTGACCAGAACTGGACACAGTATTCCAGAAGAAGCCTCACCAATGTCCTGTACAACTTCAACATGACTTCCCAATTCCTATACTCAAAGGACTGAGCAAGGAAGACAAGCGTGCCAAACACCTTTTTTTTTAAACCAATGTGACTCAAAGAATTATATACTTGCACCCCCAGGTCCCTCTGTACTACACTAGCCAAGGCCCTACCATTAATTGCATAAGCCCTACCCTTGTTTGTTGTACCAAAATGCAATACCTCTCATTTATCCCAATTGAACTTTTTCTGCCATTTTAGCCCATTGACCCATTTGATCAAGCCCCCTCTGTAATCTTAGAAAACCTCCTTCACTGTTGACAATGCCACCAATTTTGGTGTCATCCGCAAACTTACTAACTATGCCTTCTATATTTTCATCCAAATCATTTATATAAATGACAAACAAAAGAGGACCCAGAACTGATCCATGGAACACTGCTGGTGACAGGCCTCCAGACCAAAAAACAACCCTCAACCATTTCTGTCTCCTGCCATTAAACCAATTATGTATCCAACTGGCATATGGAGAAAGATTTTGTCGAAGCATGGGGAACAAGGAATCCCTTAATCCTTTGATTGTTTTACAACATGCGATACACATACGAAAAAAATCTGATTAGTTTCAGAAAGATGGTTTTCAAAAGTTAGAATTTGAAGAAAAGAGGGGGGAATCTGGTACTGACTGGTTAACAACATTGTCAAGTTTGTTAATTTATTTCAGGCTAAGAAGAAACAGGAGATGGCTGCTACTTGTCTGAGCTCAAACAGGAAGCACCTGTAACAGTGGGTATGTGATGGCAAGATTGAGGAAGTTCATAAACTCTTTTCACAAAAGAAAAAGTATGTGCAATAATTTCACTCAAACTTGGAATCTGCTGACAATTCACACCACTTTCTGGGTGAAGAAGTTTTTTCTCCCCTCAGCGCCCTACTGGAATTTTTTGTTTCGGTGATGGTCTTGTACGATTCTGGCTATTCCCTTCCCTAATGAAGGAACATTCCTGCCACAGTCCTGACAATGCGTTTCAGCCTGAAACCTCGATGTTCCTTCTCCTTGGATGCTGTGCTTTTGTAGTTCCACATTTATTGATTCTCTCGACATCAACTCTATTAAAATCCTTATCATTTCAAAGATCTCCATTAAATCACCTCAGCCTTCGGATTTCAAAACAATACAGAAACTAGTCTTACTTGATAAACCTTGGTTAGAGGAAAAAAAACTGTAGATACTAGAATTCAAGGTAGACAAATAAGAGGCTGGAAGAACACAGCAAGCCAGGCAGCATTTGGAGGAAAGGAACAGTCAACGTTTAGGGTATAACCAACAAACTGTTTAGTGGTCAAAAATCACATGACACCAGGTTATAGTCCAACAGGTTTATTTGAAAACACTAGTTTAAGAGCATTGCTCCCTCATCAGGTGTGATTTTTGACCTTCTCTAACCCAGTCCAGCACCGGCACCTCTACATCAAACTGTAGAGTGATAAAGATATGCCATTTCCTCTCCCCACTCCCCTCAATCCGCATGAGCAAGGTGTTAATCCAAATTTTAAAAGCAAATCAAGCTAAGTATATATGCAAAAACCAATTTAAGACCTCAACTTTAGTACTATTCATTATCTGATTTTCTGTGAAATTCAATATTGCTAGAAGCTTGTTTAACAAAATAGACTAAGAAAACACAACAATGTGAAAAATAACATTGCTGGAATTTACTACAGTGATCTGCAGTGGCTAAAATGTATTTCAAGTTCAGGAGTGAAGAGATGGCATTTGCTGCTGATCTTGAAGAAAGTTAATGGGCATTTATCTTACTTATTAGAGATCATTCTGGTCGCACTAAGGGATCTCTGGTGTCCCCAAGCTGTGAAGGCACTTTGCAGACTAAGCATCCAATCAATCAGACTGAACAATTCTCAGACAGCAAAGCAGGAACACGTTTTAATTATTTTAGCTCTCAACACATTACTACAACTACCCTACATCCCGCATCCTTTTCTAATCCCCAATCCTTCTGTACTGACTTCTCCCCATATCTCTGTTCCCACTCACCAGTATGCACAATGGGCAGAACTCAAGAACCCCATTATATCATGGAGACATCTTTGAAATGCTCATAAAACTGTCAAAGTTCATAGCAGTCTTGGCAGCAGTTTAAAGAAATTCTGCCATGCTGAATCCATCAATCAGCTTTGGAGGTCAAAGCATTTCACTAAACAATGTCAACAAAGCATTCAGATCTAAATCTATTAAAACCTTTAAAGCAGTGGACCGGATGGCTATATGTTGTGCTGCTTCAAAGGCTGAACAGATGGCTGCATGCCAGTGAAGAGATCAATGCATCGTATACAACAAGCACAGTAGAAATCTAAAGCTCAATACTGTTCAACATTGAAGAGCAATTTATCTATTGGATGAACTTAATCTAATCCATCCGAATGCTCCTCCACCTTCACAATGCTGTTAAATTGCATAGTAACTTATTCTAAACAAAACCAGATCATCAATTACTGCATTTAAAGCATACTCACCATAATGTATTGCTGAATGATACATGTGAGGTTAGCAACACATTCAAAATAAAAGCAAAATACTGCAGATGCTGAAAATCTGAAATAAAAACACCATCTTGGAGAAACAGCAGGTCTGGCAGCATCTGTGGAGAAAGAAACATGGTTAATATTTTGAGTCTGATATGATTCTTCAGAAGTCATCTTAGACTCAAAACTTTAACTCTATTCCTCTCTGCACTGATGCTGCCAGACCTGCTGAGTTTCTCCAGCATTTTCTGTTTATATACCTATTAAACATACAAGTCATACATAAACATACTGCAAAACAGGCTTCTCCCATGATTCAGAACAATTCCACACTGGCATGAAGTAGTAAGGCCTGAGTCAATACTGTGATGGGGCTGAAATCACCACCCTTGCAGAGAAGCCAATGAGAGTGGCACTTGCACGCTCATGAACCCAACCTTATCCCGGATTCAGAGAAATACAACATGATACAGATCTTAGAATCTGGTCCCACCTGCCTTTTTCTCCCCCCATCGGTTTGACAAAATCCAGTCCATGAAATCAGAGAAGGCAGTTCCTAGGTTTCTCCACTTGCCTATGTACTCGGATGCCTGAGGTTGTTGTTAATTTTACAAAGCAACTGAGCCGAACACTAATCATTTTGCTGCCATTACAACCGTAAAATACAAACGTTACATGCTTCTTCAACTGGATGGCAAAAGTACAACAAAAAGCAGACCACAGGTTCTAGATAATCTGCAACTGGGTTGTGACAAGGATGCAACAGTAAGTTATAACTGGATGACACCTTTACAATAAAAAAAGCTTACCAAGGCACTTCATAGCAGCATTATTAAAAAATGACAATGAACCCCATAAGCAGATGGTCAAAAGCTGGTCAGAGATAGATTTTATTAAGTGTTTTAATGAGGTGGAGACATGTAGGGAGGGTGTTCCAGAGCTTAGGACACAGGCATCTGAAGGCATAGCTACCAATGGTGGGAGTGGTTAAATTCAAGAATGCTCAAGTGGCTAGAATTAGTGGTGTGCCATACCTTGGACAGTTGTGGAATTAGAGAAGATAGAGATAGTGGGGGGAAGCCAGGCCATAGGAAGATTTGAAAATAGGAAGGTGAAAGTGAATTTAAAATGAAGACATTAATTGTCTGGGATCCATCATGGCACAGTGAGAAGGGGGATGATAGGGGAACTGGTCCTAAGTGAAAACATGGGTAGTAGAGTTTATCTCATAGGGCAGAAGTTGAAAGATTGACAGTCAAGTCTAGAGGTAATGAAGGTATTATTGAGGGTTTCAGCAGCAGATAAGCTGAGATACAGGCCATGTCACAAAAGAAATAGGCAGTCTTAGAGAAGGCATGAATATGAAGTTGGAAGCTCACCTTTGAAATAAATGTGGCACTGAGGCTGTGAACAGACTGCCTTAATCTCAGGCTGTCCACTGGGAGCCTTTCGCTATCGAACAGAGTTTGGATACATGATTGAAAAATGATAGTCAGTTATCCCATTATTTACATGGAGGAAATTTCTGCTCATCCAGTCATGGTTGAATGACAAGCAGTCTGAGAGTTGAGCAACAGAGGAGAGGTTGAATGAGATAATCTTGAGGTTAATCTAAGTGTACACACATGAGCTAGCACTGAGATTTTGGGCAATGTTACTAAGGGGCAGCATGTAGATGAGAACAGTGGAGGGCAAAGATTGATTCTGAGTGAATACTAAAGGAATTGGTGCATTCGCAGACAGAAAAGCCATTGTTAGTGACTCTTTGACTATGGCTAGATGGATAAGACTGGAAATGGACGACAGCAGTCCCACCCAGCTGGACAGCAATGGTGAAGTGTTGGATGAGAATGGTGTGGTCAGCTGACTCAGATTGCAGACAGATTGAGGAGAGAATGTTATCACAGACAGATATCATTTGTGACTTTGCCAAGAAACCAGTAATGTTACAAATGTTGTCAGGGCTTTGTAGGGTTCAGGCGACGCTCCACTGATTTCTATGCTCCCTGTCTTCAAGTCAGGGAAAATTCCACTCAATAAGTAGAAATGATGAGACAGTGCATTCCTTATCCATATTTTGCTAGCATGTATCAACACATGAAATCCTCAATGGTATGGACTCAAGAACACAAGCGAGGCGGGGGGAAAGAGAGGGTGAGAGGGCGCACGCGAGGTGGGGGGGGGGGGCGAAGAGAGGGTGAGAGGGTGAGAGGGAGAGCGTGAGAGTGATTGAGTGAGACAGCAAGTGAGCGAAGTTCGTACCCAGTAGCCGAAGAACGCAATATTAGCTTTGAAATTTACAGTGCCCCATCCTTGAGAATTCTTTACACCCAAGTTAACACCAGCTATTTACCTATACAGATATTACATTCCGGCTCTATGTCAATCATGCCACACAGCAAGGTTTTGAAAGATAATTAGATATTCCTGATATTCACAGGATTAACAGTTAGTCAGACAATCAGAATATTGTCCACACAGCCGAAGCAGCTGAGAAAGATAATTTGATTATTGGAGTAATAACATTTTCCAATTGTAAACATTAAGATTAGGTTATAATGAAAGGAATGCTAGAGGTGGATTGGTCCAATGCAAGTCACAAGGATTCAGTTTGAGTTTGTCTACAAATAGGAGGGAACTGACTAATGCAGCATATCAAAGGCTACTTCATAACCAGTTATTTAAACTTGCCCATCTCGTGTTAATACTTGCTTTGTTCTATATTCGTCCCATGATTAGTAAGCATGTGAATGAAAAATAGAACATGGTGTGAAAACCTGTTCAACAAGAAACTACAACTCTTGAAATTACAGTAAATCTTCAACAAAATTTCTCTTTTCCACCTCCTGAATTTCTACATTCATTATTCACCAATTACAAAAGTGACTGTAATTTTTATTTGCCTCCCCAAATTCTTTAATCCGCTTCTGCCAAACCCATGAACTCTAACTCCCAGAACAGCAAGGACAGCAGATGCATGGGTATACCAGCATCAGCGAGTTCCTCTCCAAGCCACACATATTCTGACTGGAAAATATATCACTGTCTCACAGTCGCTGGGACAAATCCTGAAACTCCCTTCCTCATAGCGCTGTGGACAACAGTGGTTCAAGAAGGCAACTCACTGCCACTTTCTCAAGGGCTATTCAGAATGGGCAATAAATGCTGACCTACCAGCGATAAATGAAATATGTCAAAATGGCATATATTAAATATGGTGCCATTCAAAGAGCATGCATTCAATGCGACTGGGTGAAAGTTGGAGGAAACAGTTAGATTAACAAGGACATGACCAGAACCAAGTTAAGGCAATGCAAAGTCAAGTGAGAGACGAATAAAATGATCAGTGTAAAGCATGACACACAGTGATCAAAGTACATAGATAATAATTTCTGCATAAGCAGTTGGCAACGGAGATCAGAACTGATATCCTTGAACGAAGTGACAGTTTATTCAGCAAATGCTTTAAATGGAGTTTGAAGTGCTGAATTAATTGACTTTAAAAAATCTTCAACAATACTGGAATAGTAATACCACAGCAATTGTAGTTGCTTGCTTTTTCACATGAAAGCGTAACAACGACAATAAAATTACAGTTAAGTAATTCCAGAAGGCACTTTGATAGCAGGCTGTAAAGGACTCTTGCAATACATTGTGATGATGAGCAATGCTCACCCACAACAGTACACATTTTCTTTATCAAATTCTTGGCATTAACCCCAATCTCTCAGACAAGCTGGAACATAGGAGGCATTCATGCTACTGCTGCACTTCAAAATTAGAAGTACAGCGAGTGTCCTTTTGGTTATGCATAGCAAACCATATTTGGACTTCCCATTGATCTGAACAGAGAACACCAGAGTAGTTTTTCCCAATGCCTACACCCGAGACCTCTGGCAGAAATTTCGCTGGATAAATGACCTGCTCTTTTGCACCATTTGGTGATCGTCCCAGTCTCATGCCATCATACATAGCTACCACAGAGCCAGTGTTTCACATCCAATCGCTGAGAACTCTGAAATACTATGTTGTCTGCGCAAGTGCCTTCAGTTCTGACATCCTTTTCGAATAGTGCAATACTGGATGTCATGAATAGCTCTTTCACTGATGTCCTGACCAAGCCTCAATACTTGGGAGATGAGACGAGACAAGACAAGAGAAATAAATACAACAGGAAACAGGGCTTCTCACACTCAATTTGGAATGTGAACTGCTACAGCTCTAGCCCAGAGTTGCAAATTCCAATTACAGCACAGATAAGATCATAGTGTCATACAGCATGGAAACAGACCCTTCAGTCCAACCAGTCCATGCTGAACATAATCCAGAACTAAACTAGTCCCACCTGCCCGCGCCTGGCCCATATCCCTCCAAACCTTTCCTATTCATGTGTCTATCCAAATGTCTTTTAAACATAATTGTACCTGCATCCAACACTTCCTCAGGGGGTTCCATTCCACACACAAACCACCCTGTGTAAAAAAAAATTGCCTTGTCCTTTTTAAATCTCTCTCCATTCACCTTAAAAGTGTGCCCCCAGTCTTAAAATTCCCCATTTTAGGGAAAAGGCAACTACCAGTAACTATCTATACCTCATTATTTTAGAAACTTCTACAGGTCACCTCTCAACCTCCTGCACCCCAGTGAAAAAAGTCCTAGCCTATCCAGCCTTTCCCTATAACTTAAACCTTCCATACCCAGCAACATCCTGGTAAATCTCTTCTGAACCCCCTCTAGCTTATTATCTTTCCTATACCTGGGCTATCAGTTAGCTTGCCAGACACAAAGCCTTGAAACCTGAGACCCTCCAGTCTCAGCCTTATCTCAGGGCACCTCAGCTACGTCATTTTATATATTCAACTAACTTGGGAACCAGTCACTCCTGACATTAGACTATTTGGGAGGAGTATGTTTGAAATTAGAAATCTTTTATATTACCATCCTGAATTTTCCAGCAAGTTGCGCAGAATAGCTTGTGGTACTGAGCAGTTGTAATAACCCATTCCAATGTAAGTCCTCCAGATTTTATTCTTGCTTGCAATCTTGTGTAGACTGGCAAGGATTTCATTTTCACCTAAGTGGGGGAAAGAAAACAAAAGTTGCATCTACTAAATCTCACTTAAAAAAGGTTATAAACAAGTTAATTTACCACAAAGTGGCAATGTAGGAAAAATCAAAAGGCTGGTAAGCCATGCTGTAATTCTGTAATGCTTGTGTATTCACAATTTATTCAGCAAAACAACCAGACTTCATCTTCCCCCCCCACCATTAAAATGATAAATTCAATTCAAAATCAATTCACATTTAATTTTCGAAAGTAAAAATATTGGATAAATTAGGCAATTTTAAAATACACACTGAATACTGATATTATTAACACCAGTTATTAGCTATCACACTATAACTTGGATGAATTCAGAATTTGGCTTCCAGAGTTCTTTGGCCACGCTTCTGGCCCCAAGTTAATCATTTAAACCTGCCATTTCAGGGGGTAATTTAGAGTCAACCACATTGCTGTGGCACTGGAATCAGGTACAGGCCAGACCAGGTAGGGACAGTATATTTCCTCCCCTTAAGGGACATTCAAACATGGGGGTGGGAATGGCGGCAAAGAGGTTTTCCGCTCACTTCTACCAATGTCGCACAATGCCAGGTCAATTATTCATTTTAAATTTAAGACCTATAGATTTTCGTTAACCAGAATTAAGGAACATAAAGGTCAGTACATGGCTCAAGGGACAAGTCTGTCATACTCCTATGCACAGGTAGTAAAATGATTCTAATTATTGCATTTTGTCTTAGGCCCATTTTCACCCAAAATTTTACTAAAACCCATGAAGGAGTATGTTCTCAAGCATAAATTAACATTTCAAATCACAGCCCAACTGAGCTGGTTCTTGGCAAAATTTGCATTTGGCTGTGGGCAAATAAAGTTGACCAGAAACACAAGGGAAACAAACTTCTCAAAACATGTGCCATCTTCCAGACAAGATGTGCCCAGACTGCACCCAAAGCCAATACTTTGATCCTGAAATGAACATGTGGTCAGAAGCTGTGCGTTGCTGCCAAAGGTCACTGCAGGGGGCAGCACATATGCACAAAAGTCAGCCAACATCCATCACAACAGGTCGCAACACGACTCCAATGTTGTCTAACTTTGTCTAGCTTTCTTGAAACAACATTCATCCACAAAATATTGTGAAGCCAAAACGAGAAATTGGGCATTCGGTCATCCATGTTTTAGGTGCTACGAGTGCCAATTGTGGGGTGAATCGTGCCAACATCAAAATGGCGCCAATCAGCAGCCAGAAAGATGCTCTACAATCAGATCATGGTAACCACCATCACACAACGCTAGGTCGCCATAAGCAGTGTCACTTTGCAATTCAGTGCTCTAGCTCACCCCATAACACAGCTGACCACGTATTCAACGTCAGGAAGGATCCCTTATCAATGTAATTTTTTTTTTTTTTTTTTTTTTTAAAATGATGTGCAGCTATTTTGTTTGCTGGTTGGTTTCTTCTGGCTGTTGCTACAGTTCTACAAGTGCTTGGTGCTCTCAATAGTTGTTGCAATTTGTCAAAGTCTATAGGGAGTGGTTTGGCAGGTACTGGCATAGTATTTGCTGATTCCAGTGCTTCTGCAAGAAGGCGCTGCTCTCAGTAATGGATGCATTAGTTGAGTATGCCTGTTGTAATGAGGCATGTCTTGGGGAGTGAACAGAGGTCATGCAGAGCAGGATGAGCTGCTGGAAGAGGAGGGAGGAAAAAAATGGACTCTCAGCAGGAGGCCATTTCCATTCAGGGTCTCAAGTCAATAATTGTCCTATCTGAATGTCAGTGCATTCACAAAGACTAAAGGTCTCCTCATGACCTGCAGACTAATTGCTACCACATTGCTTTGCAAGTGCCACAGGTCAACTCTACCCCAATATTGGGACTCAAAGAGATCCACTCCCTCAATATTTAACTGTCTTCTGCATTCTGTCTTCTTATTACCTGTGCTCCTAATTCATATGACTGCATGTTGAATGCTTTTAAGGCATTTACTCTTGACTTGGGGGGGGGGGGGAAAAGATTGAGGATAAACTGGAATGTGAAGTTGAGGCAATAAACAGATCAGCTATGATTCTATTGCATGGTGGAGCAGGCTGAAGGAGCTGAATGGGCTACTCCTGCTCCCAATTCATTGTTCAGACAACTACACAAAGAATTCTGCAAGTTCATGCCCTTCAGTCCGCAGCTGTCTGTTTTGGCCAGCTGCTGAATGGGAAAAGGGAGCAAAAATGGCTATCCTCTGCCGAAACTGGCTCATGGCTCAGGTGATCACACGTATATACAGTATGCACATGATAGCAGCCACATCCACAAAACAGATCACAGGCATGCTGTAATAATGCTTCCATTGCCAGGACCGCTCTAGAAGACCACCGCAGTGCTTATTGGAGTGGACATCCACTGTCTGGTTGCGGTATGCTACACAAGCATGCAGTTATAAAACGGGTAACCTCACATCCGAGCAGTAAGCAGCCAAACAGATGGAACAGGGACACACATGGCAAATCTGACAGCCCCTTGCCGTACTGGCTGTCTGCTGAATGCACCTAAATGCCATACAAGTAACTGCAATCCAGTTCCTCCACAGTCTGGCATGTTGACAACTTTCCCTTCCAGACAATCACCACACCCACTTGGAAACAAAGTTAGAAGCAACCACAAATAAATATTCCAAACCAAAATTTATAAATGAAATAATGCTGTCTGCGTATAAAAGTCAACTGATCTGAACAGCAAAGTGGGTATACTAACCCTCATGGACTGTACCACCACCTTCTCCAGGCCAATCAAGGAAGTGCAATAAATACTGGCCCCACCAATGACACCCACTTCGCATAAAAGAATACAAGTAAAATCATCCCGGACCATTATATACACTGCATAATTTGCTGGTTAAGCCATAATTGGACTACTGCATGCAGTTCTTGTCACCACACTACAGTAGAGAGGGTGCAGAGGAGATTTACCAGGATGCTGTTTGGGATAGAGGGTGTAAAATATGAAAAAAAATTGGATTGGCTGTGGTTGTTTTACTTCGAGCAGCAAAAGGTTGAGAGGGGACCTGATAAGAGAGATGCATAAGATTAAGAGGGACACAGAGCAGAAAAGAAGATACTCTTTCCATTCATAAGTGGGTCAATTTGTAAGGGTTTTAGATTTAAGATAAGCAGCAGAAAGCTGAGAAGAGAATTAAGAAGAGATTTTCTCAACCAAAATGTAGTTTGAGTATGGAACTCTCCATCTGAAAGGATTGTTGAGCCAGAAACTCTTGTAACATTTAGGCACTGTTTAGATATTCACTTGTATTGTCTTTACTTCTAATTATGGGCAAAAGTTGGAAAATGGATGTAGTGTAATCAGATCTTTATTGACTGGCATCAGCAGAGTGGGCTGAATGGCCTCCTTCTGTGCTATAAACATTTAGGAGTCTGAGTCATTCCCATTTTATGCATATGTTTGCCTGTGCTGTTGCTCTTACACAGCTGGTGGGAGGCCACTGACTTTTCAACGTGGGAGACTACAGATGGCTTTGCAGGACACACTCAGCTTCCCAGTTCTCAGGTTTGCTGGGAGCACACCTACCCAGTCTCACAGGCTTGGCAGCAACCCTGTTCAGAGATTCACAGATATCACCCCACCAGTCATTTGATCCACTTCCCCCTCATCCCAAAGTGTCCTTTAAATTTCCTCAAGAGGAAGCCATCCTGGATTCCAACTGTAATGGATGCTTTAAAACAGTGCTTCCTAAAGTATGGTCAGCAGAGCAGTCCAAATGCAAGACGATATGAAATAAGCTAAAACCTTCCTCACCGTCATTCATGTGCCATCACACAACTAGACTGGCTCCCATGTTCACAGCATGAGATTGTCATATGCACGAGAAACAACATATACAACTCCCTAAACAAGATTTATGTTGCTAAAATGAGCAATTGCAAGATTGAATTTTCAATACTTACGGGTTTGAGAACAAAGTGGAGTGACTAACTGAACATGGAGCCCAATACAAAACTAAAGCCCTTCCAGCTCAGACACAGCCATCAGTTCATTGGTGTCTCAGCAAAAACTGAGCCATTCTTCCCATAAACTCTGATCAACGTTTTCTTTTGCAGCAGCAAGTGAAAAGAGGTGGGCTAGCATCAGCTGTAGGGTATATTGTAAATTAGGGTATATTGCTCCTCCTAGGTTGAGGAGCAGTGACAGTTTGAGTTGGTGGCTTAAAGTGTGAACTCAGGTCATGGTGCCACTTTCTCATTACTCCACTCTCCTGTTCTGCCATTCCCAAAAAAAATTTGCTGGACTCTACATCGAAGATAAAACCTGAAAACAACTATCCTTAGTGTCACAATCTGCACCAGACCCCACTCAACAGCTGCAAGACGAGTTATTTTTGTGGATTTTATTTTCATGACCATTCTGATCAACATGCATGATTTACTGGACAACTCATTTTTTTTTTTGTTTAAAAGTAAGTGTTAACTGCAAAACGATTGTGAACTAACTCCAGTTCCTTGGGCCAACCACAGCACACTCCTGCTTAGACGGAGGTTCAGCATTGTTAGATTCCCAAATTGAGGATTTAAATCAAAATTCCTAATAATGCCTCACAATGTAGAGGAATCAGATTGAATACTAGAGGGCAGCAGTGAGCACAGCACAAACTCCAGAAGAATTTTTTTTAAAAAAGAATAAGTGCACCAACAACCTGACTGATGAAGGCAGCCTGGATGGAGGTGACTACAAAAGTCAGTGCTCCTGAGTAGCTCTAGCAAACCTGGTTCAGTGCCACAAGATAGTGGACAATCTGTGGTGTTCTGAAAGGGTACATATCACTGTCTGCTCATTGTTTCATGCTCCTTTAAGTGCGAATTCAAACTGTAGGGTTGACAATAAATGGACAAGACTAGCTGCCAGACATTTTCATCAGGTATCTCATGTGCAATTAATGTCCCTGATTTCATTGCAGTTACCAATGTAGCCCGACTGGCATCACAGTGGTACTGCCCCTCACATCTGCCAGGGCTCACGCTTAAACATAAAGGAGTTACAACACTCAGCAGTTCACACATGCCATCAGCTCACTGACATTTCACAAATAGGAGAACGCACACATCTGATGTCTTATGCAAACCTTTGGTGAAAAGCTAAGTACACAGTCAGAAAAGATGGCTTGAGTTGAGTCCCCGCTTTGAGTTCAACTCTGCTTGCCTGTTCCGATTAGAATTGCTGCCATCAGCCAATGCGGCTGCCTCTCTTGGGAAGGCTTCTTGGCCCAATTTTACAGTGTTAGAATTGAACAACAGGCCAGATTAAAAGTTCTCATGAACTGATCGACATACAGAAGCTTCACCCAACCACAAAGTTTCTGTGTAAAGGAATGCCTTGGTTATTAAGGAACCAAGTTACTAAACAAAGTTGTACTTATTGGAATTTGCAGGAAAACCTCCACCCAGCATTGCCAAAATTGCGAACATGAGTTTTCTGTTTTTGCCTAACAAGATTATGCACATGAATGCAAGTACAATGGCTGGAATGTCATTGAGTATTCATGCCATGCTAATGAGTTCAAAAAGGTTTTCTCTGCTCCAGTCAGGAAAGCCAACCCACCTGAAAAGTGAGATCTCAATAACAAAACTTGAACACACCATCAGAAAATTGAACTTTCACCTCCTTCCAGATTAAATTCCCCCACTCGCCCTTTTAACAGCTCCATCAAATTCCGTCCCTCAACTTTACCATTCTTGGGGGTGAGGGGAGACAGGAAACAGATGCTCAAATCTCCACTTAACCAAAAAGCTATGGTTCTGTAAGTAAAAACAACATAAAATAAGTACTGAAAAACATAGCCAGCTCCAGGCTTCCACCCACTTCAATTGCACTTTGATTTTAAGAGGGAGTGAGATATAGTTCATAGGGTTAAAAGGATGAAAGGATTTGGGGAGACAGCAGGAATTTAGTTGGATAAGAGATAGCAGGAACTACGGATGCTGGAAAATCTGAGATAACAAGGTGTAGAGCTGGATGAACACAGCAGGCCAAGCAGCATCATCGGAGCAGGAAGGCTGACATTTCGGGCCTAGACTCGTCATCAGAAAATGAAGGGTCTGATGAAGGGTCTAGGCCCGAAACGTCAGCCTTCCTGCTCCTATGATGCTGCGTGGTCTACTTAGTTGGATAATTGGCCACGATCATGGTGAATGGCAGAGCAGGCTCAAAGGGCCAAATGGCCTACATCTGAAGCTCTTTTCTATATTTATTCTGTTGTATACACGTCATTAAAAATAATATTATCCTCAAAGCACTAGTCTGGTACAGAACTGGAAAGCACTTCAAAAGTTTGGTTTTGACTTAGAGTTGCTTGTGATCCCTCTAAAGCTGCCAAAGAATCTGAAAGTCTTCCTGTGCTCTAACATTTTCTTATTACAGGAGAACAACAGGGACAAGTCAATTTCTAGCCATGTCTTTGTCATTGAATACACTTGCACTATATATTTTTCTATATCCGTCCCGCAGGATAGGTGGTGGTGTGGTTGGTTGGGTGCCAAGTGATGTCCCACGTTATGCTTACAAACGTGTCCCAACTCTCATGCTCTTGTCTCTCCAATCACTACATTTCTTTCGATAGTGATCTGTTCAATTACACCCACACCTTCATTTTTAATGCTTCTCTCTTGGGCAACCCTCTCCCAGTCATGATCCCCATCTTAAATCCAAGAAATGACAACTTCAATGTTTTATGGCAAGCAACTGGTTTGTCCAATCATCAGGCTGGACTACACCAAGCACTATCAGGACATATCACTGACATCCTTACTCTCGTAATCCTCCTGGAACACAGATGGAAATCTTAGCTTCTCCTCTAACTTTTCCAGCACATCTAAATTTCTGTTGCCCCATTCCATCTCGTCCTTAAGACCCATTCAACCATCAGTGTGCTTAGTTCTACAGCATTTCATGTCTAGCAACACCTCAAACTCTCACCACATTCAAATCCCGCAGGGCTCTGCATCCTCCAATGTTGATGTCTTTTGCATCCCAGATTTCTAACACCCAACAACTGGCAGCCATGCCTTCAAGTGACAGGGTCTTAAGCCCTGGAATTCCCTCACTAAGCACTGCTGTATTTCAATCTCCCACTTCTGCTATAAAGTTCCAAGATCTCCTACATTGCTAACCTAAGATTTTTGCTGACACTTCTGTTAAGTGTATTGGTGCTTGTTATCTTATTATACGTTTAAATAATCCAACTGCTGTGGTAATGATGATTGGGACATAGTTCACAAGTAGGTTTTAATTTTTAAAGTAGTGTAACACACAACTAGTCATGCCCAATACTGTCTTGCACAGTTCTCAATTCAAACTATTCCTCCTCACCAATACATAAAGTGCATTCAAGATTCTTTAGTTTGACAAACCATCCAATACTACTGAACAGAATGGCTGCAGTCATCTTTCATATGAGACAGATATTGGATAATGGAGTTTAAATTATTTAATCTGCTAGTTAATAAGGATACAGCACAGAATATACATTCAAAAATCTAAATCCAATGAAGAATGCTTCAACAAAAAAAAAATGCAGACAAACATTGCTAAGCAGTGGCTTATTCAGCACAGGCGAACAATCTGGTTTTTGTTCCTAAATCAATGTTGCACAATGCCATTTGACAGAGTTTGTGGCCTGATTGAAGAAAGGCCAAGGTTCAACAATCTTACTAAAAGCACTTGCAACATTACTGCACCATTCTGAAGTTTGTAGTGTACACAGATTGATCTCCCTTCCCACATTCAACTGTGGCAGATACTCCAGAGGAAATTAATACTTCAGCAAAACTGCCACATGAACCTCCTCTTCATTCGCACATGCGCCAGAAACACTAAAGTAAATAGAAGAAAGCCGATTCATAGTTGCCTAAAACAGTTGGGATATCAAAAGTTGCACATTAAGTTGGATGTAAAAATTCTTTCCGCAGCTCGGGTAAGCTCGAAGTGTGCATTTTGTAGCAAATTGTTCAGTGACTACACTTAAATGGCATATTCTGTTCTCTACCTACTTGTTCACACTAAGCAACTGAGGAGAGTCTGTCAAGAAATTAGAATGAAATTTGAAATCTGCTTGCAGCTTGCAAGGGATGCTGTTTAAGTGGTTCTTACAAAGATTGAGAGATGCAGTAAAAGAGAAGGGAGGGAGAAACAGGATAAGAAATAAAATTAAAATTAATTATTAGTTTGGTTTGGCGTCACTTCAGCACAACATCCATTCCTGTGCTATATGGTTCTATGTTCCAATGCAAGGACTCAAAAGGAGGACACAGAACTCTAGCAAGAATGAGACACTCACATTTCAGAGGCACTTCAATTTAAGAAAGGAAAATGAGGTAATGACAACAATAATAAAACAAAGGCAAAATACTGCAGGTGCTGGATGTCTAAAATGCAAACAAAGTGTTGGAGACACCCAGTAGGTCTGGCAGCATCTACAGAGAAAAGAGAGACATGAGTCCAATGTTTCAAGTCCAGTATGATTCTTCTTCAGAAGTGAAGAGAGATGGAACCAATGTTCCTATAGCTGAATGTGGGGTAAATATGTGGAATCATTAGTTTCCTGAAGCAGACAGCAAATCAATTACCAGCAACAGGCCTATAACCCCTCAAGGCCTGTCTGTGGGGTGGAGGGTTAATGGGGTTGTAGATTGTGGAGTGGTTCACTTTGTGCTGCAGTTGGTGATCCTGCAAGCCCTCCAGCTTCAAAAGATTGCTGACCACCCCTGACTGAATGGGAATCTGTCTCTGCAGCTTCCCCTCATGAGAATCTGAGCTTTAATCAGCTGTGGTGATGGGGGATCTCTGCAGGATCATCCACTTGGCATTTCTAACTGAAGACAGTGGCAACTGCCTCAGCTTTGAGGTGGGATTTAACAGTCATTGAGGACAGGATGTTCATTCACGGTCCCTGCATCTCCTCCTGAGGCTGCGCACTGAATACCAACTGCAGTCAAGGAGATATACTGCACCACGATCACAGTGGATTTGGTTCTCAGGCAAAGGCATAAACTACAGTGGAGAATTTAGAACATGACCTAGAAACCCAGAGACAGGCCTTCTGATAAGGATATAATGATGGGAAGAAGAACTGATGATCTTGACCATTAGCTCGATCAGTGTCCTGTAGTTGCATCAATTTGCAACACAGACTGAAAATCAATGGGGCTTCATTATTTTCCAAGTGGGCCCCAGCTAGCTCAATATATTCAAGAGGATATATCCTTCTACAATCAGTGTAACCATCAACACTGTGCATTGAAAAGGCTAGAATGACAAGTGTCCATCCTGACCTGATGTGTTGAGATTCATGTTCATAAATGGAGCTAAATAATGAGCTGAGGTTTTGATCCCCAGAATGATGTAAAATGAGAAAAAGGTATGGCACACTCAAATCAAGTGACTATTGAAGTGCCCCCATTGGAGTGACCATACAGCATCCAGACAAGGTGCAAATCATAAGCACTAGGCAATTAATAGCCACATAAAGGCTGGAAGCAAATTTTGTTCTCAGGCACAACAACCATAACAGATCATCATGTGTCCAAGCAGGAGGTGGCAGCCAAGTTTGCAAATCCTACAGCCAGTTCTATTCGCAAATAAATAGTTAAAGGAGCTGCTTCGGCAATGGCCATCACGTACGGTGTGTGCATGTTGTTACCCTCCAGGGTGACCCAGGCCATCACAGCCTCAGTGCTGGAGGCAAAAGATGCCAAACGTGGAGAGCAGCATTCAGGAGCAGCCACTCACACAGTAAGTGCAGGCCTTTGGCACTGAAGTCCAGAGGGAGAGATAGTGGATGAAGGACAGGTAGAGGTAAACATTCACAATGCAAGGCTCACCAGCAACAAATTAGCTTCCTGAATCAATTAGGTTGTGCCAGTCAAGGTAGCAGAGAGACATGGCCTGGTGGTGGCCACTTCCATCCTCACTGGAAGTTATCAGGGCACTCTGCCAAAGTGACCATGGAGCGAAATGTCTTGGCCTCTAGGTATTTAAGGGTGGCCAAACATAGGCCACCCTCTACCCCAAATATGGGAGGTGACATGTGCCCATTTGAGAGGGCATCAGATTACCTCTGATGTGGCCACAGGCTCAGAAGGCATTGGCATTTGCCTCCATCATTAGACTACACCACAGGGCAGGGGTTTGTCATCTTGTACCCATGTGCAATCAAGGCATTGCCCTGGCTACTCTGCCAGTCACAAACAGAAAGGGATCCCATTCCTTGAACATACATCAGTTGAATGACTACCACAAGCATTTCCTACAGGTTTCCAGGCAGCTGCCATAACTCCTCCTTCCTTAGGCAAGCACAAGTACTGCAGCTGATCACGTAACCGGAGACGCCACGTGCATGGCTCCTGTGGGACTAGGGCTATTGACTGAAGAGATGGATACTGACACCCCTTGACAGAGGCACCAAAACCTTTGCTGTCTCAGGACAACTGCCACCATTAACTGAGCCACCAGCTGCTCAAAATGTGCTGATGCTTTGATTTTTCTGGTGGAGGAAGGCATGGACAGTGGGCATTGCAGATGATTATGGTCTGCTGTACTCCTCACAACAGGGCCCTGCTAACCCTAAATGATTGACATATGCTTTGGAGGTGGGAGGGAGGAGTGGGGAGGCAGGGGGAAGGAGATGGGAGGAGACAGACTGGCCCAGCTCCACAAGTCTCTGCCAAGGACTTGGTTGACACCTTAGACACAACTAGGATGGAAATGGAACATTGAACATTTCTCAGTCAGGTACTTTGCTGACCAGACCAGGTAATGATGCTGTACTCAACTGGCCAAATACTTAAAGCACTTTTGGTACTGAATCCATGCTCTCCTCATACTGCACCCAGTCACTTCCTCTGCTACCAGGGCTTGATAGTGTTGGTTCACCAGCTGTGGTCAATAAAAATCACATCTTGCTGACAGCACCTCTCGGAAAGGATCACACATGCATCCACTGCTGATTGGTGCCTCCCTTCCATCTTCCCCATAAAACAGCTGTCACATAATGACTGCTAGTTCTTCATTAAATCTCACCCACCTTATTTCTGTCTCACCTTCCTCCTGCATCCACAGCCCCAAATTGTCTCCCCAAACCTCTCTACAACCCATTGACCAATCTCAGGTCTAGAATATACAATGAGCAGCCCCATCTCTTTCTTGAGCTATTCCAAAGATCCACAATCCTTCAACAAGCCTAAAGAGCCAAATTCTTCCTCCAAGGCATAGTCACTGGCTCCCAAGTCGGGGATACATCTTGTGAACATCTCCCACCCAAGCCCTTTAAGAAGGTATTCAGAAAAGTGTCAAATCCCAGGGAATAAGCTTTGTCTACACAGTACCAATAGCAAAAATTTCTGGGGCCTAACTGCTTACTCCCTGGAGGTAGGCACGGGTTAGGGTAGTGTGCATGTAAAACAGCGCACTGACATGAGCACCTTGCACCTTCCCATTGCAATTTTGCACAGGAGGGGTGATGTGGGCTATTTGAGCCTCATTGCTAGTAGTTTGGGACTAAATCCCCACCTCCACAACATTTTGTTATACTGCCCCTTACTTGCACTAACATCTTTAGGGGTTCCCTACCCATTTGGACAAATATCTACCCACATTTACTTGAGGGGAGCTGCCAAACCCCAATGCATTAAAACCAGTCCTCAATAGTAAGAGCACTGTCCAACAAACCTTCGTTTTTATTCTTTGATGGCACGTAGGCATCAGTGGCAAGGTCACCTTTTTTGGCCAGCCCTAAATGCCCTCTCAATGAATGGCTTGATTTTTAGATTTCCTTCCCTAAAAGGAAATTAGTGACAAATGGGTTTTTATGGTAATAACTGATAAATCCAATTTGCTAATTGTGAAATTGTAAAATTTATAACTAGATTTATTAATGGAAATTAAATTTCTGCAGCTACTATGAGGAGATTTGAAATGTATCCCTAAAGCGTTAGTCTAAGGCTGTAGCTTAATGTAATTACCATTATGCTACTATGCTCCCCTCTAAAGACAAAGGTATTCATAACTGTATACACTGGAGTGATTCTACTAAACCCTCTACAAATGCAGTAAGATTTCTTTATTCTTTAAAGAAAGCTTTTCTAATTATGCTGTATCTGTACATAAAATGTCAACACCTAGGTCCCTGGGGCAGATAATTTAACACTTCCACAGCACAAGTTCCACAATTTGACCTGTCAAACTGCCAGTTTACTTTGCCCTCATTGTAATTACCCATCTAAGTTTGCATTGTCAACAAACTTGTTGCATTACACTTGATCCCCTCATCCAAAATTGTTGCTAAAGATTCTGTTAGAGAATTGAAACATTAACCCTCTTTCCTTATTACTGTTCAGTCATTTCTAAGATAGGTATGCATGTTTCTCTCCCCCTAACACCCTCTAGAGGGTGTTAGCAATAACAATACCAGCAGTAAACTTGTGGGTTTAAACAAAGCATCATTTATTCACGTATTCACCCTGAAAGTCTAATGTTAGATGACAGACAAGCATATTTTTAAAATATGTTTTATAAAAGCAAAAAAGTTCATAAGTCATGTGTTTGGCTAATTTTTAGGAAAAAGCACACATTGCAGATCCAGTGAAGACGGTTTTTTCACTCCACACAGGTGATTCAAGGAATCTTGAACTAATCCTGATTGAAAGACAACTGCCTGTGATTGGCTGAAAAGCTACTGGTTGTCTTATCAGGACATGGTTTTTCCACCGAGGAGACTTAAAGGAGCAGACTGAAGACTTGGAGACTGCAATCCAGTTTAAAGCACACATTACTGTTCTTTCTGTTGCAATCTTGCTCAGAGATTGACTGGTACCTTTCTGGCTCTTGAAGTAAAGGATTTGTTGTCTGATACATTAAATTGCATGATCAACACCCAATTGAGAGTCCAAAGTGATTTAAAGTTAGAAGCAATTGCTGTAAAATGGAGCATGATTATGGTCATTCACACCAGCTTTTTTGATTTGACTGGTTGCTCAAGAGCTCCTTTTGCTAGGTTTTGAATTTTGCGACAAGAAGTTTGTATATCCATTGAGTTTTTAAATACATCTGCAAGTAACAGATTTGAATGCTATGGTTATTTGTCATCTTTGTATGACTGTTCAGAGGGCCACCCATCCAATGTTCATTCAATTAGGAACATTCCAAAGACTAGAAGGGTCCATTCAGCAATTGCAAAAAAGTTACACCATTGTCAGCAGCCACCTTAGCAACGGTTCAATACCCACTTTTGAAAGAAGTCAGTTCTGGAAAATTCAGTGCTAAATACAGTTTGACAGGTAAGTTATGATTATCACAATACCAGCATCACAACTGCAAATAGCTATGGCTCAAGCACTAATCCCTGGGATATGCTGCTAGTTAACCTGAAAAGGACCTCTGTTCCTTTTTTTGGGTTAACAAATCTTCAATCCGTGCAAGTATTACCCTCAATCCCATGAACTCCAAGTTTCTGCAAAACCCTCCTTATGTGGCACCTTGTCATGAGTGGCTTGAAAATTCAAATACACTACACAGTCACTAATTCCCATCTATGTAGCCTTGTCATTACATCCTCAAAAAAAACTAACATTTATTTTAATTTATCTTTCTTTTCAACAATCCATGTCAATTCTGCACACTCACTGATTTAAGTGCCCTGTTATGTCCTAAATAATAGATTCCAGCATTATCTCTTCTCCTGCTGTAAAGCTAACTGGCCTCCCACTCCTGTAACCCTCAGTTCTTGCTCCAGCATAATTATAGTACAGTGTCTCAAAATATTCAAAGCTTGCATTGATACTGCATGTTACTCAATCCCAGAAAATGGAGTCAAGACCAGACAATGTGAATTTCTGTGCACTCCAAGGGTCATGAGCAGTGACCTGTCCCTGAGATGGGTGCTCTTTATCCATCATGCCACTTGCTGTTGCTCCTGACTGGTCATTGGCCCTGCTCTTCTTGCATCTGTAGTCACCTTCTGAGGAAGGCAGCCAGAGTCAACATGTCCTCAGTGGAAAGGTTCCAAATACAGAAGGGGCACTCAGAACTGTCAGGTGATGCATCCTGCAGGTAAGATCAGATTACACTTCACTTCACATGCCACACCTGTATGAGGGAGCAGTCTCCACCATCCACATCAGGGTCAGCATGTGACAACTTGGAGTTGTGCTGGCTGAGTGACCACCCAGTATCATTGGGAAGGGATGGTCTACAGTCTGACAACCTCACCATCCAAGACCCACAAACACCCACCTTCTTACTGCTCTGAATACAGATAATTGTTACAGGTGATGACATTGTGCTGCGGCTCAAAGGACCCTTGGATATTGGACAAGTAACTGTTCCCCTTCAACCAGCAGTGGCCTTTTGTAACTGACAGTGTTATTGTTGATAATTTTAACATTACTATGATGCCCAAGTTTAAATGTGCAAGCACCAACAGCATATAGCAAGTTGCATTTGACCAACATCTGACCCCCTCAGCACCTTCACTGTGCATATATTTCGTGTAGCAAATGGGCATTGATTGCTAGTGAAATGCAGCTGAGCTTTGCAATTGGTGGCTTCGTGTATCTGCTCCTAAATTCAGCAAATTTGGATCCTGCATTCTTAAAAGTGATCCTGATTCACTGGACAATGTCTTAGACACGAAGTGCCTCTCAAACGGCTAGGTTTCTGCAAAACCCTCATGTGGCACCTTATTGTAAGTTATTTGCATTTTCAACCACAGCACAGTCACTAATTCCCACCAAATTTCAAGTGGATAGCTGAAAATACATCTCAATCTGAAAATACAGATTGAAGGCCATAAGCACCAGGCTCTGCCCTCATTGAGGAATGGAACCCAGGACTGTTTTTTGCCCTAGACTTGGTGACAACTTTGTGGAACAGCCCTGAAACTTGACTGGCCAGACACCTGACCACTGTTTGCAAGTCACCAGCTAAATGGTATGAGACTCCAAGTGATTAAATATTCCCCTGCACGGACAGTTCCACTGACATTGTGGGTTCAAAGTGAATGAATGGCCATTGCAAAGCCTCCAATTTGGATGTGAACAGCCCATGGGCCTGATAGTACCATGATCCCCTGACCCATAGTGCAGTCCCCTTGACTGACTAGCCCCCACCAGTTTGAAACATATCCACTTGGTTGCATGAATATGCAACTGTTGGCTACAGAGGCACCATGCATATGCTGTATGCATTAGACAACCAAGTTGTTGACCTTTCATCACAATGTTCCTTCCACCCAAAAAAATCCCTCGAGAGAGGTAGCCTGTTGGAGTATCTGCGCTAAAGAGCACCTCAAAAGTGACTGCCTTTGGATCTGGCTGAAGCTCAGCTAACAGGCATAGCATGGGGATGGAAGATAAAATGTTGTAAGCAGGCAGGTAGTGGCGAAGTAAACGAGTGCTTAAAAAGAGCAAGTAAACAACCTTAAGATGCAGCCTGGTCCAATCCATGAGCTGGATCTCTGTTCTGGCCAGTCTCCCTGCAGCAGCCTTTGAATGTCATTACCTGTAGCATAGGCCTGTGCATCAGAAGTGCCATGATGGGTTGGCAGACACAAGGTCCATGTATCTGGTGCCCATGGATTGTGCTCAGTTGCAATTTTGCTGTGAACAATGTGGAGGTCATTAGGAGCAACATGACCTGAATCCACCAGGTAGGTGTGCTGATTTCCATGTCACATGTGCTTGATGTCTAGCTTTTTTGGAGAGTTTAATAAGATAGAAAGCAGAATAATGAGAAGAATTTGGCCTTCAAGGTGTTTAACAAATCAACAGTTCCCTTTAAATTGGCAGCTTGCCAATGCTTAGCAAGAAACCCACCACACCACTTGTGAAAAGTGTAAAAAGATGGATAGAGGTGGACCCCAATGTTGAGGCAGGTCTTGCCAGACCTCAGATTCTGCCACATTCCTCATCACCCACGTCACTCAGACAATATTAAAAATCAATGCAAGTCATTTGTTTCAATAGTACTTAACTCTTCAACTCTGGTCAATATGCAATCAACGTATTCCAAATAATATACTGCAGCAACTATTCACATACAATGGGAGATTATAATTCACTAATGGAGGACATGGGAGTGTAAGTGGCAATCCTTTTATATGGCAGTTTATCAAAGCATGAAAAGTACTGTACACAGGCACATAATGACCGACTCCTGCAATAAAGTTAATATGATAGACGACATCAGATAAGCAGCAATCATTATACATCTAGCTTTAATAAAAAAGGCCCTTTGTGCTACAACCTTGTGAAAAGAGAATCTTTCAAATCTGCTCTCTGGAACAGTAGCAATAACCATAACAATCCCCCAACTTAGTAACCACAAGAATAACACACTTAGATGACAATGCCTACTGACCTATCTTAATTCATTCAGAGCAAGCTAGTATTTGCCCATTGCTGCTTCTAAAAATGAAGATAAGAATTAGCTTCCACAACACAAGTTATCAATATTTGGAATAGATATGATAAGTCCTAAACCTACCTTAATCATTTGAACTGTGTACCCATCATACAATGTGTACTTAGACTATAAAGATATCAGAGCAGAATTAGGCTATTCAGTCCAATGAGTCTGCTCTGCCATTCAATCACAGCTGATATGTTTCTCAACCCCATTCTTTTGCCTTCTCCCTGTAATCCTTGATCCCTTTACCAAATCAAGAACCTATCATGGTCTTAAGTACACTCAATGACCTCCCCTCCGCAGCTTTTTGTAGTAGTGAACCGACTGATTCACCACCCTCTGAAGAATTTCCTCATCTAAGATACCAAGAGCTGCAGATGCTGGAGTTAGAGTTAATGCAAATGCAGTGTGGAGCTGGAGGAACGCAGGTCAGGCAGCAGCAGAGGAGCAGGGAAGCTGACGTTTTGGGTCAGGACCCTTCTTCAGAACAGGGGACGAGTGGGAGAGAGATCCAGTGAGATCTTTCTGGTGGGAGGATGACAACTTCAAGGTGTGCATCTTTGGAAGAGGCTTTGCAGTGGGGTTATAACTCACTCAACGATACCACTGTATTGGCACTGCCTCATGGTCCCACAAGGAGTTGGAACAGTTCATCAGCTTTACTAACACCTTTCACACCAAACTCAAATTCATTTGGACCATCTGATACCTCTCTCCTTCCAGGACCTCTCCATCTCTGGTAACCGCCTCAACATAGACTATTTCAAGCCCACTGACTCCCATAGCTACCTGGGCTACACTTCCTCTCACCTATCCTCCTCCAAGATGGCAATCCCATACTTCCAATTCCTCCGACTCTGCTGTATCTGCTCCAAGAAAGCGTTCCACTCCCAGACGTCCTCCTATTTCGGAGATCTGCAGCTTCCCCTCTCCAATGAGGAAAAATGCCCTCAACTGCAGCACTTGCATTTCTTGCAATTCTGCCCAGTATTCCCCTCCCTGCAACTAAAATAAAGGACAGATTCCCCCGGTCCTCACATCACCCTGCCAAACTCCACATCCGGTACATCATTCTCCACCACATACAATCAGACATTTCCCTCCCCATCCCATCTGCTTTTTGTAGGGGCCACTTACTGAGTCACCGTCTGCTCCAGTCCCCACTAACCCCACCACACCCACCACCTTTCCCTGCAACCACAGGAAGTGTTACATCTACCCCTACACCTTCATTCAAGGCCCAAAACACTTTCCATAGCTGATAGGAGTTCACTTGTACATCTTCCAACCTGGTCTACTGTATCCGTTGCTCCCAATGTGGCCTCTTCTATAATCGGAGAGGCCAAGCAAAGACTCCAGGATCGTTTTGTGAAGCATCTGCATTCTGTACACAATAATTGACAGGTCACAAACTATTTCAACTCCCCCTCCCACTGCCTTGACGACATGTCTATCCTGGGCCTCCTCCAGTGCCACAATGACCCGCAAACTGGAGGAGCAACACCTCATATTCCACCTCGGGAGCCTACAGCCTGACCAGACAATTCAATTTTAAAATCTCCCCAGTCCCAGCCTCATCCCATGTCCAACCCTCCCTCATCCCCACCCCCTTGACCTGACAACCCATCCATCTTCTTCCCCACCTAGCCCATTGACCAATCTCTACTTAACCCCCAACTACATCTTATCACCATCCCACCTCCCCTCCTCCAGCCCCACTCCTCCTCCCTCTATTTCCCAGCTCCCTTCCCTCTCCCCAGTTCTGAAGGGTCCTGACCCGAAACGTCAACTTTCCTGCTCCTCTGATGCTACCTGACCTGTGTTCCTCCATCTCCACACTGTTGACTCCTCCTCATCTGTTCTAAGGGGTCATCCCTTCATTGAGGCTTGTGCTCTTGGGTCCTAGTCTGTCCTACTAGTGGAAACATCCACTCTATCCCAGTGCTCAGTATTCTGAGAGTTTCAATCAGATCTCCCCCTCATCCTTCTAAACTTCCCAAGTACAGCCAGAGTCCTCAACTGCTCTTCATATGATACGCTCTTCATCCCCAGGATCATCCTTGCAAACCCCCTCTGGACTCCCTCCAACACCAGTACATCCTTCCTTAAATACAGGGCCCAAAGCTGGTCACAATATTCCAAATGTGATCCGACCAGAGCCTTGTACAGCCTCAACAGGGCATCCCCGTTCTTAGCATTCATTTCCAGAGGATTAGAATGTAACAGCTCAGATTCTCCAGCATCTGCAGTTCCTACTACCTCAATGCTAACACTGCATTTGCCTTCCTAACTGACTACTGAAGTTACGTGTTAACCTCGAGAGCCCTGAACTAGGAATTGCACGTCCTAATGTGCCTCAGATTATGGAGGCCTTTCCCCATTTAGAAAATATAGTCTATTCCACTATTCTTCCTACCAACATACCCTAACACTGCCACATTGTATTCCCTCTGCCACTACTTTGCCTACTCTCCTAGGCTGTCCAAGTCCTCTGCAGCATTCCAACTTCCTCGACACTACCTGCCCCTCCATCTATCCTTGTGTCACCTACAAACTTAGCAACAATGCCCTTAGTTCCTTCATCCAGATTGTTAATGTATAACATGAACAGTTGTGGATCCAATACTGACTCCTGCAGAACTCCATTAGTCATGGCCTGCGATCCTGGAAGGGATCCCCTTCATCCCTACTCTCCACTTTTTGCCAGTCAGCCAACTCTATCCATGTCAGTACTTTGCCCCTAACACCATGGGCTCTTATCTTATTTAGCAGCCTCTTGAGCAGCACATTGTCAAAGGCCTTCTGGAAGTCTGAATAAATCATGTCCACTGGCTCTCCTTTAACTTGCTCATTGCCTCCACAAACAATTCTAACAGAATTGTCAGGCATGAAGCTATGCTGACTCAGCCCTATTTTACTTTGCACTTCCAAGTACTCTGCAATCTCATCCTTGCTAATGCACTTTAAAATCTTACTAACAACCAATGTCAGGCAAATAGACCTACAGTTTCCAGTCTTTTGCCTCCCTCCCTTCCTCACCATCAATGCCTCTACAAATCTCCTCAGCAATCTCCTTCAGAACTCATGGGTATAGTCCATCTGGTCAGAATTATTCAGCTTCAGACTTTTTGATCTCATCAGAACTGTCTCCTTAGTGACAGCCACTACACTCCCCTCTATCCCTCACTCTCTAGGTTCAGGTATCATGTCTTCCACTGAAAATTGATGCAAAGTACCTATTCAATTCATCTGCCATTTTTGTTCCCCTTTACTATTACCCCAGCCATCAAATGTCCACTCTTGCCTTTTAGATATCTTAAAAAACCACTTGTAATCTTTAACGTTACTAGGTAGCTTACCCCGATGTTTCATCTTGCTCCTCCTATTGATTTTTAGTTGTCCTCTGCTGGTTTTTAAAGGCTGCCCAATCCTCTGGCTTCCCACAAATCTTCACCACATTGTATGAATTTTCTTTTGCTTTTATGCTGTCCCTGACTTCCTTGTCCTCCCTTTTGTAGTTACCTTTACTCAACTGCAATACTGTTACATCTGATTCCAGCTTCTCCATCTAAAACTGCAAGATGAATTCTATCATATTATGGTCAATGCACCCTAGGGGTTCCTTCACCCCAAGCTCCCTAATCAAGTCTGCCTCATCACATTATCAAATCCATAATTGCCAGTTCCCTAGGGAGGTCTATCACAAACTGCACAATTTTGTTTAAATTGGAGCAGTCTTTCCATGAATTTCTTTCTTTGGGATCCATTACCAGCCCAATATTGAAGCACCCCCATGATCATTGTAATAGTACCTTTCTTGTACGCATTGTCACCTGATTTGTTTCCTTCCCCCACCCCCATCCCGACTACTGCTAACAGGCCTGTTCACAACGACCTTTGGTTTTTTTTCGCCTTTTCCGGTCCCTCCACTCTAACCACACAGATCCTACACTTGCTCACTATATCACTTGCTATTTAATTTAATTTCTTAAGGCAGCCCCTCTGCCCATGTGTTCCATACAGCATGTATCCTTCGATATTTCATTCTTAGCCCTGAACCCCCCAATTTCAATCTGCAGTACAAGTTAATTTACCTTGTTTTGTATACTGCATGCATTTAAGTACACTCCCTCAGTCCTGCATTAGCAATCTGTTCCATTATCTGCTGTGCTTCAAGTTAGCTTCCAGATTCTCTTCATTCCTTCTTATTTGTTCTGGAAACTTCAACTTCTGCTGAGCCCTCCCCACTGCACTGGAGAAGGTGGCAGTGAGTTACTTTCTTGGAACTGCAGTGGTGTTGTAATATTCAGTGCTGCTGGAGGGAGAGTTCCAAGATGTTTACCTGGCAAAAGGTGAAGGAATGCTTACATTGCTTCAGGCCAGGATGGTGAGCTGCTTGGAGGAGAACTTGCAAGTGGTGTTCCCGTGTATCTGCATCCAATGTCCTTCTAGGTGGTAGGGGCCATGGGATTGGAAAGTGTTGTCAAAGGTGTCTTAGGAAGTTGCTGCAGTGCATCTTGTGTCAGTACAGGAGGAAGTGAATGTTGAAGGTAATAGATAGGGGCATAATCAAGCAATATGCTTTGCCCTGGATGGTTCCGAGCACCTTCACTGGTGTTGGAGGTTACTTCAGCACAATGACTTGTAATCCCGATGATTGACAGGCTTGTGTCAGGTGAGTTACTCAACAGAATTCCTAGCCTCTGACCATCTTATGTAACCACAATATTTCTATCGTTAGTCCAGCTCCGTTCCTGGTCAATGGTGACCACCAAGCTGTTGACATTAGAAGATTTATCGATATAAAGCCGTTGAATATCAAGAGTCAGTAGTTAGATTACCTTATTTGAAATAGTCACTGCATGGCACTAATGTGGTGTGAATTTCAGTTGCCACCTGACAGACCAAGCCAGAGTCTTACTACATTTGGATATGGGCCGCTTCAGTGTCTAAGGCTCGAAAGGTGCATTGCTAGTAAGAGACTAAGAGTCCTGAGTTCAAGCCCCACCTACTCCAGTGGGTGTAATAACACCTCTGAACAGGTTGCTCAGAAAAATATCTACTGAGGTGTCCTGGAAATTGCATGATTGACAAGTGCAACCACTACTTTATGTTAGATTTGACTTCAAATAGTGCAGAGCTTTATTCCCGATTTCCATTGACTTGATACTAGTTAGTCAAATGCCAAATTGTTGACAAGTGTAGTCATTCATAGTAAGCTCAGCTCAATTCAGGTACTGAAAGAGTTTAAGATTAGAGAAGAAAAATTTAGAAACTTAAAAACCTAAATGAGAATCCATACTTCAGTAATTAATTTTCAGTGCCAAATTAGTTGTTTGTTAGTAATTTAAAACCATCATATGCTTCATGGGTATTTGCACTCGTACTAAGAATTAACTTTGCTGAAAATAAGTCACATTTTATTGAATAGGTCTCTTTTCTTTTTTGGCTGTGGCAGGTTTATTTTGTATCTTTGGGCTAATACATGCACATCATTCTATTCAATGAATTTGTATCAGGAATGAGCAATAACGTGATATTTCTTATCAAGCAAATGACAAAGTGGCACAAGTCAGACAAATACTAGGACATCAGTGAATCACTGCATCTGCCACTGCCTGAAGTTTAAGTGTAATTTGCATATACATTATAACAGACAATTATGACCTTTGTTATTCAGAAAGAAAAACCTGGTCTAGTGTTTCTCAATACTTGAGATTTATGTTGATTAGAAAACAGTAGCAGTCTCAATTCTAAATTAAGGGGCTATACAATGGTTCAGTGGTTAGCACTGTTGCCTCAGTGCCACAGACCAGGGTACAATTTCAGCCTTGGGTGACTATCTGCATGGAGTTTGTACATTCTCCTTGTGTCTGTGCCGATTTCTTCTGGGTGCTCCAGTTTCCTCCCAGTCCAAACATGTGGGGTTTAGGTATATTGGCCATGCTAAATTGCCCTATAGTGTCCAGGGATGTGCAGGCTCGGTGGCTGAGCCATGACAAATGTGGTGTTACAGGAACAGTGAGGGCTGAGGCCAGGTCTAGGTTTGATGTTGTTTGGAGGGTCCATGCAGACAATGGGCTGAATGGCCTTTTCCACACAATAGGGATTCTATGATTCCAAATCATAGTACACGGCACAGTTTAGCAATGTGTCAAATCCTATATTTTGCTAACAAACTAGCTATCAACCTGGGCTTAAGGTGCAGCAGCCTGTCTACTTTCAAGTGACAATGTCTATTAACCAACCTGGTGAAGCTACAACATGGGAATACATGCCTGCCAAGCAGAAGTATGTAATAAACAGAGCTAAGCAATCCCAAAGACAACAGATCGGACTAAAGCTGTAGTCCTGCCACATCCAGCTCTTAATGGTGATGGTAATAACTAAGTGGGAGGAGAAAGTTCAAGGATCTCCATCCTCAAAGATGGCATTATCAGAGGATGGGCAGAAATTTGAAGTTGAGGCCACAATCAGATCACCCATGATCTTACTGAATGCAGAGCAGGGTAAAGGGAATGAGTCATCCACTGTTCTTAATTCATGTGTTTCCAAAACATTTTTCAAATGAGCCCAGGCGATTAAAAAAAGCTTCTTGCATTGAAATTTAATTCCATTGTTTACCATTTCCAAGTTACTTATCTGTGAGCTGAGTTTTCACATTATTAGGGAACAGCCCAGCAATTACAAGTGTCTGACTGACAATTCAGGGCCTAGGAAGGCCATCTACTACCACAAGCAAGACCAAAAGCCCTGATAACATCTTGTCTGAAAACTTGTGCTCCAGAACTAAGTGCACCTCTAGCCCAAGCTGTTCACCACAGCTACAAGGCCATATATTTTGATCACCCTGTTCAGAGATGTTATGACACAGCTTTGGACCAGATGGGACTTGAATGCAGGCCTCGTGGCTCAGAGGTAGGGAAACTGTACCACAACTGCCCTTTCTGGAACATGGACATTTCACAAAGTTAATTACTGCTCAGGTGTGTCCTGTCCATGAAAAGCAAGTCAAATCCAACTAGGCCAACTATTGCCCTAGTCTATGCTCAATCAGTAAGCTGTCATCGACAGTGTTCTTAAATGGCATTTACTCATCAACAACATGCTCAGTCTAGGTTTCCCCCTGAATCAGTTGGGTCTATTGCAGCCTGTGTCCAAATGTGGACAAATGAATGGAATGAATTCCTGACGGGAGGTAAGCGATTACCCTTGGCAATAAAGGCACAGAGTATACATCATTAAGGACTGCAACAATTCATGGATTAGAAATTCAAAGAGAGACTAGATTCATTCATAGATTCCCTAGTGTGGAAACAGGCCCTTCGGCCCAACAAGTCCACACCAACCCTCAGAGCATCCCACCCAGACCCATCCCCCCTATAACTCACCTAATCTACACATCCCTGAACACTATGGGCAATTTAGCATGGCCAATCCACCTAACCTGCACATCTTTGGGCAGTGGGAGGAAACTGGAGCACCCTGAGGAAACCCACACAGACATGGGGAGAATGTGCAAACTCCACACAGACAGTGGCCCAAGGGTGGAATAAAGCCCAGGTCCCTGGCACTGAGAGTCACCATGCCACCCCAAATGACAATAAACACAGGCAGGATAGTCCCAATGACCAGGGAATCCAGAAACATGGGTCAGTGCTAAGGATACAAGGTAGGCCATTTAGGGTCAGGTGTTGTGGGGGGTCAACAGTTTCTTCTGGATGCTGAAGTGGTGGGTGAAATTGTGGTGACAGATAAGTTTACTGTTGGCATTGTGCTGGAGGTTACAGAAATGACATGTTCAATCTTTTGAATGTGGAAGCTGATGAAAGGAGAGCCTATTCTGATTCAGGGAGGTAGGGATGGATGGGTGGAGGAGGACAGAAGTGCTGCAAATGGAGGAGACATGGTCAAAGATCCTATAAACCATAAAGGAGGATCATCTTTAACATAGGAAAGTGAAAGACCTTTTGGAAACACTGGTGTAGAAGATAGTGAAAACTGATGAGACAATAAAATTGAGAGAATGAAACAGAGTCCTTAAAAAAATGCAGGGTTGGAGGAAGGGTAGTCAAAGTAGTTGTAGGCTTACAGTACATTTTCCAAGGTATCCCAACCCCAGAGATGGAGGTGGGAATTAAAGAAGGGAAGAGAAGAGTCGAGTCAGAGTTGGGTCTTGTGAACGAGGAAAACTCAAAGCTAAGTTTGTTCCAGTTCAGGAGACAGCATGGATACAATCATGAATGTGCTGGCAAAAAAGGGGCAAGTTAGGTGACCCAGTTAAGCCTTGAACAAGAAATGTTGCACATACCCCATAAAAATGCAGGCATAATTACTGCCCTTACAGGTTCCTAAAGCAGTACCTTTGATTTCAAGGAAGTGAGTGGCATCCAAAGAAAAAGTTATTCAATGTGAGAATAAATTTAGCCAAGCAGTAAGGATGGTGAAAGACAGGAATTTGCTGGACCTCCATTCAAGGAGTAAGCAAGGGGCCCTAGGGTCATTCTTCACCACACTAATTGAACCTTCAATTAGCCCCCCACTGTCATACCCTCGTCCCTTATGGCAAAAGTACAGCCAACACCACTTGTTCTACTTTTCCGACTATCCCAAACATACCATGAAGATTGGAAAAACAATTTACTTGTGCTTCTTTCCATTTAGTAAACTTCATTCAGTGGGGAGACCAATACTGATGGGGTGGCAGTTTTGTCAGAATCCCTATCCAATCCACAAACAAGATGCTGAGCTTCCTGTCATCTACATTTGACTTCTCTAACGCCCACTCTGATCTCCTGTCCTCAGCCTACAATGTTGTTCTGTAAACACAAATACAAGACCAGGAACAGCACCTCCTCTTTCAGCTGGCCATTGCACAATATTCTGGACTCTAAGTTCAGCAGCTTCAGATTATAGCCTCCACAGAGTGCAGCTGTTGGTTGGGGTTCTGTTATTCCTATTTACACTACCTCTAGACCCATCTTTACTTGTCCTATTTCCACATCTTGTTTTGCCCCAACATCCTTGCTGTTTAATTTCGTCTGCTTTCTGCCCTATCACAGGCCTTTCTTCTTACCCCACTTTTCCAGCCTCAATTAAAACATGTTACATTTCTAACTTCTTCCAGTTCTGACTAAGTTCTTCACCCAAAAATTTTGTGCAGATAGTGCCTGACCTATTGGGCATGCATGTTTTTATTTTGCTTCCAATTTTCAGCATCTTAGTAAATACTTTCTACATAAGAATACTACATGGCTCTGTACAATCCAGAGAAACAGAACAATTCCTTTCCCTCTAGTGGTGGGGTGGGAAGGAGGATTGTATTTGTTAAGTTACTCCTTGATAAGGATATTTTATTAAAGGCATTTAAAAATCAGCTCACAGGACTAAAAGCAGTTAACAAGATTTAGTTCTGGCTGACTTAAGGGCAACATTGCAGTCTGGCTCGGCCGGGAGAAATCAGCTGCTTTTTCCCTGATAATCAGGCTACATCACTTTCCAAAGCAGAATTGCGTCCCTTTTAGCAAGCGATCACGCCTGATGAACATCGAGCCACCACCTCCCAACTCGGATAGAAGGTTTCAAACACTATCAGCTCGGCTTCTCGACCCTCACTGCAAACATTACCAACAAAATTCCATACACCTTTTAAAAAAGGTCCTGGCTGTTTGTGTACTTGTGTGATGGGGAGGAATTCTCTGATGCAACGGGAGTGAAAGTGAGGAAGAGGACGTGGATTTAAAAATATAATCCACAGTCATGTCCTGGGCTCCATGCCTACCCCTGGGTTGATGAAATCTCGGACGAGCCAGCCTGAACTGTACACAGGGGCGCTGGAGCTGGAGAAACGAGGCGTTTAAAAAGCGGCTTATCATTGCCATCCCCTCCCCCTTCTCCCCTTCAGATGATTTGTAGAAAGAACAGACACACCAGGCTTCACCTATACCTAATAAGGTTATGAGACCCGGGTCGCGCGTTGACATTTATTTTGCAACGCCAATGTCCGGGGCAACATAATATTGCACAACTCGGCAATGTTAACCTTCCTAGCCAAAGTTAGAGAAAAACATAATTCGGGAAAATAACAATCCTAATTACAAAAAGTGCATTTTACTCACACACGGGATCGTCCATTTTCAGGGGTCTTGTGAGACGGATGCTGGCAGGGACAGTCTTGTCGATAAGTTCGTCAATACACTGAACGGGAACAAGAAATGAATAGCAAAAAGATTATATACAAGTAACGCAGTCAGTGTTCAATGTACACAGCTCTCCTTTCTCCACTCGTCCCCCCGCGTCCCCAGCCAGATCCAAAAGTAACTGCCAAGAGGCAAAACAAAAAAATAAAAAAAAAGTTTGCCATGTTAATTAAAGGGGGTTTTTTTTGGGTCGTTTCCCCCAACCCAATTCTCAATTGCAAAACCAGCATCTGTAACATGTGCTGCTGTCTCTGACGAACGACGGAGTAAACTGGAAAAAATATTATATGAATGGCTTAAATATGAGCAAACAATGAAAGTTGTAAAAAAAAAAGTCCAGTAAGTACTTAATCATCAACCACAAACCAAAATTTGGAAGCAGTATGAAAAATTAAGTCACACAACAAAGATAAAAGCAACCGTGCTGCTGTTACCGCCAGTCCCAGAGTGTCCAGCATTTCTTTTTTCTCTTTGTCTCCTGGTCCAATGTGCCTCTCTGAGAAGTCATCGTGCCTGGGCAAAATTCTGTCTATCAACCTGCTGCTAGCGTGGGGATGGGGAGGGCTGGAGCCCAGGGATCGAACGCCGCTACCGGTCCGCTGCTCGGGATTTCCCCGGGGGCTGCGTCTGCATATAGCCAAGCTGCCCCCGGCAAAAGCCCTAACTTTCGGGCAGGTGGACCGCAAGCCCACTGAGCCGACCAGGAACCCCCAGGATTTCGCACAGCTTTGCATTTTTCATCAAAATATATTCCTGTGTATACTTGTGTTCCCTCTTCCCTACCACTTTTTTTTTTTTCCCCCCCCGTCAATTGCACAGAAAGCAATTCACTTCGGATAATGAACTAAACAGCAAGCCCAGCGGACCTGGCTTTTATACACAGGCACCCAATCAAGTGACTATCCAACCATGACGTGTAGACAAGCCTCCCAAAACATTAGCTCAGAATATAATTAGTTGCTTTTTTTCCCCTCTCTTGTAAAATTGTAATTGGGATTTCCAGCATTAATGCTCTTGTATTCGCACACATCTCTGCTTAGTGGTGTCAGAAATTCACTCCTTTTTTGCATAAACAAAGTGCCCAGAACGGAATACGGAAATGTAATTTTACGGAGTCATGCGAAGATTGCCTGGAGCTTGTGACTAATGCTGCCATCTGGTGGGAACAGGCTGGATGCTGTACTTATCTCAGTTCCAGTGTGTTTAAGTGGAATGGTGAGAAAGATGCAACGCAAATGGGATGTTAATCTGCTACATGTCTTAAATTTTCTTCCATCCACACATCATTGAGAATGCTAAAAGAGCCCCGGAACAAAACTACGGATAAGTTGCAGAACACAAAGACGTCACTCAGCCCATCCTGTCTGAATGAATACACTAACCACCCATTCTGATCCCACATACCAGTACTTGATCTGTGAAGATCCAGGTTTGTTTTGAATGAGTTGAGGGTTTTTACTTCAAACACCAAACAGACAAGGAATTCCAAACCCAAAACATCCTCGGGGTGAAAATGATTTTCCTCATCTCCTCTCTGACTGTTCTATCAATCACCTCAAATCTGTGCCCCTCATCTCCCACTCAATTCTTATGTCAGGCTAATCTGAAAAATCAACGCAATCCACGACATTAAGAGGTGGATTTATGACTGAAATGAGAAATGGTTAAAATAGGGGCCTGTAGGGAGGGCTGTGCAGACTTGACACATAGTAGCCCAGAGGCTTCTTTACTAATACCCTGTCCTGGATTAGGCAGCTGGCAATGAACAGGATTGATGCATGACATTAATTTATTCTTTCATGGGATGTTACCATCATTGGCAATGTGAGCATTTGTTACTCATTCTTAGTTGCCCTTTGCTAGGCAATTTCAGAGGACAGTTGCGAGTCAACCACAAACCAGGTAAAAGACACCAGAAAGACAGTTGGGTTTTTGCAATAATTGACAATGATCACTCTTACTGACACTAGCTTTCAATTCCAGATTGGACATTGAAAAGGATACGTGCTTTGTCTTTGTCGTTTAAACAGCAGCACTCACACACCTTACAGCAAGTTGTTTGTCGTGCAACTTATAAGGAGAAATTGGCACCTGAATCCAACTAGGAAGAGGTTGGGTTCATTGCTATCAGTTTGAAATGTCAACCAGTCTCCTTGCAGGGAATTAACAACTGGGGCTGTCGGATGATGTGATCATCAGTGGGATTTACTTAAATACCTGGGGCAGGCAGATCTCCAAAGACATTGCTGCTAACTGAACAGGCAGTGTGACTAACTAATGGAAATTATAGGGTAGGATTCTCCCCTTTTGACTCTAGATAATTCTCCAAACAGACATCCTAACAGATGAAGCATTTCTAGCTGGACAAAGAGTGGAAAGCCTCCAGATCATTTTTTAAAAATCTATAAATGATAATTATTTAACACAAAAGATGCAGATGTTGCTGGCAAGGCCACCATTTATTGGTCAAACTAATTGAACTGAGTGGCTTGCCAAAAGGCACTTCAGAGTGGGTTTAGAGTCAGGCAGATTTTCCTTCCCTAAAGGACGTTAGTGAAGCAGCTGAATTGTTAACAACAAACAACACATTGAACTAGTATTTAATTCCAGATTACTGTATTGAATTAAGATTTCAACATTTACAATACAAGGTTTTGAACCTGTGTCCTCTGAACTACTAGTCCAGTGACATTATCACCATACCAATACCTCCAATGACAGCAAAGCTCACAAGTGAGGGCTCCTTAAAACTTGGTTCTTCCAACATACAATTAAATCCTTCAAACTTGAATAAGTGAGACATCTTTCTGAAGACATGCACCTACAGATTTTACATTCTGTTAGTGGGTGTAAATTCCCTTCTGGATTGATGTGAAATGTGTTAACACTGTATTAGGCTCTTGCATTGGTCAGAGAACTGACAAAAAATAAAATTGGACACCTGACTGAGCTGGGAAGGTCCTGCTTGAAAGTGGATCTTCAATTTCAGTGTGTTTTCTAAGATGCTAAATTCAGAATGTCAGATTAAATCAGAGCCCCTTTTCAGCCAGAGATATAAAATGCTGTGGTTCAAGTCAAAGAAGAGAATGGAGTGGTTTCTATAGGTAACATTGTCCTCTCAAAACCCTCAAGAGAATTAATTGCAGTAATGAATCATCTACCTTGTTGTTGCTAATATGTATATTAAGTTTTATTCATTCACAGGATGTGGGCATCACAGACCAGGTCAGTATTTATTACCTATCCCAAATTGCCCAAAGGACAGTTGAGTGTCAACCACATTGCTATGGGTCTGGAGTCACATGCAGGCCAGATCAAATTAAGGATGGTTGTTTCCTTCCTTAAAAAAAAATTAGTGAACCAGATGGGGTCTTCCAAAAATGGACAGTGATCACCGTTAAACCCCTAATTCTAGATATTTATTGAATTCAAATTCCTGGATGGCAGGATGTGAACCCAGGGCCCCTGAACATTACTAGGGTCATGAAGTAATTCTTCGTAGATGTCCATTTTCCAGATGTCATCAGGACGCAGGTATCTATGTGTTTTTTTTCTCTTTTGATTACTCAGTTCACCCTTTTACAATTTATTTACCAATGTTTTTAAACGTCAGACATCAAAGAATCACATTTAGAAGTGTGGTTTACATGAAATGTTCATAAAATTCAACAAAACACAATTGAGCAGAGACAAAACACATCAATTGGCAAGCACAACATTCTGCTAAAAGATTATCGACGTGAAACGTTAGCTCTGTTTCTCTCTCACAGCTGCCTCCTGAATCACTGCGTGTTTCCAGAAATTTCTATTCAAGCTAAAAACTACCAATTATGAATCAAGTCAGTGAGGGGACCAATTAAAAAAAGACGCATACTGTTTATATTGTTCAAAATAATTTTTAGAAAAAAACATTTTGTCTCACAAAGGAAAGAAACCAGATACTAAAAACAGCAAGTTTTAAAAATGCTACATTTTCAAAAATATTGCTAAGCTTGATTATATAGTAGCATTCTATGGTTTTGATATGTCTCTTTTCACAAGAGAGACTTCTGTCTCTTGGAGAAGCTTTTTGGTTAAGCTCATGGAGCTCCAAAGTACTTTTAAGTATAGCGTGCAGAAACCCATCAAGATGGAAGACTGCAACTCATTGGCCATTCACAAAGGTTGTCTTGATTTCACAATTTATAGTGTACAAACATCCATTCAGACTGAGGTGGGTAAAGCACAAAATATCTCTACCTCTTCACTTGAAAGACTTCTGTGCATCCAGTGTCAGTCTGTCCTTCTTTTTAACATTGAATAAGAGCACTGCAAGCAGTGGTGCTGACAGTGTTGTAGCAGATCATTTGGTACAAGCAGATTTTCCTTACAAGCAGGGTGCAACTTTCAGGAAAGCTGCAATGGAAGCTCTTCCAAATTGAATGCCAGGGAAGACAAAGGTATCCCAACTGAGATGCACAGTGCTTTAGGCATTGATGGTGGAGATGAGCAATAGAAGCAATGCAATGGTGCTGCAGGAGTCTCTCAAACCCTCAGCAGGAAGTGGGAAAAGGTGACCTGGAAGATCAACTTCTAGAGACTAAATCTAAAAGACCTGGCAGCAGTACCACAAAGCTCTACTGACCTCATGTCAGTTGTCAGCATCACTATATTCATTATCACATGGCATCTGCCACTAGTCAAGTCTCACTATAAATCCTAGAATGAGGGTTTTACCAGAAGCCAAACTGAGACAGGGCAAAACTGGATGAGATTAAGTGGTCAACAGATGACAAAAGGCAATATTAGCAATACCCTTCACAGGAGATCACTCAGCATCATGGTCCTGGCTGCAAAGGCCCTCAGCATTTCCTGGCACTGAAAATATTGAACATGTTGGCAGTTTCTTGCCTTGTGCCCCTTCTCAATACCTAGCACACTCTCACCCCGCTTTCTGGACAGATGAGGAAGCTGCTGCTGGTGTGACCATGTCTTATCCCTGCATCCCCCCAGCCTTCACTCATACTAAAATTCCCTTTCCAAGTTCCTGCTTTCAGACATCTAAGAGTTGCCACCAGTCCATCCACATGAGCACCGGGAAGAGAAAAAATAGCAACTGCACGCCACTAATGAAAAGACCCCATCAATTGATCTGACACTCAATCACAGCCGCCAGTTAATGACACTGTGCTTACTTTGAAAGCTGACCTAGAGTTGTGATCAGTACATCCTTTGCTTACTGTGATCTGCCTGTACCATTCGTAAACAAAGTTTTTCATTGTATTTCGGCACATGTGACAATAAATCAACCCATTAATTAGATTAACGTATTGTGTATCACAGGGTCAAGTGGGCTGCAACCAGACCAAGGTAAAGAGTTGGCTTGTTTTGCCAGCTCACCAGGGGGAGAGGTGGCAGACATACTGCTACAGAGATGTGAAGGAAACTGTGCATGCACACTGAGATGCTCAGTGCATTGGTTGGCCTGTCAGGCAGCTTTCTGATCCTTTCCATGAACATGCAGAAGTCTAGCCCCGAGTAGCAGAGGAGATAGGGCCTTCTGTACACCCTCTGCTCCATCACTCTCTCCATCACTTACCGGAGACATGGAGCACTGCTCTCCCAGTACCTGTGACACTCGCTATATGGCAGATCACCTACCCCTGCCCCTCCACCCCATTCTTTCCATGAGAAGATGCAGCATAACAACCCGAAAATGGACAATGTACTTCCAGAAACATTTCCTTCAGACTACCTTCAGACATCTTCCAATAACAAAATACTCCAAAAAGTTAACTTGCCCAATGAGTTAAATACTGCAGGGCTCACCATGATCTTTCACATCCCTTTGTTTCAAATATGGATAACACAGGAGTTGCCATGACCTTTTTTCACAGAATTGTTACAAGATAGGAGGAGGCTATTTGGTCCGTCATATCTTAACCATTGTGTGAAAAAGTTTTTCCTCATGTTGCTTTTGCTTCTTTTGCCAATTGCTTTAGATCTATATCCTTTGTTCTAAATCCTTTCACAAGTGGGACCAGTTTCTGTCTACTCTGTCCGGACCTCTCATGATTTTGAATATCTCCGAACTCTAGCCCTTTAGTTTGTATTGTCTCTCCATATTCTTCCTACCAAAATGAATCACTTATCCACATTGACAATCCTGTGCCACCTATCCATACATTCCACCAACTTGTCTGTGTTTTTTAAAGTTCTAAACTGTCTTCCTCACAGTTTAGACTGCTTCTAAGTTTCAGGTCATTTGCAAATCTTGAAATTGTGACCTGCAGACCAAGATCAAGGCTGTTAATATAATTTGTGAAAAACAAGGGTCCAAACCCTGACCTCTGGAGATGTTGTTCAACTTTGGAATCCAGGTATCACATTGGTAGGTTGTACTGTGGAACATTGGGATAATTATTAAGAATTATTGAATTCTTAATCTGACAATGAAGCTGACCACTTAGAAGGTGAGGTATGACTTTCCGTTTGCAAGCCCCATTCTTCACCGTGCAACAATGAGGAGGGAAGGGAACACCTTCATTTATTTGGTCATTTATTTGGTCATTTCTAGGAGTTGAAGCCCACTGGCATTCCATCTCAGAATAAGTCTGTCATATTCATGTTGGCTGCTATTTGGCCTCATCTTTTCTTCAGCTGGTGACCTAGGAATGCATCAAATGTCAGGCTTGGTATTTTGAACACAGGAACAAAACTCTGAAAAAAAAATTGAAGACATTCAAATCTATACAATAAACCATGCATCAGAATGAGAAAGGATCTGATTGGGAATTATTCTAATTATTGTTGTCATGTTAGAAGTGTTATTTTAATGATACTCTTGAAACAAGAGCTGAATAACCTCAGTTAGAATAATATATCCTGGAAATAGTTGATCAAACCTGACCATTAATATAACCAGTAAACACAAACATGTGATCCAGTGACTAATTTTGGATTGCTGCCATCAGAAGTGCAGCTTCTGACCAAAAGACAAAAAGCTCAACAGTCAGAAGTTCAAACAAAGTTGAGAGAATTGTGAGCTGTGTTGCTATTTCAAACAAGAGTTCCAGGGTAGCACTGCTGCTTACTGGGATTGTGGATAAAGTCTGTAACTGTTCGTATGGAACACTGTGGGTGGTAGAATTAAAATACAGAAAGTTCTGGAAAAGTTTAAGCTGTTTTCCACTCCAAGGAAGAACATTATGTATGAAATCTACAGTCAATAACAAAATTCAAGAGAGTTGAGTGTCAACAATTCACTAGTTAGTGAGATGAAGAACATAGTCGACACTTGCAAATTTGACAAAGGAAAATAATTACTGATCTATGTTTGAAGTTAGAGGTAATTTTATGAGTCCATGGTGCTGTGAGAGACAAACAACACTCCAAAATAAATGGTTGCTGTGATGGGAGCTGCTGAACTTGTAAGAGTTCAAATGACACTGGTTATGAAATTGTTCTTGCAATAATGCAGCAAGGAGATGCCAAGAATGACCGGCTGAGTAGAAAAGAAAAAGCAGAGCTATGAGGATAGAGCTGAAGAATGAGGCTAAATGGACAGCCCTTTCAAAGAGACGGTATAGGCATGTTGGCCCGAATGGCTACTTTCTGTGGTGTAAGAATCCATGAAAAGCAAGTAAACTGGAGGCCACATTGAACAAAGGTGAGTGAACTGATTCCAGTTTTGTGGAAAGGCTCATAGATAATGGGAACCTTTGGACTGACATACAAAAAATGTGGCTTAACATCATATGATTTTGACAAATAAAAAGTAAGAATACAAAATAAAACAATTATATTTCACAGAGAAATATGAACAAAACTATGAGCGTCCTTACACAACTGGCACTGTAGGGAACATGACAGAAAATGTGCAAAACAGTTTTTTTTAACAATAAGGGTTAGTAACAACAACCAATGCTGTGCTTTTAAAATTTTAAGCTTCATAGAAGGTAAAAAAAGGAAATACTTTGCATTAGAAATGTAACTTGGGTTTTGAACACAAGGAAAGCCCACAGATCATAGGATTCTCTATTCCACTGGCATTAGGCTATTACAAACAGGAAGGGAAATTAAGGATAAACAAGGAACTATTTTCAGGGTGTACATTGGAAGAAGCCCATGGGTTACGTTAGCCTCAGGAACCCTTTGTCTAATCTGGTTCCCCCTTCCCATCATCCCTCTTTCTGCCAAAGACAGCCTTTTTCCAAGCAAAATCCCTTTGACTGTTCAAGCTGCCCTTACTCACAGTTGTCTCCTGATGGTGGAGGACCTGGAGAACTGCTCAGCTCCGTTGCTCAGAGACCCCATCACTCTTACTTTCTGCTGCTGGAGGTCTTGTTACAGACTTCTGACCATGTAACCTGTCATCCCAGCAACTACACATAGCACACAATGACCATGTGCTATGTAGCTGCATGATTAGCAGGCTCCGTTGTGTAATGATAGCTAGAATCTTTGAGTCCAAATCAGTTAAAGCTTTCTTTTACATTATCATTCTGGGCAAATGATTTGGGGTGATATCCAGCGTTTGTTTGAGAAAACCTTCTCAGCCAATTATCTGTACTACCCCTTTCAGTTTCTTCAGCAGGTCCTCTTTCGTTGTTTTCCAGGGTGGGAGTAGTCCTACCCATACTGAACTCCCTGGATTCACAATATACATTTCTTCACCTCTTCACCTCTTTCTGACTGCATGTCACTTGAGCCATCACACCCTGACACTTCAGGCTCTTCAAAAATGCAAAGAGAGCTGCTTACCTTCACGTTATTTATCAGGCTGATGGCCTCAAACTTCCCTTCCCTCCGTAAACCACTTTCTGAGGCTGCCCCCCGGCTATCAGTTGAAGAACATAGGTGTGGCCTTCAGTATGTTGCTTGATCCCTCTGAGCAGTTCAGGGCCCCACACATCCTGAATTTTATTCTGACCCCTGATATTCCTATTTTGGAAAAAATACCCCTTTTCCTGATTGGAAGATCAGTCCACACCACCTTGCAACGGTCAATATTTTTGTCCTCAGCATTTCTCCCTCATTCTTCTTGCACACCATCTTGAACGCCTGGCTTAAGCTTGTGTGATGCTCAGTTACCCAATCAATGCCCTGGCCATCCCCATCAGAAGGTGTGGTGAGCCAAGGAGATGGTTCACAGGAAAGACGGTCTCATTGAAGAACAGATAGTATGGAGAACAGCTTGTTGATGAGTGTGTGGTGTTTTTATAAGCATAAACCATCTCCAGAAGCTACTCAGGCACTTTTGTTTACTGTAAGGAGGCAAGTTGCGCAGACAGTCATGCAGAGTACGGTTGCTAGAGAGTGGTGCAGCTCCTGGCTTAATAGTTTCTGTGCTGGTTTGGACTCCCTCAATCAGCTGATGCTGGGTTGGAGAATGTTGGACCTTTCAGCAATGGTGTAGTCTGCCAATGCCCATGTCAATCAGTTGAAGGTGTTTCTCATCCTCTGTCAAAATAGATGGCAAAGGTGAAACCACACCTGTCTTGATCTAGTTTGGATCTTACTAATAAGGGCATCGATGACACTGTCCTGAATCATAGTCTGAATGTTGTAGGGAATGAGGCTTGGAATGCTGTGTTTGACTTGAAGCATAGGCATCTTACCCCAACTGCGGAGGGGTAGTTGCCTTCCTGTGGTCAGTCTTTTGACTAAGGGCATCAGCATTTACTTTATTTTGCTTTACCTGCACCTGCTCTGGAATCAAAACTTTACAGGTTCAGCAGCGTCTCTGCTGCTTCGAGTTTGGTGGACAAATGAAAGTAGCTGAGTGGGTCATTGTTGGTAAACACCTCAAACTCTGCAATGATCAGAATGTCTCTGATCTTCTGGGGAATAGTCTACCTCAAAACTAACAGTTCAAGTTTCATACTGGAATAGTTCTCTATATGTTTCTTGGTCAGTTTAAAACTTTGACCGGCATAAGCAATAATCATTCTTTTCTGCCCTCGAACCTGTGACAGCACCACTCCTGGGCCAAGGAAATTGGCATTGGTTTCCAGAATGAAAGACAGTTGGAAATCAGGGCAGCCAAGGATAGGAGATAAGATAAACTTCTGCTTGAGGCTGCGAAAGGAATCTTTGCATGCTGGTGTGCAACTCCCTGTGATGATTTATGAAGTATCACACCTTGTACATCATCTTGCAACCACTTCTGCAGTATTCTGTTATTTCCTCAGCAAATTGTAGAATGGGGCAGCCAACTATGCATTACCTTGAATAAACTCCCAATATAACTGGCTAGACCAATGAACTCATTCAATGGGCAGCTGTTACACCTTCGTTGGTTGCAGGGGAAGGTGCCATGGGGCTGTGGGGGCATGTTGGGAGTGAAGAAAGAGTGGACCAGGGTTTGCCGTAGGGACTGGTCCCTGTTGAAGGCGGACAAGGAAGGGGAACATGTGACTGGTAGTGGCATCTCACTGGCGCCTGATGATCTTCTGGATGTGGATGCTGGTGGGATGGTAGGTAAGAACAAGGGAACCCTATCGCTGTTGCGGGAGGGAAGAGAGAGGGTGAGGGCGGAAATGTGGGAGATGGGTCAGATTTGGGTGAGGGCCCTGTCCACCACGGTGCTGGGGATTTCTCAGTTGAGGAAGGAGGTGGACATTTCAGAGGCTCCCTTGTCGAAGTTGGCCCCATCAGAACATTTGCGACGGAGATGAAGAAACTGGGAGAATGGAATGGCATCTTTACAGGAAACAGAGTGCAAGGATGTATAGTCCTGGTAGCTGTGGGAGTCAGTGGGTTTATAGTGGATATTAGTATCCAGTCTATCCTTAGAAATGTTGAGGAAGGGAGGAGTCAGAGATGGACCAGATGAAGGTGAGGGTGGGCTGAAAATTGGAAGCATAATCAATGAACTTTTCCAGTTTGGGATGAGAGAGGGAAGTCGGAGAAAGAGTTGTGGGCGGGGACCAGAATAAGATTGGAACAAGGAATGTTCCATGTACCCCATGAGGAGACAGGGATAACTGGGGCCCATGCAAGTACCCATGGCCACCCTCTGACCTGAAGAAAATTAGAGGAGTTAAAGAGAAGTTGTTCAGAGTAAGGATGAGCTCGGCCAAGCGGAGGAGGGTGAGAGTGGGTGGGGACAATTCAGGCCTTTGCTCCAAGAAGAAGCAGAGAACCCTGTGACCATCCTGGTGGGAAATGGATATGTAAAGGAATTGCACATCCATGGTGAAGAGCAGGCGACTGGAGCCTGCAAACTAGAAATGCTGAAACTGGCATAAAGCGTCAGAGTAATCGAGAATGTAAGTGAGCAGGGACTAAATCAGGGAGAAAAAATTGAGTCAAGGTTAGGAAGAGATGTGTTCTGTGGGGCAGGAGGAGGCTGAAACAATAGGACTGCCTGGGCAGTCCTGTCTGTGAATTTTCAGGAGGTAGAAGGGAGCTGTGCAGAGCTGGGGGCTATCAGCTTGGAGGTAGTGGGGGTAGATCATTGGATGAAATGAGGTTAGTGACCATAGTTGATACAATGGTCTAATGTGTCATGGTGGGGTCATGGTCCAGGGGAAGATAGGAGGAGGTATCTGAGAGCTAGCGCTCAGCCTCTACAGTGTAGAGGTCAGTACGCCAGACTACGACAGCACCACCCTTATCAGCAGGCTGAATAGCAATGTCAAAGTCATCAAATATTGACCTTGAAATGAGGCTGGAAATGTCTCCTCAAGTCAGTCAACAGTCCCACAACAGTGGCACGTTTCAGGACAGCTCTGGGCATTTTCAGTTGAAGGTATACCTCTTTGTCACTGAGATTGCCATTCTGCAAAGGCGCTGTATACTTTCTCCCCCACAGTGACCTGAGGGCATCTCCCAGAGATACACCAAATGGGAGCTCTTCTGCATATAACATGTGATGCTTTAGCAAGGCCTGATGTTGACGATATGGAGACAGCTGGCATGACCCTTCAGGGAGAGTGTTGGCGGAGGTGGGTAAAAGAACAGCCAGATTCCCTGCTCCTTGAACAGTCCAAGGGTACCATTTAGGCTGATTGTCTTCAGCACATGGAGGAAGGTTAAAGATTCCTGTGTTCTGTCCACTGATCTCATTATGTGCTGCTAATAGTAGTTACCATACATGTTTTCCAAAGACACCCAGATAGTCCTTGATTAACCTAATACCACAGATATTCTCAACTTTCTTAATGTCACTGGACTGTCAATCGGCTTACAAGCTACCAGAAACCTACAGCTATGAAAAGTATGATTGAGGACAGTTAGTGAGAGTTCAATGTAGGTATAATGGGGCATGTCTGACCCCTGCAAAGCAGAGACCTGGATGAGGAAAGACCACTTCAATCAGTTGATGCTCCTGACCAAGATGCTCATGGAAAAACTGGTGCATAATCATTGTCACCTCCCCTCCTGTGTTAATCAAGCACAATTTCACACTTATTATAGGACAGGTTCCTATCACTCCATAAAACCAAGCCTCTTCTTGAAGGAACCTTATCCACCCACCCCGCTCTCAGGAGGAGGTCCAATTAGTTTAATGCCTGGTGAGAAGGGAAGGCCATTTCGCTGGTTGGGGGTCTCTATACCTGACAGCTATGGTGACTGAGACAACAAGGTGCAGGGCTGGATGAACACAGCAGGCCAAGCAGCAGCATAGGAGCAGAGAGGCTGACGTTTCGGGCCTAGACCCTTCATCAGAAAAGGGTTAGGGTTAGGGTTTAGCAGTCATATTTGAAGTACCCAGAGCTGTCATAATTCCAACCTCTCTTAGATCCCTTGGGTGGGATCAGCCACAAGACTTATCATGCAGATAGGCCAACAAGGACTGTATCTGCATTTACTTTGCCACAGTCTGTTCCACTTGCTTCTTCAATCCAAGGTCCACATTCCTGCCCATACCAACCATCAACTTTCTGAAGGTAGCCAATTCCTGGTAGGAGGAATCCAATTTTTTCCAAGGATCTGGATGATGTCATCTTGTGGTTCAATGATAGATAATTGAGATTTGTCACTACGTTTGATCCTCAATTCTGTATTGACTTTCCCATCCCTCACTGTTTCTGCAGGCAATCCTTCAATATCCTGTCCTTGGTGAATTGGAAGGTGGGATCCATGATGACATAGACATGGTCAAACAACCTCACCAGCTCCAGGGATATGGAAACCAGGTCTTCTCCTGCGACTTAATTGTTCTCATAAAATCTCTACTGTAGCATATCAGGTTACTGAAGTCCACAAAAACTCTTGACAATACCTCAAAGATCCTCTGCAGACACACTGTAAACACTGTATATGCTTCAACCAGGGGCCATGTCTCAAAGTCTAAGGGGAATAGTCCTCAGTCAAATCAAGGGGGACAACCATCTGTCAGGGGGTCCCAGCACAGTAAGTCAAGAGTAGACACCGATATCAGTCCTGGCGTGTGGACATGGTCATTTCGCTGATCAAGGGAGTGTCAGGATCTGCTCCTTGCAGGGGATGAGCAGCTGAATGGTGTGCACCATTCAGATAGAGTGAATGTGAGGCATTGAGTTTTATTTTATTCACTTGTGGGATGTGAGCATTGCTGGCTGGCCAGCAATAAATCCTAGGCTTCACTTGAACTGAATGGCTTGCTAGGCCATTTCAAAGGGCAGTTGAGAGCCAACCATATTGCTATCTGTTGGAGTCACATGTAGACCAGGTGAGGAAAGTAGATTTCCTTCCCTAAAGGACACGAAGGAGCCAGGTCTCATTAATGATGAGCTCACCCGTTGTCAGATGGATTTTTCTGACAATTGACAATTGTTTCATGGTGATCAGTAGATTCTTAATTGTAGATATAGAATTCAAATTCCACCATCTGCCATTGTGGAATTTGAACCTGGGTTGTCAGAACATGAGCTGAGTTTCCGGATTAACAGTCTAGCAATAATACCATGAGGCCATCGCCTCCCCATATTGGAGAAGGTCATTGATCTTCTTCCTACTGTACTGGGCATTCCTCCAGATGGTTGCGATTGCTTTAACCAAGAAGGCAACCTTGGACCAAATGGCATGGTCTGGTGCCACTGATGTCATGGCCTCCTCTGCTGGTCCTGGAGAGTTCATCGCACCACTTCGCCACACTGTCCAGCAGAATCTCCAGGTCCCTGCCCACAAAGTGGAACGCCAAATTTCCCTTGTGTCCTTTGTCCGGAGCAAATGTCAGGAACCATGCAGGGGAGCTCCAAACTGACAGATCTTGTCTGGATGCACAATGGGTATTAAGGATGACGTGGCACCAGGGATACCAGTCAATTCCAGGATTTCCCTATGAAAAAATTTATTCTGGGAATGGCACTTGGTAAAATGGAGTTAACGGCCAGGGTAAATAGTTAATGAGGTGAGTTTGGTTAGATACGGTGAAAATATTCATTAGGCCTCATGGCAGAAATCCTTCCAAAAGAACTCAGTGCAACTAGCACTTAGCCAAAAAAATTAAGATTCAGCCCTATGTTCCCAGTGGATGACATTTCATCAAATCTGGTAAAATTAGTGATTTAATAGTGTTTAAGTAAGGGCTAGGCAGGGCAAGGGCAGATGGAAGGTTTGCAATAAAGTGATTGAGTGGAGACTGAATGTCAGAAATGTTAGACCTCCAGGACTAAAGGGAATGGATATGGCCAAGAGAAGAAACAAAGAGAGCACATGTTGTCTGAAATTAGTCTAGAAGGCTGTGAGTTGCCTAATTGAAAGATGAGGTGCTGTTCCACTGGAACACTGCAACAGGCTGAGGACAGAGATGTAAACATGGGTTCAAAGTGGGGAATTAAAGTTACAGGCCACTAGAAGCTTCGGGTCATATTTGCAGATTGTTTGGAGGTTTTCTGCAAAGCGATCACCCTCTCTGTGTTTTGTCTCTTCAATGTAGAGGAGACCACATTGTAAGCAGCAAACACAATAGATAAAATTGAAAGTGTATGTAAATTGTTGCTTCGCCTGCAAGATATATTTGGTGCCTTGGATAGTGAGAATAGATAAAGTTAAAGGACAGCATAACATCTCCTACATTTTCATGGAAAAGAGTTGGGGAGTTGACAGAGATTGAGGAGTTGAACATGATAGCACAGTTCCTTTGGAATGCTGAAAGGAGAGAGGATGGGAAGATATGTTTGGTGGTGGCAACACATTGGAAGTCATCTGTTGGATATGGAGCCTGGTAGGATGAAAGCAGAGGTCAAGGGGAATTCTATTATTATTCTATGAGGGAGGGGAAAATGTAAAGGCAGAATGTGAAGGATATGGTTGAAGATGTTGTCAATTACATGTGGAGAAAGACACCTCAGAAGCACTGTTGGGGATCATTACATATCAGAACAGATGCAAAAGAGAAGGTGGAACTGGAAGAAAGGAGTGGAATCCTCACTGGGTGAGTAGGAGCATACCCTTTCCCTGGTTTTCCATCCTTGACAGGCAGATCAAGCTATCAGGTCTCCCTATCCTAAGGTGTTAGTCAATGTGACAAAGGGGTCAGTCGTGAGGTCATGTAATTGGGTTGGTACCAGCCAACAAAGGTGGTCAGGTTATACCCTGCTCTATCTGAGTCAGTATTTACTAAGTACTTCCCACCATTGGTAAACTGCCTGTATCTATCTCCTTACCTCGAAGTATTCTGCCTCAATACCCATTCGGCTAGTTCTGAAGTGTTAAAGGGGATGGGTCGCATTTTCTCCACTTGCTTATCAGCCTCCAATGGGATCAAATTTAAAAGAAGCCCATAGAGGATTGATGTTTTCATACGCTAATTTCAGCAATATTCTTAATTACAGCTTCCATCACATAACTGCATCACGCATATTCACGTGTGACCTTAATCTGTCCTGGTTGCTGTCCTCGGGTCAAGGATCCTGTTCCTGCTGATTGTTGGTGTGCAAAGATGAGGTCCCTTTAAAACCTGCAAGAGGGAGAGAGGGAGGGAGAGAGAGACAGAGAGAGAGAGAGAGAGAGCATACCAGGCTAACAGGCTGAACTGTTACACTATCTATCTGTTATACATAATCCTATGTATCCTTAACTGCGTAGGATGTCTCCATTTACCAATTCCATTTTCATTAATAAGTGTGTTCCTGTTACCAGTCAATATTACCTCATGAGGTCAATCCCATTGCGGGGACAAGGCTCCCTTGTTTGGGATTATATTTACCAGCATCTTTGACCCGGGGGAATGGCATTTCTGTTTATCCTGGGTGTCCCTCAGACTCCCAGGCCTTGAGAAGCTCGTGCCAGTCCATGATGTGTAGATGCTTACAGATGATTTCATGTAATCCCAGACTGTCCCTTGCTGTTAGTCAGTTTTGCTCCCCCTGTGATTAGGTCCTGGGGGAGTGTCATTGCTTGTCCTGTCATGAGCTCAAAGGTCCAGTGGCCCTAGAGTGCATTGCAGGAGCATTTTTCAGTGTTCTATTTGTTCTCTCCTGCGTCCCTGAGCTCTGTGGATGGTAGGGGATATGATATCTTTGTGTTATTCCCAGTAGTTTACATGCTTCCATCAGGCACTTGCCTGTAAAGTGCGTTCCCTGGTCTGAATCCAGTTGTAGGGGGAACCCCCCCCACCCACGTATTATTTCAGCTGCTAATACTTTTGCCAATGAGGTTGCATTACAGACCCTTGTAGGGAAAGTTTCTATCCATCTAGTAAGTTGGTGGACCATGACCAGACAAAATTTCTTATTATGACTTTGTGGGAGTGGTCCTACAAAGTCCATTTGAACGTGTACCCATGGACCCTGTGGATGGGACTGATGGCTCATTTTAATTTTAGTCTCCTGTCCTGGTTCTGTCTGTGCACGTGCAGTGTATCTTTGACAAAATTTAGCTATGTCTTTCCCCATTCATTTCCACCACCAACAATTAGATATTAGCTGTATCATTTTATCCCTCCCTACGTGTGCTAATCCATTGCATAGGGTCTGTTGGCAGAATGTGGGAGCTACCACTTTACCTCGCTTTCTCCAGAAATCATCTGCTCCTAATACTGCCCTGTCTTTCATGTATTCCGCTTTTTCCTCTGAGCTAGCTGCTGCTTGTAAATTTAAAATGTTCCAATCATCATATTTGGCTTCTTGCTCTCTCACAGCTGTAATCGTTATCACTTCCTGTTCTAATATTGCTTTTGCTGCACTATCTGCATAATTATGCCCCTCTGCTTTGGTGTCTGGATCTTTCTGCGTGCTTTTACTTTCATTACTGCTGCCTCCTTTGGTCCAAAAGCTGTGGCCACTAGGTCCTATCCTAGGGTCTCATGCTGAAATACACTACCACTCGAGGTAACATAACCTTGTCTTACCCATGCCGTCATGGACTACACCGAAGGCATACCCATTGTCTGTGTAGATGTTAACCCTTTGTCCTCTCACTAACCGCAGGGCTGCAGTAAGTGCTTTTAGTTCAGCCTCCTGGGTGGAGTGACATCCTTCTATCTGTTCTCCTGCTAAAAGCTCCCCTTTCAATTTAACTACAGCCCAGCCTGTCTGGGCCTCACCATCATAATACTTTCATGCCCCATCTACAAACATGCATTTCACATCTGGTCTCTCAAATGGCTCTTCCCTAACTCAATCTTTTCTTCCTGCTCCATGAGGGGCATATAATCATGTGTCTCTCCTTCCTGATTCACAGAGCTTGCTGGGTTCTCTCTGTTATCTTTGACCACTTCCACAGGCTTGTCTCCTGGAAACAGTGTGGCTTCCTATTTGGCTCACCGACAGGCTGTAATACTTTTCAGTTCACCAGATTCCAATAGCTGGACTATACTATGTGGAGAGTGTAATATCACCTTCCTTTGTTGTATTAAAGGGGACGATGTTGTTAGTGCCCAGGTAGCACGTTGGATGGCTGGAACACACGAGTGTTGCCCCATCAGATTGATTGCCATTGTTTTCACTGCAAAAGAGTTGAAAAGGCCTTTTCAGGTCAAAGAGTCCTAGTTCTAGTGCTAGTGTCAGTTTGATCTTGACAAAGGCCTTCTCTTGCTTAGGCCCCCAACCAATCTTCTTTGAGCTAGCCTGCACCCTCCCATTCCCCTTTGGTAAGGTCTTGGAGGGGTCTGGCTAGTTTGCTATAATTTTCTACAAAGCTCCTGCAGTAGTCAAATAGTCCTAATACTTGTCTGATTCCTTTAACAGTAACTGTATTTTTTCACCTGCAATATTGTGGTTTTCCTTAATCACAGTTCCAAATTGTTTCAACAAGTTCATTTCTAATATACTACCTTCAAGATTTTTGCACACATATATACAAGCATTGATCATACAACCTGCAATTTTTATTTCAACTAGTTGGCTGAGGGTGGCTGATCGAGTCTCGCCACCCACACTCTGTAACAACTGTTGCTAGTTTCTTAACACTTAATTGTCCAATTGAGCACGTTATTAATTTGTGCTTGTTTTTTATCCTCCAGTTCTCAATCCAAAGATTACTTCACCCAGTAGCAGTAAAATATCATACATGAACTCAAAATTTCTAAGTATCCATCTATCCCATGTCAAGCAGAATGGGTTAATTAGTATTGAACAACCTCTTCTGAGATTTTAGAACATACCGTCAGAATTTTGTTCAAAGAGAATTTCATTTCCAAAATTCCAAATTTCTTATTATTTGCATACTTTCACATCACAGTACCTTTACAATGAGCAAATCTTATCATCCAGAGTTAAAGATTCACTTGTGTTAAAACAGCATTTGGAAGTTCATTTCTGGCTAGTAAATGAAATTCCAAACATGGTAATTTCTGAAATTAAAATTTACCCAAGTCCAAACATTATACAGAGCCAATTCTAAAAGGTAAATTTTTATCAAGCTTTACAAACCAACTTTTTAAATCAACATTTCATTGCAGACTTCTGCTTTGCACAACCACTGACAGTTTCTGAAGCAGACATCACATTAACCATGCGTGTCCCCTACTTAGATAGGCACACCACACTTTTAAATCACCATACATACCCAAGATGCAAACTAACTTCGAAACATCCCAGATCTTGAGCCCCAGGGAACAAACATGCACAAATTGCACGAGATGGCATTTAGCAACCAGCAAACAAAAGTGCATTGAAACCAGACCACAAAGAGTTAACACCTCTACAAGATTCAGTGAACTAGCACAGACAGCTACCTCCATCTCTCTCTTTATTACTTATGAACACTGCAGCTATTTCAGCATGTTTCTGCGCTTTTTTAAAAAAACACAGTCGGCAGAATAGACCAATCTGGACCCCAGCCCGTTTTACCACAATCCTTCCCTGCCATTTTTCCAGACTCTCTCCCAACTGTGGCTGCTGCTTCTATTTTACAGTTGTAGTATTTCCCAGACCCTTGTTTTTTCCCTTCCTCACATTTCTCTTGTTACAGAAATTTCTGGTTTTTGTGTTCCCCTCTTCTTTATCTTGCACGTGACAGCACCAGGATTTGCAAACCCCCTCTTCTCTTACTTTGCGCGTGATAGCGCCAGGATTTGCAACACCCCTCCACTTTCTGCGCCTCCTAATGCTGGGCGCCTCCTTCCACAATGCCTTTGATACTGTCTCCTCCTCCTTACTCCAATTTAAAAGTTTGTTTTGTGCTCTGGTTTGCAGAAGCCCTCCCTCACCAAGTGTCATGCTAGCTAGGAAAGGTGGTAAATAAACATACTCACCCAAATCATGGCCCAAGGTGTGCTGGCTTCAGGCAGGGCACCCTGCTCACAGCGCCAGTCTGTAAGAGCATACCCACTGACCGGGGACAAAAACTCAGGAGGCAGGCAGGATTCAGGAAAGTAGAAGATGTTTATTCAAGCAGAAACTGGTTGATACAGGGAGAAGGCCAAAGAATCTTCCCTGAATTGGAATGGAGATCAATGACACACACTGATTTTACAAAGAAGTACAGCATTTTTATACACTTTGTGTTACAATAATCAAATACAATGTAGTCATTCTTTCCCCTTAATCCAAACACCCAATCCCATGGGATATCTAATCAATGATGGGCATTCCTATGGACAGCACCAGGTTCTCATGATCTCATGGTGTTTAACAGTCATTGTAATCTCTGGGCCTTGGGATCTTTCTATGCATCCTATTAATTCGGAGTTATACTCCTTCTGGTCTGTCTCAGGCTAGCTTATCTTTAAGGACAGCTTGAATGCTATTATTCATTGTATTACATGTGCTTTATTTTATCAAATTCAGTTACTCCTCTAATATTTCCCACTGTCCTAATTATATGTTAAAATACAAAAGACGGTTAGTTTTAACTAATTGTTATAATGTTCATTTCTATTATAAAGTTATTTGTAAAATGTAAAGTTGTACAGCTACTTCTACTGTTAGTTCTTTGTATTTAATAGGTTGTGAACAAACTATCTTGCTCAGGGTGTAAGAGAAGGCATTTCCTAAGACCAATTATCTTTCACATCTAGATTTAGATGCTTTGTTTCCCCTACTGCTTACGTAATATCCTGGTTATATGTTGAAAACTACTTCTATGATTAACTGAATAATCTTTAACTAAAGCCTATTTCTTAATATTGTAGGTAAAAAGCTAATTACTACAAAATATCTTTAGTTTTTTTTTGTAGCTGTTTAGGAAGTTGATCTAACTGGCTAAGATTTACACCCCTGGTGTTATATCCTTAGTGGGTCAACATCCTTTCATTAATGAGGCCAGGGTCAGTTATTTGTCTGTTCTCAGGCATCTCCTTATCAAAACGGTCTCGGTCGATGGGTTGCAGGGCCTTTGTAGGGCCTTGGATAGCTCTGCTCCAAGGTACTATTATGTTTCACTTAAATTTAGAGCAGACTGTTCTGTTTTGTTTAGTCCTCGTTGGCCATTTTATGTCTTTCAAACATGGGCTGCTTTGGTGTAGGCAGGTACGGGTCACTTTGTATGGATAGGTATGGGTCACCCCTACAGGGTGTAAAGGAAAAGTCATCATAATCCCAGAGGATCACAGAACTGCTCTCTGATTGGAGAGAGGTAACTGGTGATAAGCTTAATATGAAGGTCACCATGACAGTGAGGGGTGAAGCTGAGAAGACAGGACTGTCATGGTAACCTCAGCCAGAAAGGCAATTGGATCCATGCTATTAGCATCACTTTCCAGCCAACTAAGTTAATCAACTCCCATCACTGTGCTTTGAGAAAAAACTGTTGAGGTAGCTGTCGGAGTTGGTGGCATATTAGTCAACAGCCTATCCTCAGAAATGAAGACAGAAGTCAAGGAATGGAAGAGAAGAATCGGAGATGGATTGGCTGGAACTGACGGAAAGATGGAAATTAGAAACAAAGTTGATGAAGTTTTCCAATTCAGATTGAAAGCAGATCCAGGCACTGAAATACTCATCAGTGAATGAGAAAGAAGTGTTAAGGAGAGGGACCATAACAAAGAATGTTCCACATATCCCATTAAAAGACTGCCACTGTTAGAATCTATACGGTAGCCACAGTAATATATTTTATTTGGATATATGCGGTGGGTTAAAGGAGAAATTGTTCAAAGACAGAACAAGCTGAACCTGGCAGAGGAGGGTACAGACAAATGGACACAGTTTAGAGCCCTGTTCAAGGAAGAAGTGAAGATATTTCTGAATATCTTAGGGATTGGGGGACCTTTAGGTAGCTGACACCAGAAAATTAGAAACTTTTGAAGTGACAGAGTTCAACAGAAGAGTAACGGATGTAGGTGGCGAGACCAACTAAGTGGAAAAGAGAAAACAGTCAAGGCAGGAAAAAATCAATTCAGTGGGCCAGAAACAGGCTGAAAGAATAGATTGGCCAGAGCAGTCCTGCTTGTGGATCTTGGGGAGGTGGTAGACACAATCTATATGAGGGTTGGGAATTATGAGGTGGGAAGCTGTGGAGACACTGTCACTGGGGGAGATAAGGTTGGGGACTGTTCCTGAAACCATGGTTTGTTGTTCAATGATGGGGTGTGGCCTAAAGGGAGGCAGGAAGAAATGTTGAAGGGCTGGCATTCAGTCTCTACAAGTTAGAGACCAGTTTGCCAGGCGACAACAGCACCAGCCTATCAGCAAGTTCGATAACAATGTCAGAGTTAGACCCAAGAGAATGGAGAACCGTAGGTTTACAGGGAGACAGGTTAGAGTAAATGAAAAGAGCAGAGAAATTGAGCCAATTGATGTGACATTGACAGTTCTCAATTAAAAGATCAAGGGGGGTTGGGAGGCCAGACCAAAGGGTCCAGGTGGAGGGAGAGCACTGGAGATGGGTGAGTTGATTTGTTTAGCAGTGGAGGGGACCTTTGACCAAAAAAGTATGTACAGAGAAGACGGTGATGAAAAGAGCTGAATGTCATGCAGAGTTGGAAATTCATTAAAAAAGTGTGGGAGTTAGGGGATAAAGTCGAGTCCTTTGCTAAGGCCAGATAATTCAGCATCAGGGGAGTTATATTGGAGGGTATTGTGAATGCATGACAAGGAGTGGGATCAGAAGAAGGGTTGAGAGAACTCGAGGAGAATTGCTGTCCATAAATCATTGAAGCCTCCAATCCTTCACATTTGAAGGAAAGGGAACAATTAACAGGTAATAAAAACAAAGTTGCTGGAAAAGCTCAGCAGGTCTGGCAGCATCTGTGAAGGAGAAAACAGAGTTAACGTTTTGGGTCCGGTGACCTTTTCTCAGAACTGCAGGAATAACTATGCACACTACATGATTCCACAAATAGCAGCGCAATACGTTGCTGGATTATATATTTTGATTGTGTGGTTTGAGTGAAAAATGTTATAAAGAGTTATAAAATCTATTCAGTGTTCTGGAAAATATTGGTCATAGATGGGCTTGTATGTAATATTTTCACTGGAGAAAATACTGATATGTTACATTTACTTTAAGGAGTGCTTTTATGGTTTCAAATAAGAGAGATCAACAAAACTAGAGAATTTTGCAGTCCAGCCATATGTTAGAAACAGTTCATTATGATCATGGGAAGGAGATAAGGCTGATCATTTTGAATACTGTGACAAGAGGAGGTGAGCCTGCTACAGAAGTAATCTGTTCGAATTTATGCATGTGGTTGTGAGATTTATTTAAGTCATGACAACAGGTGTTGTACAAGGTAGTGCCTCTGAAGAGTTAACGATGAAGTTGCAACCTCATGCTGTCATGCAGGAGAAATAATTAATCCAATGGAAACAGACATGACGCACCCGGTGCCTGATATTCGTAATTATGCCTTGCTAGTTAATGTTAATTTTACCTGTTGTTATCAGAAGCAGATCCTCAAAGATTAAAAATCCTGTATTATTACTCCAGCCATATACAGATTGGCATAAGGCAAATAGGATTAGAGAGATGAATGTGCAGCTCAAAAACTAATGTATAAAAGTGGGTTCCAGTTTATGGGCCACTGGTGCTATAACTGAGGAAAGTGGGATCTATATTGTTGAGGGTCTCCACTTGTACCATGCTGTGGTTCATTTTCTTGCCAACAGCATAATTGGGAAAGTAGAGCTGATTTTAAACTAATCAGTGGGGGAAATGATCAAATTTGGGAAAATGTGTTAAATAAAAGAATAAAGCAAGTCTAAAGGGAAAGGATTTGATCAGGAGATGTTAAACAGACCATGATCTGAAGGGATAAAGAGTACAAATCTAAGATAAACTAACAGATACAACTAGGGTTTAGAAGGTATATTAAAGGATATGACTAAACGCTCTGTAAACAGATAGATAGAAATAAGTAAATAGAAATACAAGCTGGCAACCATTACAAAGACATAGCTGCAAGATGAAATTCATTGGAACCTGAATCATGAAGGGCACAGGATAGTTCAGAATGACAGTAAGCTGTAAAAAGTTGGGGCTGGGCACTATTAGTTAATGATAATATTAGCACAATAGAGTTAGATGATCCTAAGTTCAGGAAACCCGAATATGGAAATGGTTCAGGTAGGAAATAATAAAGGGAAGAAATCACTTGTGGGAGTTGTGTACAGGCCTCCTAACAGTAACCACATGGTAGTATAAAAGAAGAAATAATGAAAACAACTCAGAAAGGCTTGGTGATAATTTTAACCTAGGTATGAACTGAAAGATTCAATTGGGCAAATGTAGTCTAGTTGAGGACTTCATAAATTGTTTGATGGATGGTTTCTTCTAATAGCACATTCTGGAACTGAACAGAGAGCAGCTATGCTAGACTGATATTGAGCAATGGGATAGGATTGACTAATGATTTCATAATGAAGTCATTCAGTGACCATAATATGACTGAAATTTATCTTTAGTCTGAGGTAGCGAAGAGTGGGTCTGAGACTACATTTATAAATTTAATATAGGGTAATTATGAGGGTATGAAAACAGAGCTGGTTAGGTAAATTAATAGGCTGATAGATTGATAGGGCAGTAGCAGACATTTAAGGGAGTATTTTTGAATACACACAATGGATATATTTCAAAGATCAAGAAAAATTCCAAGGGATATCCATGGTTAACTAGAAATGTTAAAGATGGTCTCAAACTTAGAGGAAAATTGTATAAATGTGCAAAGACAGATGAAGGTCACAAAATTGAACAGAATATAAAAACTGCAAAAACAATACAAAAATGAGTGAAAAATTAGATTATGAGAGAAAGCTAGTCAGAAATGTAAAAACAGCTAGTAAGAATCATTGGTCCCATAGAAAATGAGTCTGGAGGATTACTAATGGAAAACAAAAGGAAAATGACAGGTGAATTGACCAGATATTTGTATTAATTTTCACTATAGAGCATACAAATAATATCCCAGAAGCAGCAACGAATCATGAAATGGATTGGAAGGAAGAACAAAGGAAATTTTCAGACAGTAGAGAAGTGGTTCTGAGTAAACTGTTAGAACAGTGGCTGAGAAGTCCCCAAGTCTTGATAGATTTCATCCTAGAGTCAGAAAAGAAGTGGATAGTGGACTAGTTGATGCATTTGTTTTAATCATCCAAAGCTCCCTTGATTGATGAAGGTCCCATTAGATTGGAACAGCAAAAGTCATTACATTATTCAGAAAGGGGGCAGATATAAAACAGGAAATTACAAGCCAGTTAGCTTAACTTCTGACACAGGGAAAATGTTAGAAGATTCTATTAAAGAAGTTGTAGCAAGATACTTACATGAGCTCAAAATTAATCAGGCAGATTCAACATGGTTTCATCAAAGAGAACTTATATTCGACCAATCTATTGGCGTATTGACAGTAATACATGCTGTGGATTAAGAAGAATTGGTGGATATACTTAGATTTTTGGAAATTCCAGAGACGCACACCCTCTAAAGACATTACAAGCTGAAGACACACTCCTTGAGGTCAGTCTTCACCTCAAAGTCAGGTGACTGTTTTACTACAATTTTAAGCAAACACCCTTTAAAATGTGTATTATTCTTTACCTCCTTTTCAAGCACTTCTCCCAAAGACCAAGAGATCAGTGATATTTGTAATAGTACAGTTTATTTCAACACAAAAAAACACTTTGAACTTGCTGCAGAATTTTGCATTTTAATTATTCAAGGTTTGTTTTAAAGTTTAAAATGTCGATTTATAATGTTGTGTACAATGATTATAGTCTGACATTATCTATCACAATGCAGAAATCATTGGTGATCCTAAATATTAGTTTATTTTTAAAGGAAATACTTCCACAATTACAAATAGCAGGTTTTAACACTTCAATGAGTATTTGCTTATTGCCCTCTTTTTAGAATTCTTTCGTGGTGTGTGGTTGTCACTGGTGAGATCAGCATTTATTGCCCAACCCTGATTGACCTTGATCTGAGGGTACGTGAAAGCCAAACCAAGTAAGGCTGGCAAATTCCTCTTCTTAAGGGACATTCGTAAACCAGATAATTTTTCACAACAATTTGTGACAGCTGTCATTGTCATCAGCAATATGATAAGCTCTCAATTCCAGATTTTAATACAGCAGGCCAAGCAGCTTCAGAGAAGCAGGAAAGCTGACGTTTCGGCTCGAGACCCTTCTTCAGAAATGGGGAATGGGAAGGGGATTCTGAAATAAATAGGGAGAGAGGGGGAGGCGGATAGAAGATGGATAAAGGAGAAGATAGGTGGCGAGAAGGCAGACAGGTCAGCAGAGGCTTGGGGACCGCTTTGCGGAACACCTACGTTCGGTTCGCAACAAACAACTACACCTCCCAGTCGTGAACCATTTCAACTCCCCCTCCCACTCCTTGGATGACATGTCCATCTTGGGCCTCCTGCATTGCCACAATGATGCCACCTGAAAGCTGCAGGAACAGCATCTCATATTTCGCTTGGGAACCCTGCAGCCCAAGGGTATCAATGTGAACTTCACAAGCTTCAAAATCTCCCCTCCCCTGACTGCATCCCAAAATCAGCCCAGCTCATCCCCGCCTCCCTAACCATTCCTCCCCACCCCCATCTCCTACCCACTAACCTCATCCCACCTCCTTGACTTGTCCGTCCTCCCTGGACTGACCTATCCCCTCCCTAACTCCCCACCTACATTCACCTTTACTGGCTCCAATCCCGCTTCTTTGACCTATCTGTCTCCTCTCCACCTATCTTCTCCTTTATCCATCTTCTATCCGCCTCCCCCTCTCTCCCTGTTTATTTCAGAATCCCCTTCCCCTCCCCCATTTCTGAAGAAGGGTCTCGACCTGAAACGTCAGCTTTCCTGCTCCTCTGATGCTGCTTGGCCTGCTGTGTTCATCCAGCTCTACACCTTGTTATCTCAGATTCTCCAGCATTGTCAGTTTCTACTATCTCCAGATTTTATTAATTGCATTTAAATTCCACCAGCATTGTGAGAATTAGGGGATATCACCCACCTGCTCCTCCTCAAAGTTGGCATCCAGGGCCTCAGTTTAATGATTCATCCAAAGGACAGCATTGCTGATGCTCCCTCAAAATTGCACTGGGGTATCAGCCTCAATTTTTGAGCTCGTGGGACTGAAACCCAGAACCTCATGATTCAGAGACAAATGGTGCTATCAACTGACCAAACTTAATTGTTGGCAATCCTGCAAACTGAAAACCAGGGTCCTTAGTGAAGGATCTTTACTTGAATTTCTTTCAGGCTTGCTAATCAATATCTAGATGACAGTGCTTAGCTAGTTGCTGGGAAATGTGTGCTGTTCACAAGATGAGCCATACGGGGCATAACGCTTAAGCTAGATAATAACACCATTTTAAAGTTCAAAACATCAGCTGGGTTTCCTCTCTACAGATGGTAGACAAACAGGAGGCTGGAAGAACACAGCATGCCAGGCAGCATCTGGAGGAAAGGAGCAGTCAACGTTTCGGGTATAACCCTTCTTCAGTCCTGAAGAAGGGTAATACCTGAAACATTGATTTCTCCTTTCCTCCAGATGCTGCCTGGTATGCTGTGTTCTTCCAGCCTCCTGTTTGTCTACTTTGGATTCCAGCATCTGCAGATTTTTTGTCTTTTCCTCTCTGCAGATGTTGAGTATCTGCACTGTATTTCTACTGCTTTTTGTTGGTTTTAACATTCACGTTTTAAGAATTAGTATGCAGCTGTATTCTGTTCTACTGCTTTCTTAAATTACTGCGTGCACAGACAATTAAACAACTTCTGGCTTCAATAACAATGCAATACGAATTCTGCCAAAATATGAAAAGACAAAGTTGCGCCATATATAGATTAATTTATGTGACTGAGGTAGTATGAGATATGACTGGGGAGGATTGTTGAACTGCTCTGAGAGTTGTGTTTGTGGGTCAAGTCTGTAAGTGGGATGTTAGACCACCTGAAAGTAAAGACATGTGACAGTTACTTGGGAAATGAGCAATTCTTAAAAGCAGTGATGGTGGTTGCAAACAAACTGGGCATTTTGAGAATGGAATCCTTTTCCACTGCGTATGTTGTACGAGGGGCACCTGGATACAGAGTATACAACCACTTGGGCTGACAGAAACTGCTACACAGCAACGTTACACAACATTCTCATACTGCTATCAGTTACTTTGGAGCAATATTTGTTGCTTGAGAAACTGAACATTGTTTTGTATTTTTGTTTCGTAAAAAAGAAAATGAAACAAAGGTGTGGTTCAGACAATCCAATTCTGGGTGTCAATGTGTTTATTTTAAAAAAAAGTCTTTATTTTCTTTACTCCTCCTATCTGCCAAACCCATACAAGGCCCACCCCTGTCTCTTTAGGGTGAAGACCACATCCAGGGTGGTCACCATGCTACTGTCTGTCTCAGGATTGCTGCAGTTTTCCAGAGGAGCTCAGTGCCAGCTGGAAGAGCAACACCTCATTTTCCACTTGGAGACCCTGCAGCCCTCTGGACTCGATATTGAGTTCAGTAATTTTAGAGCCTGAACTCTCCCATGTCCTAGTCCCCTATCCCAAACACCAGGCCTTGTTATCACATAGCCTGCCATTACACACTACCTATTGTCAGCCACTAAGAGCCTTCATTAACAGTTATTGACCCTCCTGGCCAGATCGTTATCCATTCCTTTGTCTGTACAACTGTTCTTCTCTCTCTCTGGGCTCTATCCCACCTATTGTCTACTCCTGACCTCTCCCCCCACCCTATCTTTTGCATATAAAAGGACCTTTTCCTTGCTACCATCAGTTTTGAGGAAGGGTCACTGGACCTGATTAAATCTGATTTCTCTTCACAGATGCTGCCAGACCCGCTGAGCTTTTCTAGCAACTTCTGTTTTTGTTTTTGATTTAGAGCACCTGCAGTTCTTTCGGTTTTTACCGTGTGACTCTTGGCGTGTTGTATGTAAGTCACTGAGTTCCTGATGATGTTCTTCAGGAAAGCTTTGAGCACATCCCGAGTCACTGCACAGATGAGGACAGAGAGGCACTTGACGCCACCTCGCCGTGCCAGGTGCTGGATGACCATTTGGTGATGCCCTTGATGTTATCCCTCAGTAGTTTGTGGTGCCGCTCTGCTCCCCCTTTGTCCGGACCTTTGCGCCCTTTGTGCCCCCGGCCAGTCATCCCACTGGCTCAGAACGTAAGGATGTAAAGCCTTTCTGTGTGTTGTTGTCTGTCTCTCTGTCCATGCCCCACCCCATCCACTGAAGCCCTGCAGCCAAAACACTGGATGTTGTTTATTTGCTTTTATACACATTCTTATACCTGTTTAGATTATATTGCTGAGATCATGAGTGGTAAAGAAAGAGTTTGTGTACAGTTGTTGCACCCCTTAAAGTCTCTTACTGTCCTGCACTGCAGTGCCAGCCTTGATTGTCTTCAAATCTTGGATTGGGACTTCAACCCAGAATCATCCGAGTCAGGACCAACTAAGGTACGCCTGACACCTAGCAGTGTTCAGTTTCATGTCAGTGATTGATGTTTGAAGAGCATTTGCTTCTCATTAATACTTCTATTGAATATCTATAAGGAAGGGGTTGATGTATGCACATTCAAGTAAACAATGTCAGTCAAAATGTACTGTTTTCCTTTGAGACACTAAACTGAGGTCCTGTCTGTTCGGATAGATGTAAAAGCTTTTGGAAAAGAAGAGCATGATTAATTTTCCCCAGAGTTTATGTAAACATTTATCCCTAAATAACAGACTATGCAGATCAACTCAAAAACAAAGTACTGCAGATGCTGGAGATCCACAATAAAAATAGAAAGTGCTGGAGAAACTCAGCAGGTCTGACAGAATCTGTGGATAGAGAAAAATAGAGTCTAATGGCTCTCTTCAAAACAGGGGAATTGATGATTCATTTTACAGTCTGACAACTAGGAAACATTTCTACAAAAACAGGGCCTTGCAGCTGCAAGATGAGGGCTAATCTTGCTTTTATTCGGGCTTGGATCCACTCAGGGGTGAAACAGAGAAGATCGAGATTTGAGATTTGTGAAGTGATTGCTTTACATTCCATGCACTTTAAAACGTGTTTCATGTTTGCAACTTTGGAGCCAGGGTGACATGCAAAGCATGAGCACTGTCACATGCTGTTTATGAAGACCTCCCTTTTCCCTGGGTTGTGAGAAATGTCGTATATGAACACTTTCCATATTATAACATCTTGATCATCTTTTTCCACAGCAGTGTGAACAGAAAGAGGGTATAGAGGGCACTGAGGAGTGACTGAGGAGGAAGAGCAGGTTGCATGTCGCTGGATGGGGCTGACAGGCAAAATGACATTGGGACTTCTGACCTCATACTGCACCATGAGTGTGCTGATATTTGAGACCATGTCCCCTCTCACAGATCACAATGGAACTTTTGAAAGGAACCAGTAGTCTGAGCTGTTTGAGGGTGGGAGGATGGGAGGGAATGCAGTGTCAGGGACCAATGTTTTTGAGGGAGATGCTTCCCCTGTAGATCAGAGGCATCATTGGGCCCAGAGTGACTAAGAGGAAGTTAACAGGCATCCAAGATTGAGAGGATGGATTAATGAGGAGTTTTGAAGATTTCTGTGATATCTTGGGTCCATTGACTACTGATTGATATCCACACTCACATGATAGGACTGAAGTAAGCCATCAATTTAGTTATGGTGAGTACAATCGTACTGTAACTGATTCCTGTGTCAGTCATGGCAGAGACAGACCAGGAGCATGCTGATAAGGAGCAAGAAGAAAGAGCTTGTCAAAGTTACCTCCTTGCACACCAGGATTTGTCCTACTTTCAGGGGCCTTGAAGAATCTTGCTGCTCAGGATAATCGTCCATTGAAATGGCCAGCAGTCATTGCCCACCTGCTCCCCAACAACAACAGCATCTAAAACCAAGCTCCCAATTCCTTGATCCCAACCTAGAGACCATGCCCTTGGCATAAAGGTCCATGCATCTTAAAGGGTGAGGCATTGGAGGGCATAAAGTGCCTCTGTCCCATGAAATCTCATTCATAACTGAGTCACAGGTACACTTTGGTTACTTATAAACAGCTTGACATACTGTTACACTGATTCATCTTGTTCATGTTGCTGCAGTTGTGTTATTTATTTCTGCTGGTGCTGTGAATAAGGTTTCTCATCCTTATCCATGTTAGTTTGTTGAAGGTTGTTCTGTAAATTGTTGAACAAATTTAACATCTCACTCATTCCATACTTACAATCACAACTTCTCAGTCTACCTTGTGTCCTGTAGGTGAAGCACTGATAGCTTTCACTGTCCAAATACCTGAAGCAAAGGGCTCCCCAGTTCCTTCAGTACCCTTGCCCTCTCAAAGAGCAAGATAAAGCAATGTGCAGCAGAATGCCACTATCTTTGCTGTCTGCTTGGCGGGCATTATGAATGGCTCCTCCATGGTGACCAGACATGAAGCTTAAGCATCCTCTATTCTTTTCACCACTTGGCATGTGTTCACGTGCCAACAATCCTAGATTTGGCATGTTGCATTATTGGTGATGTGTAAGGGTGGCAGCAGCCAAAGTTTCAGAGAGTACAGATTGTGCTCTGAAATCTATCTGCCTCTTGATCATCTGGAGTTTGAATGATGAATAGAAAAAAATCATTGCGAGCTCTTCCTCAGTGCTGTGCATGAATATTCAGGATGCGCAATACGGCATCAAGACATCAAGTGAAAGGTAATCGTTCCCCATTTGTGAACATCAGAAGTAAAGCAGGTGACATCTTCACCTTAAGAGTGACCAGAATTCCCAATTTTGCCAGAACAACCCTGGCAAAGTGCCCTGATGACCCGACAAAATCCTAGAAGTTGTCAATATTTCCCAGATTTCATCTTGTTAAACGCAAATTAAGCCTGAGCAGGTGCAAGAAAATCTGTGTGAAATTACATCCTTCTTCCTGTACAGACTCATTCCATCGCATTGTAATGTAGTCCATATTGCTGAACCGTATCCCTCTCCCCTCATACCTTAATGTCTCCCAGGAGTTGTCACCATTTTTGTGATTGTAATGACGTCAGACAGCTGTGCCTCATAGTATATGAGTTCCCTGATTGGGAAATCTGGTCCAATCAGGGAGCCCTGGCTGACAGATAGAAAGAGGAGTGTCAGAGATTCTGGCACTCTGACAGTTGACTCTGAAGAGCACTATCACAGTCAAGGACTCTTCATGTTTAAATAAGAGGTGACTTGGTGATGGGATACTGGCCTCCGGAGCCATTTCAGCCAGGAGGTTCCATTCTGATGATGCCTTTTAAATGATCTATAGAACAATGCTGACAACTCAAGCTGGACACATTCTGAGAGATGTCATCACATGACTTCTACCCTGCTGACCGCACCCCACCCCTCCCTAATCCTCAAATCCCTGATTTTTTTTCACCCATCAATTATCATGGAGCCTTGCCTTCCCATAAATTTTCAATGTATCACTAGTTTTGACTTTTGAAAATCTGGTCATCCTATCTCCTGGACTGCAGGGAAACCAACAAGTCTGAGGGAGTTGTTGGTCCTCCTCAGCTATTGTATCAGGTGTCAGAGTTAGAAATGCAGAATTCTTTAACTGTCAACCAAAACAGCTTCAGAGTTGGTTGACAGCTGATGATTCTCAATGGTCTTTGTATTTAAGAGCTGTATTTTTCTTCAGTGGAAGATTAACTTCTGGACAGGAAACTGATGTTTGTGTTAAACTGTATAATTACAACAAAACCCTGTATATCTCTGAAAGTCTTTTGCTGCCTAATTCAACGTTTGGTTATCAGCCTGTCACACATCAGGCTGAATACATGGATAGACAGTGCAGTTTCTCCTTCTACCTGAGAGTCAACAAAACTTGCACCCTGGGAATGATCATTTTCCAACACAGTTTCCTGACTGCTTTGATTCATAATTGGTCGTTTTTATTCCCACTTTCTACTTGAATAAAATATGCTGGAAACACTCTGTGGTTCAGGAGGCAGCTGTGAGAGTGAAACAGAGCTAACGTTTCAGGTTGATGATCTTTTAGCAGAATGTTGTGCTTGTCAATTCGTACATTTTGCCTCTGTTCAGTTGTGTTTTGTTGAATTTTATGAGCATTCTATTTAAGCAACACTTCCAAATGTGTTTGTTTGATGTCTGACATTTAAATACATATGTAAATATATTGGAAAAGGGTGAACTGTGTGATTAAAAGAGAAAAAAAAAGTTGCTTTTGAAGTGTCGATGCCTTAAAAAAGGTGATGGCCAAGTAGTGTTATTGCTAGACTATTAATCCAACAATCCTGGTAATGTTCGGGGGACCTGGGTTTGAATCCTGCCAGCCTGGAATTTGAATTCAAGAAATATCTGGAATTAGGAGCTTAATGGTGGAAATGAATTGATTATTGATTGTTGGAAAAACCTATGTGGATCATTCGTGTCATTTAGGGAAGGAAACTTCCATTCTCACCTGCTCTGGCCCACATGTGACTCCAGGCTCACAGCAATGTGGTTGACTCTTAACTGATGTTTGGGCAATCAGGGATGGGCAATAAATGCTGGCCTAGCCAGCGATGCCCTCATCCCGCGAATGAATTAAAAAAAAACTATCTGCTACTCTTTTAATTTGTTGACAGGATGTGGCCATTGCTAGGTCGGCCAGAATTTTTTTGCCTATCCCTAATTGCCCTGGAAAATTGGTAGTAAGCTGCCTTATTGAAGCATTGCAGGGTACACCCATAATACTGTTAGGAAGTGAGTTCCAGGGTTCTGAACCAAATCAAAGTTATATAGTTCAAAGTCAGAATGGTGAGTGGCTTGGAGGGGAGCTTGGAGGTGATGGTGTTCCCATGTACCTGCTGATGTTAGAGGTCATGTATTGTCAAAGGATCTTTGGTGGGTGGCTGCAGTGCATCTTTAAGATGGTGCACACTGCAAAAACTGTACATTAATGGTGAAGAGAATGCATGTTGAAGCTAATGGTTGCAGTGCCAATCAAGAAGGCTGCTTTGTTCTGTGTAACATTAAGCTTCTTGAGTGTTGTTGGAATTGCACTCATCCAGGCAAGTAGAGGGTATACAATCACCCTTATGCCTGGTAGATGGTGTCTAACTTTTGGGAAGTCAGGACGTGAGTTACTTGCTGCAGAGGTGCCAGCCTCTGACCTGCTCATGTAGCCACTGTATTTTTATAACTAGCCCAGGTCAACTTCTGGTCAATGGTAACGCCTAGGAAGTAGATAGTGGTGGATTCAGCAATGCCAATGTTATTGAATGTGAAGGGGACATGGTTAGGTCCTTGAATAAAAGCAAAATACCGTGGATGCTAGAAATCTGAAGCAAACAAAGGAAATGCTAGAGAAATTCAGCAGGTCTGGACACACCAGTGGAGAGAGAAATAGAGTTGAACATTTCAAGTCCATTATGACATTTCTTCAAGACTTCTGAAGAAGAGTAATATTAGATTCAAAAAGTTAACATGGTTAGATTCTTTCTTGTTGGAGATGGAGATCGTCATTGTCCAGCACTCGTGTGGCATGAATGTTACCTTCCACTTATTGGCTTCAAGCTTGAGTGCTGTCTCGCCTTTGGACATAAACGTCTTCAATATATGAGGAGTTGTGAATAGTGCTGAACATTGCACAATCATCAGTGAATGTTCCAGTTCTGACTTTACAGTGAAAGAAGGGTCATTGATGAAGCAGCTGAAGATCATTTGACCAAGGGTACCATCCTGAGGGACTCCTGCACAGAAGTCCCGGAGCTGAGATAACTAACTACCAGTAACCACAACTGTTTTCCTTGGTGCCAGGTATGACTCCAATCTATGTAGAGTTTTCCCCCTGATTTTCATTGCTCAGGCTCCATGATGCCACATTCCGTCAGATGCTACCTTGATATCAAACAACATTCTGTCTATGTTTTTTTTTTAGTTCCTCCCAGTTCCTTGCTTGGCAGTGGCCTCTGAAAGCAGAAACCAATGCGTTGGTGCACTAGTAGCAGACATGGCTGTTAGTGTTAACGTCAAGGACAGCTACCCTTTCCCACTTCTGGAGTTGAGCTCTTTTATTCATGTTTGGTCCTAGGCTGCAATGAAGTCAAGGGCTGAGAGGCTCTAGTGCAACTCAAAATGGGCATCACTGTGCAGGTTCTGTCAGCTTCTTCTATCACTTTGCTGATGGTCGAGATGTGAGTGCTGAGGTGGTAATTAGCCATTTTAGAGATTCCCTGCTTTTTGAGTACAGGACATACCTGTGCTATTTTTCATGTTGCCAAGTAGATGTCAGTGCTGTAGCTACACAGGAATAGCTTGGCTATGGTGGCAGCAGGTTCTGGAGTACAGGTCTTCAGTACTTTCACTGGAATATTTTCAAGACCCATAGCCTTTGCAGCATCCAGTGCTTCCAGCTGTTTCTTGGCATCATGTTGAATGAATTGCATTTGCTGAAGAAGGGTGTCTTTAGTGGTGGGGACCTCAAGAAGAGGCTAAGCTGGAATCTACACTTGGCACTTCAGGCACTGACATGTTGGGATCCCCCATCAATGAAGATGGGTATATTTGTGGAAACTCCTTCTCCGGTATGTTGTTTAATTTTCCACCACCATTCATCACTACATGCAGCAGGACTGCAGAATGCTGTGTGTTCTGTTCCTTGGAGATATCCATAGATGACACACCGGTTCTTTGTATGCAAGAGTTTTATATACAATGTTTTTAAAATATCTCCACTTTCACATGCGTGCTTTCAATTTAGTTTCTGTTCCTGACTAATAACACATAGTAAGCAGTCAACAAATGCACCCAATGAAAGACTAAAACAATTGAACACTAAACAGAGCGTTGATATGATTTATTGTTTGTGCGATCAGTTAGCTTTGCCTGTCAGATACCGTTTCCACTGTTTGGCATGTGGGTAGTCAATAACTTCACCCTACTGTCACCTCATAGTTATCTGTGGTTGGTGGTGTTCTTGACATGTTCTCCTGAACTCTTCTTTAAACCAGAGTTGACCCATTGGCAATGAGGCAATGATAGAAAGAGGAATATGTTGGGGCATGAGGTTATAAGTTATGGTTAGATAAAATTGCATAGCTGACAATCAGCAACAATATCTTCTGAATGCCCAGATTTGAGCTGCTAGACCTTTTCTTAATCTATCTCATTTACTGCAGTGGAGGTACCAAACCAGACAATGGAGAGCATGCTCAGTATGAATACCAGACTTTGAGTTACAAGGACTTAGTGGTGATCAGTACTGTCATGGACAAATGTAGCTGTGACACGTAGATTGATGAGGATGAGGTCTAGTAGGTTTCTCCCATCTTATTGGTTCCCAAGGCATTGTTTAACACGTATATCCTTAGGACCGAGCCAGCTCGGTCAGTAGTGATGTTACTTCTATGTCTATGATGGAGGAATGTATTGATAATCAAATCCCACTATTCCACCAGTTGTATCATTTGTGTAAAATAGTTGATTCAGTCATCAACATGACTATTTGCTTCTCTAGTACTTCTGTCAAAAATAAAAGAAACACCCACCAGATTCTTTAAGACACTGAAAATAATCCATTTATTATGAACAAAACTTATTCCTAAAGCAAGTGGCAAACTCTGGTCAATACCCAAGCTATAAACTGGAATTAAAAGTACATCCGCTTAATCACACACACACACACACACACACACACACACAACAAAAACAAAGACCAGTCTCTGCAGAGATGATTTACTTCTTTAAAAAAGGCAGACATGTGAAAAAAAATCCGCATCAGTGAAGTTGAATTGTTGTCAGGGCATAGATTGTAGGAAGATGTTTCATTCTGGTTGCAATTCACTTGGATTTCAGTCTTGGGAATTTGTCACAGTCTACATCTTCAGGTTTTATTGAAGAGACAATACTAGTATTTGAAAGCACTATCAGGTTCTGAGTAACCTTTACTGAGAAAATGATTTGAGAAGAGAATCATGCAGCTTTTGTAGAGTCTACTGACCTCTGAATTCAAATCTACTGAATTCAAGTCTAGAAGGGGACTTCTGGGTGACGTCACTGTTTTCTGCTTGGATCCACTGTCAGTGTGTAAACTCATTAGCATCTGTGACCAGTCAAAACTGGTCCTGGTAGCCAAGCTAAATTGAGACAAGACCAAGACCATGTTCTTTGGGAACAGGGCAATTGATCCTTTATCCCCTTCATTGTCAGGCAAGATTACCTGAAGGCGCTGAGAGTACAGTTTAGAGAGGCTGGGATGTGGGCTAAAACTTGAGAGGAGATATTGCCAAGGTGAGGCAGAAACTGGGCAGATTGAAGCACTATTCCCTTTCCATTGCAGGTAAAAACCTGGTCATCAGGTGCAAGGTACTTTTGGTGTTGCTGAATGTTGCACAGGTCGGGCCCATTCCCTGAGCTTGTGCCACTGCAGTCACCCAAGCCATCTTACACTCCATCTGGGGGTCAAATGTAGACTGTGTCCACAGGGGCATTATGTACAAAGCTCTGGATAAGCTTGGCAGAGGAGGGGAAGTACGTTATGCTGCCTACATATCTTTGAGCGCAGCTGCATCAAGTTGTGTGTAGCCTTTGGTATGCAAACACCAAGTATCACTACATACTGAGCTCTAGCTGATCCCAGTGTTTCGAAGGATGGGTCTGGCTTCATTGCTGTGGAATGCCGCAAGTCATTGGACCATTCCTTATCATCTGTCCTTTGTGGAAACATTTGTAAAAGAAAACACCCCTGACCACAAGTCTATCAGGAAGTCGTCAGCACATAACTTCCTCAAGACCCTGTGGGAAAAGAAGAGGATTGATCTTGTTGAGTAGTTCCCTGAGAAGACTGTCAAAGTCACTTGGCAGAATGCTTCATCACCAGAACTTTGCAACAAGCACCAAGAAGTATTTTGGCTGGTGGTGAGAAAGGCACTATTCATCAGATCCTTTGTGTACACACTACCATCAAAGCACCTGCACTGACGAATAGAATGTCACTAATCTACTTCTGTAATATGCCTTTGTAAAGGTCTCGAGAAAGATGCATTGGTTTTTATCAAAGTTCATCCTGAGCATTTCTGTGATGCAGGACACTGTGCCGTAAAGTCTGTTTAATGGGCTGCACACAGAGTCAAACATCGACCACACCTCATGGACCATCAACTTGATGAAAAATGTCCTTTCATCTGCCTAAAATGTTTTGGTCTTTCAGTAAAGAGTTGACCTCAACTCGGTGTTGCAGACTGGCATATTCCAAGGCCTGGGATGAGGAGTGCACTCAAGCTTGGGACAGCTAAAGCGCAGTGGGGAAAGACCACCATCTAAGGTCCTTCAGCCAAAGTATAATGAGAGTCCATTCAGTTTTCAGGCCCCTCTTTGGCTCAAAATGAATGTAAATAGTTTCCTGCATGGATAGAAAATGCTTTTGTTTTTGCAACTTCAGGAAACACTGAGAAATTGTCAAAAATCTAATGTTTTGCTTGTTTTTCATCTGCAAAGACTTCACAGAATTGATTTCAAATCTTTGAATGTACTTACAGATAACTCTTTTAATGAATAAAATATATTTTTGCAGTATAAAAAGAAAGGGTCGCTAGGCAACCATCAGCACAAATGCTGCTTAATTCTTTCAAAGGCATGTTTCCCAGTGATTAAGACATCTCTTATCTCCATGAAAGCATTGTTTGGCTGTTTACTCAAAGTCATTTCATTTCCTACAAATACCAGGTAAGTCACAGCACTTATTATAAACTGTTGCCTTAATTTCCAGAAAGTCCCATTGCAAACATTCTTTTTATTTAATGCAGAAAATGTAAAGTTAGTTCAAATTCTTCTAGTTTTTCAGATAGTCTTAAATATAAATGTGCAATTCCAATACTACTCAGCCACTCTCCATAATGGATATTGAGTTCCAGCCACACAATATTCTCTGATGTTGTAACACTAAGTGCTTCCTCCAAGTTGTGTTCAACATGCACATCAGTTGAGAGGGTTGAGGGTGACAGGTGGTAAATAGCAGGAACTTTCCTTGTCCATGTTTGAACTGGTGTCATTGACTTCAGGGGTCCAGAGTCAATATTGAGGATTCCCAGGACAACTCCCTTCTAACTGTATACCACTGTGTAATCTTGACGAGTCTGCCAAGAAGTTCCTGTTGAATCACTGTTTAAGAATTGTTAAAGTACCATGTATTTCTTCTTCATGGCACTGTCACTGGATGGCTATAGTAGTAAGTGATTCCTGTCTGAGAGGTGGATACTGTCTGGGAATGATTACAGTTACACTGATTGGTCCTGTGGTGGTGGGGGACACTGTCTGAGGATGGTTAGATCCTGTGGGGCGATGGGCGAAGGTTGGGCGAATCTGGGATGGTTACAGTGCTCGGCAAATATTATAGTACCCACTATCTGTGGATGGTTACAGTGCCGGTATATTCTGTGCAGCCGCATCTGGTGTTGGTTACGGTGTTGGTTACAGTTTTGGATAGATTCTGTCTGTCCTATTATATTCAGATGCACAGTGTCAGATAAATATCATGGGAGTGCTGTCTGTGGACAGTTACACTGCCGAGTAAATCCTGTTTTGGGCATTGTCTGGGAAAGGTTACCATGCTGGGTACATCTATGGGATCACTATCTGGTGGTGGTTTCTGTGCCGTGCCGATTCTGTGTGTGGAACAGGCTGGTGATGGTTACAATACTGAGTAGATCCTGTGGGGGTCACTGTCTGGTGATGGCTTTAGTGCTGAGTAGAAATTGTGGGAGTTCTATCTGGGGCTGGTTATTGTGCCACCTAGATTCTGTTGGGGGCACTGTCTGCGGAATGCCACTGTGCTGCCTACATCCTGTGGGAGACACTGTCTGGCGATTGTTACAGTACAGGATAGATCTTATGCGTGACACTTTATGGGGAAGGCTGAAGTAGAGGGTAAATTCTGTTGGTGGTGCTGTCTGGGGATGGTTACAGCACTGGGTAGGTCTTGAGGGAGTGTTGCCTGGGAATGGTTATGCTGCTGGCTGGATACTGTTAGGAATTCTGTGTATGAATTGTCACCATGCCAGATAGATCATTGGGAATGGAGACTACATGCTGTCTGTGGATGTTGACAGTGCTGGGTAGATGGATGGTTACAGTGTCAGGTAGATCCTGTGGGTGGCACTGTCTGTGGAACATTACAGTACTGGGTAGATTTTGTGTGGCGTGCCACCTAGGGAAGGTTACCACACTGGTCATAATTTGTGGGACAGCTTTCAGTGCTTGGCAATCACGGTATGGGAGGGTGGGGTTGGGTACTGTCTGGGGATAGTTATAGAAATGGCTACATTCTGTGGATGTGCTGTCTGTGGATGGTTACTGTATCAAGTGGGTCCTTGTCAGGGAGATGGTTATGGTGCTGATTAGATCCTTCCGGTACTACTGTCTATGAATGGTTATAGTACTAAGTAGATACTGTTGGTGCATTGCCTTTGTATCATTAAAGTGCTGGGTAGATCTTGTGGGTGCACTGTCTGGGAATGGTTACAGTACTCTGTAGAACCGGTTTCAGGCATGGTCTGGGAATGGTTACAGTGCCAGATGGAAGCTGTGGGACTTGCAACCTGGGGATAGTCACATTGCCAGGTGGTGTTGGTGCTGTGATGTTCTCATTGTCTGCAGTGCTGGGTGTATCATATTGGGGTTGGTGTGTGCGAATGGTTACAGTCCCAAGTAGATCCTGTCAGGGGTGCTTGTCTGAGAATGTTTTCAGTGCCAGGTACATCTTGTCAGTAGGATGTGTGCGAATGGTTACAGAGGAAGATAGGTCGTGGAGAGTGGTGGGGCGTGGGCTGGTTGCAGTGCCGATGAATTCTATGGGAAGTTGTCTGGGAATGGTCGCAGTACTGGGTAAATCCATTGGAGTCGCTGTCTGCGATGTTTGCAACCCGGGTTGATCTTATGGGCTGCAGGACTGGATGAACACAGCAGGCCAAGCAGCATCGCCCTGCACCTTGTTGTCTCGGATTCTCCAGCATCTGCAGTTCCTACTATCTCTGATCTTATGGGGTGCTGTCTGGGAATGGTTGCAGTGTAGTATGTCTTAGATGCTGTGGCATCTCCCTGGATGGTTGAAATGCCCGGTGGATCCTGCAATGCCGGCTGGACCCTGTTGGCGTGCAGTGAGCGATGGCTGCAGTGCCGGGTGGAACCTGTGGAGGGCGCTGTCTGAGATGGTTGCAGTACGAGCAAGGTCCTGTGGGGGCGCTGTGTGTGATTGTTTGCGCGCCTGCGCGCCGCTGCTGTCAACAACAACAACAACAACAACTGAAGGCGGCGGTGGGAGTTGGGCCCAGTCTAGGCCTAGATCGTTGTGTGGTTTTCGAACACCCGCACTTCACCGTAAGTAACGATCTGCTTGTTTCAGGCGATCTGTGGGCGGCGGCTCGAACCCCGGGGGTTAGCTCCGTATTGCAGTAACCCCGGGCCCGGCGGAGCGGCCGCCAGTGATGGCAGGCAGCGAAGCAACTTGTTGTGTCCCAGGCCGCGGCTCAATGTAGCAAGGCCCGGCGTAGTTTCAGAGGGCGCAGGGTGGTCGTGACCGGGGTTTGGCAGTCCCTCGCCCTCTCCTTGTCCCCGGCCCTGACGGTCAGCCCATGAGGGTTATCCCAGGCCAGTGCCTCCCCTTCATTGAAGCAACCGCTGTCTGTTTCTGTCAGTCAGCTGGCCGTCTTGTCAGTGAGTTTCCTGTCACACAATTGACATTTTACTCTGCTGAATCAATCCTCTCCTATCAATTTCAATTCCAAGTTCGCCCAAATACATCTGGCGTGACCCGCTTAGTCGTGCCCAAGTCCCTTGTAATTTAATTACTTTGTGGAATTTGATGTTTAATGCACTTTCAGAAGGAACTCCGTGTTTTTAAAAACAGAGGCCTTATAAAGGAAGTTAACTTTTCTGCAGGTGGCGTTTTTCATTTCTTTCTGTTCATGTTTCTGCTAACGCCTCCCTATTGGTTCATTTCTACCCTAATGATCGATCATCTCAATTTAAATACGTTTTATAAAATCGACAGTCCATTTTCCCCCATATTCAGCTCACCTGTGATATATTGATGTATCAGCTGCAATGGCAGATATATGAGCTGTCACTGCGCGACGGAAAGTGAATTGACATTTATTATTACAGTACAAGTAACTTGTAGAGTTGGTTTAACGTTTCACTTATTGTCTGATTTTAAGTACTTCAAATTATATTTGATCATTTTCATGAAATACTACATGTTGTGCATGGATATTAGGATGTCTTAAAGGTGTCATTCTGAAATATCTATATTTGATTTGATTTATTTATTGTCACGAGTATCTTGTAACAAAAATACAGTGAGAAGGGTTGTATAGTGTTGCCACTCTCCGGTGCAATGTTAAAACACAGAAAAATAAACCAAAGCTGAAATATCAAGGCAGAAAAATTAAGAAAAAATGCCCAACTTTACAGTCATTCTCAAGTGTTGCATCATGGGCCATAGGCCTGGTGGCCAAGCGCAAGGCCCCTTCTTCGCACCGCCACCACTGTAATGAAAGTTGCCACTGTTTGTTGCTATCTTGCCTCCACTGACGTCCTCTCCACTATGTACCTCGCCAACGCAGATGCCACCAATGCTATCCTATACCACACCAGCTCAAACTCCACTCTGCCACTGCCATGAGTCCACTTCGGTTCCACCTTGCCAATGCAGCCACTGCTGATGCTGCTGGGTCTCGAACTGTGCCCAAACTCGCCTCCGCTGCTGCCTCCATGAGCCTGCACTGGAAGCTGATGCCATTGGGAACTCAAACCTGTTTCCACCACAGTAGCCCTGATTCAGCGCTAGGGCCACCTCGACAATGCAGAAGCAACGAGGGACCCAAATTCACCTCTGTTGCTGCCTTGAGTCTGTGCTGCTGGACCTATTCACCACTGTTGATGCTGTTGCTGCAACCTAGCTTTTCACCAAGAGGTAAGTACAATAAAATAAATGAGATAAAAAAGAGATGAATAGAGAAGAAAACCAGACGGAGCAGATGAATCCTGGGCTCTGAAGCCCCACTCCAACACCATCAATCTATATTTTTGGAGATTGCAAAAATCTTAAGTTACAAAATGCGCTCGTTTAATCATGTGGTAATGGACATTGAGTTGCTTCACTTTTTGGAATTTAATTAATTTTAGTTATTTCTTAGTGAATTTAGGATTAGAATTGAAGAGGATTGCAGTGTTCCTGAAAAATACACGCGCTGCAATTTTACAGATATCCAAGGGCTTCTGTAAGCAGACACTAATGCTTGGAAATTAAACTGGTACAAAAAACTGCAAATGCTAGAGATTGGGTATCAAACAAATCACATTGGAAATAAACAGGTTAGGCAACACCTGTAAACAAAACATCAGAGTTTTAATTATAAGACTATGCTTGTAACCAAAGATATTTACAGGGGTTGGTTTAGCTCATTCGGCTGGATGGCTGGTTTGTGGTGTTCACATCACTGTGCAATGTGAATTCAATTCCCACACCACCAGAGGTTGCTATGAAGGATTCTCTTTCTCAGCCTCTCCCCTTGTCTGAGGTGTGGTGACCCTCAGGTTATACCACCACCAGTTGTCTCTTGAATAAGCAAATAGACTATGGTCTGGTAAGACTATGTTGACGTAACTTTAATGCAGTTTATTAAATACATTCTTTCTAATGACCATTTCTAACACTAATTTAATAATGTCAACCTGAAGGGAAGTGAACAAAGTGATTAATTTTCTAAAAGGAAAGAGGGATAAGCCAATAATTTCTCTCATGACAACTTAGAAGCACTTCTCTCTTTTTCTTTACTACTTTATCGGGTCTGAGCATCGCAGGCAGGGCTAGATTTGTTGCGCATCCTTAATTGCCCCAGAGAAGGTGGTGCTGATCTGCCACTTTGGACTGCTTTAGTCCTTTGAGTGTGGGGACTCTCACAGTGCTGTGAGGAAGGGCTTTCTCGGATTTTGACCCAGTGACACAGAAGGAACCGCAATATAAAGAACAAAAGAGAAGTACAGCCCAGGAACAGGCCCTTCAGCCCTCTAAGCCTGTGCCGATCATCATGCCCTGACTAAACTAAAAAACAAACCTTCTGCCTTTATTTAGTCCGTATCCCTCTATTCCCTCCCTGTTCGTGTACCCATTCAGATGCCTCTTAAATGTTGCCAACTTGTCTGCTTCCACCACCACCTCTGGCAGTGCATTCCAGGCTCCTACCACTCTTTGCGTGAAAAACTTTCCTCACACATCTCCCTTAAACTTTTGCCCTCTCACCTTGAATCTGTGCCCCCTTGTAATTGAAACTTCAACCGTGGGGAAAAGCCACTGACTATCCACCATATCTATGCCTCCAATAATTTTGTAGACCTCTATGAAGTCTGCTCTCAGCCGCTGTCTTTCCAGTGAAAACAATCCTAGTCTTTTTAGCCTTTCCTCATAGTCAATGCCCTCGAGACCAGGCAATATCCTGGTGAACCTTATATGCACTCCTTCCAAGTCCTTCTGGTAACGTGGCGACCAAAACTTCACACAATACTCCAAATGTGGCCTAACAAGGGTTTTATACAGCTGCAACATGGTTTGCCAGCTCTTGTACTCCATACCCTGGCCGATTGAAAGCAAGCATGCCATATGCCTTCTTAATCACCCTGGCCCCCTGTGTTGACACTTTTAGGGAACTGTGGACCTGCACACCCCGAGCCATCTCTATGTTCATGTTCCTAAGGATTCTGCCATTTATAGTATAATTCACACCTAAATTTGATCCTCCAAAATGTGTCACCTCTTATTTGTATGGATTAAACTCCATCTGCTATTTCTATGCCTAAGTCGCCAATCTATCTATATCCTGTTGTATCCTTTCACAAATGTCGGCACCATCAGCAACTCCACCAATCTTCATGTCATCTGCAAACTTACTAATCAGAGCACCCACGTTTTTCTCCACATCATTTATATATACTACAAACAACGGAAGACCTAAGACTGATCCTTGTGGATCACGACTAATTATCGGTCTCCATTCTGAAAAACACCCTTCCACTGCTATCCTCTGTCTTCTATGACCAAGACAGTTTTGTATCCATCTATCCAGCCCACCCCGAATCCCATGTGATTTTAATTTTTGTCCCAATCTGCTATGTGGGACTTTATCAAATGCCTTACTAAAGCCCATATAAACTACATCCACAGCTCTCTCCTCATCAATTATCTTTGTCACCTCTTCAAAAAATTCAATCAGGTTGCTGAGACATGAACTTCCCTGTCTGAAACCATGCTCCCTGTTGCTAACTAGTCCATTTTCTTCCAAATGTGCATATATCCTGTCCCTTTAATATCTTAAGATGTCAAAAACTTCTCCACTACAGATGTCAGGCTCATTGGCCTATAATTTCCTGGATTATCCCTGCTTCCTTTCTTAAATGAGGGAACAACATTGGCTAATCTTCAGTCCTCTGGAACCTTGCCTATGGTCGAAGAGGATGTGAAGATATCTGCTAATGCCCCAGCTATTTCTTCCCTTGCCTCTCACAGTAATAGGATAGATCTATCTGGTCCTGGGGACTTGTCTACCTTAATGCAGTTTAGGATATCCAAAAAATGATATAGTTTTAAGTCAGGATAGTGAGTCGCTTGGAGGGGAAACTTGCAGGTGGAGTTTAATTCCCATGCACCAGCTGCCCTTGTTCCAGGTGGTAGGTGTTGTGGGTTTGGAGAGTGCTGCCTCAGGAACCTTGGTGAGTTCTCTTTGTGGATAATGTGTCAGCGGAGAATAGAGTGAATGTTGAAGGTGGTGGATGTGGTGTCAGTGAATGGGTTATTTTGTCTTGGATGTTGTTGAACTTTTCGAGTGTTGTTAGAATCACATCCATCAAGGCAAGTGGGGAATATTCCATTACACTCCTGACTTGTACCTTGTAGATGGAAGACAGGCTTTGGGGAGTTCGCGCCACATGCCCCACCAACCAATCCAACCCCCCCCACCACGTACCTTCCCCTGTAGCTGTAAAAGCTGTAACACCTGTTGATACAGCACCTCTCTCACCTCCATCCAGGGCCCCAAACAGTCCTTCCAGGTGAGATAGAGCTTCACCTGCTGTATCTCCTCCACCCTAGCCTACGGTATCTGGTGCTCCAAATGTAGACTAGGTGATTGTTTTGCTGAGCATTTTCACCTGGCCCGTAACGGCCAACCTATCCTCCCAGTCACCACCCATTTCAACTCCCGCTAACCCCCCACCCACTCCTCCTCCAACATGTCCTTCCTCGGCCTCCTCTGGTGTCGCAGTGATTCAGAATGTACGTTTGAGGAACGACACCTTACCTTCCATCTGGGCATTCTACAGCCCGGAAGCCTCAACATGGAGTTCTCTAATTTCAAATTACCTTCCCACCTGTCCCGCTCCTCCCCCCCCATTCCACCTACTGACTTTCCCTTACAGCTACCAACCAGAGTCCTTCCTCGCATCGATGACTAGGTTGTATCTACTAACTGGTGGCCATTCAGCTACGACCCTTTCCCCCTCTCTTTATCTGCAGCTCCCCCTACCCCCACATCCGAGAAGAAGGGTAATACCCAAAACATTGACTTCTCCTTTCCTCTAAATGCTGCCTGGCTTCCTGTGTTCTTCCAGCCTCCTGTTTGTCTACTTTGATGAGAAGGGAGCTGAGTTAGCTGCTGCAGAATTCCCAGTCTATGACCTGCTTTTGTAGCCACAGAACTGAACCGGATGAGCCATATAAGTACTGATCAATGATGAACCTTCAAATATTGGTAGTGGGATAACTCAGTGATGGTAATGCTCATGAATGTCAAGGCATGATGCTTGGATTCTAACTTGCTGGAGGTGGACAATGGCCATTTTCTTGAGGGGAGCTGTAGCTAGGAACAGTTTTTCTCCCCAGGTGCTGGCTGCCTGCCTGCTGAATTTTGGGGAGGAGGAAATCTGGGAAACAGGGGATGGAGCATTCGGGGATGGTGGAACTGGGGAGTCTGGGTGGGCTGACGAGGCGTGCAATGAGTTGGTGCCTGGAAGGTTGGTGTGTTGGAGAGCAGGAAAATTATGGTCCACAAGGGGTAAGGATGAGAAGTGTAGTCTGCAAGCTTGTGTCATGTATTTCATCTGCAAGGAGGTTTCGTGGAGGAAGGTGTGGGTAAATGAGTAGAAATGTGGTCCTCAGGGGACTGAAGATAGGGGTGGAGTTGAAGTGTTTTGCAAGTTGGCTGGGGGTTGGGGTGGGGGTCTGGGCTATGTGTGGAGGAGAAGTGTGGTTTACAAAGGGACTGGGAGGCCAAGTGTGGTCTGCTGCTTGAGCGAAAGAGTGGTGTGGTCTGCAGGGCAGGGTGTGGTTGGCTGCAGGGCGGGGAAGAGAAGATGTATAAAAACCGAAAGGGCATCGTGCCCTGAAGCAAACTGTCTGTCTTGTTTAGAGGAGTCTTGTGTTCAGCATTGGCATTCCTGATGCCATTTCAACCATCACCCCCAAGCCTCCGCCAAGGTCCAGGAAGATTAGATTTAACCTGGTGTAGAGTCTTCTCCCCAGTAGCAACTCTGCTGGAGCTATCCCTGTAGTTGCATGAGGGGTGGTCCAGTAATCAAATAGAAACCAGGACAGTTTGGTATCGCGTGAAGCTGTGACATGTTTCTTTAAGCCTGTCTTCAAATTTTGAACACAAAAACAAGTTTCTGGAAAAGCTCAACAGGTCTGGCAGCATCTGTGAAGGAAAAGACAGAGTTATCGTTTTGGGTCACGGGACCCAAGACATTAACTCTGTTTTTTCCTTCACAGATGCTGCCAGACCTTCTGAGCTTTTCCAGCAACTTTGTTTTTGTTCCTGATTCTCAGCATCTGCAGTTTTTTCGGTTTTTATTCAGATTTTGGGCTGCTCTTTCCTCCAGACTATTGGACGATGGATAGTATGGAGTTGTCCTTGCATGTCGAATGCCATTCAACTTTAGAAATACTAAAATTCCCTACGGGTCAATGATAGCCCATTGTCTGTGACCAACACTTCCTGGAGCCTACGTGTTGCAAAAGATGCTTGCAGCTTTTCGATCATCGTTCCTATGTTTGATGAAAAAATTCTATGCATGTCCAACCACTTTGAGTGGGCATCCACAATGACTAAGAACTTTGAGCATATGAAAGGGCCAGCATAGTTGATGTGTAACCGAGACCAGGGTTTACCCAGCCATTCTGATGAATATGGGAGAGTTGCTGGTACTGCTCCACCAATCATCCAGTCCTGGCCACCAGACATAATTTCTTGCCAACATCTTCATTTTGGGCACCCCTAGATGATCCTGGCAGTGACTTTTGCTCAGGATAATCATACTTGCTCCCTATAATAAAATGCTGCCCCCAGGGTGATCTGGTCTCCTGGGTCCAGAAAGATTTCAGTTATGGTTGTGATGGCCCTTTTGTTTTCCCCCATCACCATCAGCTGTTTTAGTTTTGCCAGGACTGGATCTTTTTGCATCCATAGTCTGATATTGTCAGTGGTGACTGGAAGAGTGTGTAGAAAGTTTAAAACCAGTGGTGTATCTGCTAGTGGGAGGCAGCTCAAGGCATCCACATTTGCTACTTAGCCTCCCGGATGGTGTTCCAACTTGTAATTGTAAGCACTTAGAATGAGAGCCTACCACTGAATTCGACCTGAAGCTATGGGCGGCATGGTCTTGCCCTCTTTGAGTAACCCAGCAAGGGGTTGTTGTCTGTTACTGTTTAAAAATTTACATCCATACAGGTAATGGTAGAACGTTCTTACATCAAAGATGACCACCAAACCTTCCTCCTTTATCTGGGTGTAATTGCGCTATGCATCAGCCAAGCCCAGGAAGCACATGCTATTGAATGTTCTTCCTCATTCGGCCATCTGTGAGCTAACACTACACCAATACCATACGGGGAGGCATTGAATGATGACGCCGGATCTTGCTTGGGATCGTGGTGTGACAACACCTTAGACGAAGCTGCTTCTTCACTTCCCTAAAGGCGCCATCTTGGCTACAACACCATTTCCAAGGCTGATCCTCTTTCAATAGCAGATGTAAGGTTTCCAGGGTGGAGGCCAGGTTACTTGAGCTTTCCATAATAATTCACCAATCCAAGGGAAGACCTAAGCTCTGGTACAGATGGGGGAACCAGGATCCTTTATATTGCCCTTATGACATCTTTCAACAGGTGTAACCTGGTCTTGTTCACTCTGTAGCCCGAGTCGGTCACTTGGGGTGCCTGGATCACTCAGTTTTCCTTTCTAAGGTATATGCCCACCTTGGATAAATGTCTAAAGACTATGTACATGTTCTCTAAGTGCCCTTATTGGTCTTCCCTATTATGAGCATGTCATCTAGATAAATGGTAACCTGGGGTAGACCTCGTAAAATGTTCTGCCTCATCTGATGAAAAATTGCACAGACTGATTGTACCGCAGATGGCAGGCATGTATATTAGTACCTTATGGGTATTAATTATAGCATACTTCTGGGAATCCTCATCCAACCACAGTTGGAGGTATGCATGGCTCACGTCCGGCTTTGTGTATAAGTCTTTCCAGATCAAGTCGGCATAAGGAGGAGGGAAGTGTTGGGTATTCTAAAAGGCGCTAGGGTGAACAAGTCCCCAGGTCCGGATGGGATCTATTCCAGGTTACTGAGGGACGTGAGAGAAGAAATAGCTGGGGCCTTAACAGATATCTTTGCAGCATCCTTGAGCACAGGTGAGGTCCCGGAGGACTGGAGAATTGCTAATGTTGTCCCCTTGTTTAAGAAGAGTAGCAAGGATAATCCAGGTGATTATAGACTGGTGAGCCTGACGTCAGTGGTGGGGAAGCTGCTGGAGAAGATACTGAGGGATAGGATCTATTTACATTTGGAAGAAAATGGGCTTATTAGTGATAGGCAGCATGGTTTTGTGCAGGGAAGGTCATGTCTTACCAACTTGATAGAATTCTTTGAGGAAGTGACAAAGTTGATAGATGAGGGAAGGACTTGTAGATGTCATATACATGGACTTCAGTAAGGCGTTTAATAAGGTTCCCCATGGTAGGCTGATGGAGAAAGTGAAGTTGCATGGGTTCCAGGGTGTACTAGCTCGATGGATAGAGAACTGGCTGGGCAACAGGAGACAGAGAGTTGTAGTGGAAGGGAGTTTCTCAAAATGGAGAACTGTGACCAGTGGTGTTCCACAGGGATCCGTGTTGGGACCACTGTTGTTTGTGATATACATAAATGATCTGGAGGAAGGTATAGATGGTCTGATTAGCAAGTTTGCAGATGACACTAAGATTGGTGGAGTAGCAGATAGTGAAGGTGACTATCGGAGAATGCAGCAGAATATAGATAGATTGGAGAGTTGGGCGGAGAAATGGCAGATGGAGTTCAATCTAGGCAAATGCGAGGTGATGCATTTTGGAAGATCCGATTCAAGAGCGAACTATACGGTAAATGGAAAAGCCCTGGGGAAAATTGATGCACAGAGAGATCTGGGTGTTCAGGTCCATTGTACCCTGAAGGTGCAACGCAGGTGGATAGAGTGGTTAAGAAGGCATACGGGATGCTTTCATTCATCGGACGGGGCATTGAGTACAAGAGTTGGCAGGTCATGTTACAGTTGTATAGGACTTTAGTTAGACCACATTTGGAATACTGCGTACAGTTCTGGTTGCCACATTACCAAAAGGATGTGAATGCTTTGGAGAAGGTGCAGAGGAGGTTCACCAGGATGTTGCCTGGTATGGAGGGCGCTAGCTATGAAGAGAGGTTGAGTAGATTAGGATTATTTACACTAGAAAGACGGAGGTTGAGGGGGGACCTGATCGAGGTCTGCAAAATCCTGAGAGGTATAGACAGGGTGGATAGCAAGAAGCTTTTTCCCCAGAGTGGGGGACTCAATTACTAGGCGTCACGATTTCAAGGTGAGAGGGGAAAAGTTTAAGGGAGATATGCGTGGAAAGTTCTTTACGCAGAGGGTGGTGGGTGCCTGGAACGCGTTGCCAGCGGAGGTGGTAGAGACGGGCACGATAGCTTCATTTAAGATGTATCTAGACAGATACATGAATGGGCAGGGAGCAGAGGGATACAGATCCTTGGAAAATAGGCGACAGGTTTAGATAGAGGATCTGGATCAGCGCAGGCTTGGAGGGCTGAAGGGCCTGTTCCTGTGTTGTAATTTTCTTTGTTCTTTGTTTTTTGTTCTTCAGTGTGAGGGATTGGATGTTTATCTAGCTGCGAGAAACAGTTTACTGTTTGTTTAAAATACCCACAAAGGTGAACCGACCTGTTGGGCTTCACATTCTGTACGACTGGTGCTGCCCATTCTGTAACAATACTTGTTTGATGATTCCTTCACTTTCCAGCCTTCTGATTTCTGCCTGTACTTTTGCACATGAGGAAAGTTGCTCTGGATGGGAGAATCATGGAAATGCTTCCTGGTCAACATGCAAGGTGACTTTGGCTCTTTTGATAGACCCTAGATCTTCATGAAAAACTTTCGGTTATTTAATTAGGACTTCACTCAGGCAGCCAAATTCTAACTGAAAAATGTTGAGCCACTCAAACTGAATCTTTCTCAAGTAATTTTCCCCATTAGATTTGGGCCCTACCTGTTTCCTACAATCAGTGGTAACTGAACTGGCTGCTTCTCATATGAGACCAGAACCAAAGTTGTATTCTTTATCTGTAAAGATTCCCCGATATAGATTCTTGGTCTAGCTAAGGTCTAATGCAAACTTAGGGCCTGGAATCCAGGGCGAATTTTGTTAGAGATTGCTTCTGCAATCACTGATACAGCTGTGCTGGTATGAACCTCTATTAGAATTGGGTGACCATTTAACCAAATGCTTATTTTGATTGTTTCTGATTTGGATGGTTGCTAAGCAATTTAACTCTCCTGAATACTGGCCTATGAGTTCTCTTACTCACTTTAGGCCTAGTGGGACTCTTTTGCTGTCTTGAGTCCGCATACTGACAGCAATTACAATGGCTTGCTGGCCCGGATCCTGAAGAAAATGTTAATAATTTGGCCGAGGCTTGGCTTTGTTTTGGGCTTTTGCTGTGGGTTGATCTAGAGTCCCTCTGCTCAAGATGTGTCCTGAGTGAGGCTATGCAATGGCCTTCACTCAAGTAGTATCCCCCAAGCTTAATTGGCCTGGTGAGGGTGTCCGCTTCCATCTGCATATGCTATAACTCATATGCTTCACTTGGTACATTTTCTAATGTAAGGCAGCAATCATAAGCAAAAATTATGGTAGTGTTTTCCCTCCTTAACTTGGGATGATGAAGCAAACTTATGTATTCTAGACCCCTTGGTGTACAGACCCAGTTGTGGTGCCTGTTTGAAGTCCAATTGGACTTCAGCTAGTAGGCTCTTTTGAATAGTTACGTCATTAATCCCACTCTCATCTACACAGAGACCAGTATCCTGACACCAAGTCGCCCTTTATGTACATGTGCATAATAGTTGACAGTGGTCTGGCTTCCTCAGAGCCAGCTCTTAGAGTGAACAGAACCTCTGACACTCCTGTTTATATCTGACACATAGGGCTTCCTGATGGGTTCTGTTAACCTGGTCCAATCAGGGAACTCATATTCTGAGAGGTTTACCTGGCTGACCTCGTTACAATCTCTGCAGTATGAAGTGTGGATTGGGGTATACTGGGTGTGGAGGAAAAGTGTGGTCAGCAAGGTGGCTGGGAGTGCAGAAAAAAAGCATGGCCCGCACTTGAAGTGGGTGCGAGGGGAGAGTAGTCCACAAGGATGCTGGGTGGGGTGCGTAGGGGTGTGAGTCATAGGAGGAGGAAGGGGTCTAGATTGCATCAGTTTACTTCATCACCCCTGGGTTAGGGACAATAAAGCTACCATCATTCTCGCTTATGGTTGCTGACTGCAATTATCATACAGATGTTGGAAAAATTGGCTTTGGGGATCTGCTGTAGTGCTGGGTAACCAGTTGGCTTTCCAACATTTGTCCAGGCTTGGACAGGAAGAGTGGTTTGTTAGGCAGGAAAGGCAAGAAAGGATTATCTCTGTGGAACACATATTAGAAGAAGTCTGTGCCTTCAGGAGAAGGGAAAAACGATCAAAAGAGAAGAGAAATGGCAACAATATTAAATGCTGCTAAATTTGTTTCAACATACATAATGGACCAGATTTTGCTTTTGCATAGAATATACCAGTACCGGTTATGGGTTAGGCTGGAGCATTTATCAGCTCCAAATAAATAATGTCCATTATGTTTTTGGAAGAATGAGCTGTTAGCAACATAATGAGAAACAGGACAATTGTGATCTGAATGAACAGGGCGGGCAATAATTCATCACCTTCACCACTGGCATTTTATCTTTTATGCAATTCCCAATCTATAGGTCTGAACCTCCACATGTAGTTAATTTTTGGATTCTGTCATGTTAATAGCAACCTATTGCGGAACAAAAGAATGCCATATAACTAATTACTCGCCTCAATATATTTATCTCCCATACATGTACAGCATTTTTATATTTAATGCACATCACCAGTGAAGGGCTGTTATGGCACAGTGGTAATGACCCTATCACTAAGCCAGGAGACCTGGGTTCAAGACCCACATACTCCACAGGTGTGTAATAACACCTCTGAACAGGTTAGAAAATATCTGCAAGGAGTAAATGCGTTACAGGACCAACTGTGTCTCTTTTCAACACTGCTTTGTGCTGAAGGCTGCCCAAAACATTCAGATCAACAATGAGAGAGCTCTTGTGTTGCAATGTCCCTACCGCTGAGCCAGAAGGCCGAGGTTTGAGTGCCAACTGCTCCTGAGGTGTGTAATAACATTACTGAACAGATTGATTAAAATTATCTGAAAACTGTAGTTTAACATATCAGCCATACATCACCAATTGTATAATGGTTTTAAATGACAGACTCTGAAATACTTGGTGCATTACCGGTGAGGGGAGTTCTTTTGGCACATTGGTAGTGTCCCTTCCTCTGAGCCAGGATCCCCAGGTTCTAGTCCTACCTGCTCCAGAGCTGTATTGTAACATCCCTGAATAGGCTGATGAAAAATGCCCACAATACGGGTGAAGAGGCTTTTGGGTACAATGATAATTCCCCTCCCTCTGAGCCGGGAGATCTGGTTTCTAGTCCCACCTTCTCTCGAGGTGCATAATAGCATCTGTGAAATGGTTGATTTCAAAAAAATCATTGTTGGTGAGCCAAACAAAAATGCTATTTTCTTGAAGCTAATGACAGCAGATATTTGCATTTAACTGCACATCTGTTCCTCACCATTTATGGCTGTGCCACTTATAAATGAACAACCACTAGCCTTGTGTTTATTTGGACAGCAAAATCCGCACAATATTGTTTGAAGTGTTGGAAAGAAAAGAAATTTTCATTTGGCCTTTTTTTCCCAAAAGCAATTTAGTGCCAATATTCTTAATAATGAGTTTTAAACTACTTTGCAAAATTGTTTCTGATAATTTCTGATTGGACTTGTTGAGTTTTATGCCTCGCACACGCAAGCTTTTTTGAATATTTGGGATATTTTTTGCACTTATTAGAGGTGTGAGTGATCAACAATTTCTGGAGCTATTTAATTTGATGAATAAAGTGTGCTTTTGGCTGGTTAATTAGCCATTTCATGTAACTTCAATCTGTCAAACTATTTAACCACAATAGAGATATTAAGTCATATTAATACATCTCTCCAGTACTATACATTGAATGCATGCATAGTGGGTAAATGGGCACAAAATATTTTTTATGTTTAAAGAACATCCTCAAGCTTGCATGCCAATGTATCAATACATTGTCACAGAGAGAAGAAGATAAATTTGTGTTTTTTTTTGACCATGCAACAAATCCTAATGACCATTTAGCTTCCCTCAGATATAACCAGATGATTCTCATGGAAACCGGAAAGAGAGTTGGATTCTAAGCAAATAATGTGTATTTTCCCAAGGCGTAACACAACAACAGCTGTAAGTTAACCTGTGTGTTGCTTTTCCTCAATCAGAATAAATTACTTTCCAGTACACACAATCCTTATTAACCATGGGCAATAGGTACCTTTCCCAGATAACAGAAAAACAGGAAATCCCCTGTCTGCTGGGAAGGAAACAAAATTAGATAGGGGCCAACGTCATGAGTCCGTGTGTAGTGAGGAGTGAGTGGATTCTTTGTTTCGGGATAGGGTGGGGACCTGAGAGTGATTCCTTGGGGGCTATTAGTTGCCTTGTATTCACCTTTCCGCTTGGCAAATAAAGCAAAATGATTATTTGTTGATTACTAGCTTATACTGGAGCCCAATCACCATCTTCATAGTGATCCACTTATTAGTTTGATTTGGAGCCATGTTTCTAACCCTAACTCATCTTTGCCCCTTCCTGTGCTTGCTGACCTGAAGGCTAGTTGTATTATCACTAAGCCTAAAAGGTCATTAAGTGTGTAAAGTACAAGTTGTGCTGGTGATCAAGAATTGAATTTGAGACATTTCTTGGTCTTTATGGTGCTATTATGCATTTAATTGTTAAATACCAAAGTCTTGTTATTGCATGAACTGGAATAAAGCAACTGGTTTGTGAATAGGTTTAGTCTTTTAATAGTTTGTGGACCTCTGCAGCGCAGAGGGAATACAGGTTTTGTGACTCGGAATTTGTTTAAGCCTTTGGATAATACTAAATGAAACAAATTTGTCTGGAAGCTCAAATGGACTTCACTGCAGCATTAGTCTAGGTGAACAACAATGACTTGCATTAATATCACCTTATTAATGTAATTAAATATTTCAAAGAGGCTTCTCCGAAGTGTTAATTAATAAACACGGACAGTAAACCATATATGGAGTTTAGGAGAGGCAGCCAAAAGCTTGGTCACCGAGGTAAGTTTTAAGTACTGCCCTCAAGCAGTAGAGAGGTGGAAAGGATCAGGGAGGAATTCCAGTGTTTATTGTCCAGATAGATAAGGCACAGCCAGCAACGGTGAAACAATTTAAACTGTGCTTGAGCAATGGACCACAGTTAGAGGAATGTAGATATCTTGTGTCATGGGGCAAGAGGACTTCACAGAGTTGGGAAGGGCCGATGCAGTCAGATGGATTTGAAAATTAGGATGAGAATTCTTAAAATTGTTGGCTGACACTGTAATACAGTGTGCACAGGTGATGGGTGAAAGGGACTTCGTTGGAGTTATGACATGACAGCAGATTTTGAATGAGGTCAGGTTTGCACAGCATGATAGGTGAGCGGCTGGCCTGTAGCACATTAATATGCCCAGACTTGACCGCTCAAAAGAGGGTTTTGGCAGTAAACAAGTTGACGCTGGAAATGCTAGGGTGATATTATGGAGGTGTGAGTAGCTGGTTTTCGTGGATGTAGGGTCGGAAGTTTGGCTCGGTCACACAGGACACTGAGATTTTGAACAGTGGCTCCGTCTCAGACAATTGCCAGCACTAGGGCAAGAGTTATTAGCTAAGAAATAGTTTATGGCAAGGACTGATGTAATAGCCTCGGTGTTTCCAATATTTAAACAGAGTAAACCTCTGCTTATTAAATCTTGGCTAGCGGTATTACAAGTCAGAGATAGTGATGAGGTTGAGTAGCCAGCATGGAACTGATAAATAGGACTTCAGTGGATTCTAAAGATAAACGTATAGGGACAGGAAGAGAAGTCATTGCAGGGTAGACAGGATGAAATCAGGCAAGGAAGTTTCACTGCACTTTGTTTCATTGCGAGTTAAGGGGCTTGATGCTGAAATGTGCCTTGAATAAGACCTTCTAGTGAAAATGACAGACCCACATTGAATTGATATTGCAGATGTTTGAATGCATCCTTCAAAATCCAAAATCAGGAAATTCATTAGTGCATTAGACTTTGTGGTAAATATTGATTCATGCCTGCAGTTCCACTCAGTATGTTCCCAACCTCCTCCATTGTGGGAAATTGTAAAGTGACAACTTAGTCTTCCATAACGGGGCATATGTGCAGAAAATTAATTTTGTTAGTTCCTTCGTATTTGCAACTGTTATTCCCATCTTTCTGACTCTTCATATAATTGATGTAGGTGATTTTCGATGTCATTGCATGATAGAGGATTATTAGTGATGTAGCATTTGTTCCTTTCATTTTCGTTTGTGAATTTCTGCATTCATTACTTGTATCTATTGCTGATGCATGCAGACATCATGCATTCAGCCATCTACTAAAAACGATTTGCCAGGTTCTCTATGGCTTTCTATTTGGGACACATATATGACTGTTGTGTTGTACTGAAGTGGTGTACAGTGATAATGCCTAATGATTTTTGAACTGGAAGCTGAAAATTATGTATGTGTATCTCATTTTAAAAAATGGTCTTTTGACAGTTTTTAATTGCTGGGCAATTTTCTATGTTTTCACAGTTAGAGAGAATCTTAGACCATTGCTTTGCTTCTAATTTTTCTGCCATACTTTGAATTTGCAATTTGTTTTCCTATCTAATAGTATTGCTTTTTCTTCATGAATCTTGCGGAACACATTTTTAGGAGTGAAAGTTTCATACTAATGGGCTGGCAATCAGCTTTTAGAATCTGTGGCAGTGGGATGACCCTATTGGAGCAGGTATCAATTTTTTTTTCCACTGAGTGGATAAATAATTATTCAAACTTGGCCGAGTATCCTTTGAATGCCACTTCTAGATGGCGCAAAGAACAGAGAGAAAGCCCATGTGATTCCCAAGTGATGGGAATCAGCGGCCTGCCTGAAGCTGGAACTGCAGGATGTAAAATAAAGTACCATGTACAACAAAACAGTTTGTTTTATTTTGAAGTTGCAGCATTCTTCCCCTTCTCCCTGCTAGCAGTCTCCCTCTCTCCCACTCAACCACTCCTGCTGCAGTAGCCTCCCGATCTCTACCCAGTCATTCCATCATTCCTAAGTAAAAAAATCAGGTTACATTTTTGTTTGGGCATTTACCCTCTTCTCCTTAACCTTTGTCTATCCATATAACCATTGATAGCCTTGTCAATCATGAATCTATCTTTCAGTTTTTGTTATGAATCTATCTAACTCGACCTTAAAAATTCATTGACCCCATCTTTACTTTCTGACGAGAGGAATTTCTCAGACTAACTAAGAGAGAAAACTACTCCTATTTCTGTCTTAAATAAAACATGACTTATTTTTAGACTGTGCCCGCTAGTTCTAGTCTCTCCTTTCGGGGAAACGTCGTCTGAGCAGCTACTCTGCCAGGCTCGTTCACAATGCTGGAATAAGATAATTCCTCTTTCTTCTAATCTTCAATGAAGACAGGCCCAAATGGTCAACCTTTCCGCAGAAGGTAAGCCCTTCATGCCAGAAATCAGCCTTCTCTCAACTGCTTCTTATTTAATTATTTCCTTTAAGTAAAATTTATACAGCACTTCAGATGTCATCATATGTCTACAATTGTAGAAAAAAAAAGTCCCTAATTTTATATTCTGTTCTCCTTCCAATAAATAACAATATTTCTTGCTTTCCTGATCACTCGTTGTATCTGTATACTAACTTTTGTGAATTATTTTGTGGATAACGTGTCACTTCACTAGCCTGTTGACTTGATGATCCATGTATTCCTACTGTCTGCTTGCTGTTAGCTAATAACTCCTTAGTCCATGCTAAGATGTTACCCTTTACACCATGTGTGTTATTTTGTACAGTAATCTTGGATGTGGCCTCTTTTTGAAAATCCAAGTGCATCACATCCACAGGCTTTCTTTTACCCACATTTCTTGTAACTTACAGAATCATAGAGTTGTACAGCGCGAAAACAGACCCGTCAGTCCAACTCGCCCAAGCCGACCAGATATCTTAAATTAATCTAGTCTCATTTGGGGCTCATATCCTTCTAAACCCTTCCTGTTCATGTACCCATCCGGATGCCTTTTTAATGTTGTATCAGCCTCCACCACTTCCTCTGGCAGCTCATTCCATACATGCACTACCTTCTGTGTGAAAAAGTTGCCCCTTAGGTCCCTCTGATATCTTTGCCCCTCATGTTAAACTTATGCCCTCTAGTTTTGACTCTGTTACCTTGGGGAAAAAGATTTTGGCAATTCACCCTATGTATGCCCCTCATAGTGCACTGCTTGCCAGCATTGAGATTTATTTGCATACTTTTCTGGTGTTTCTGGCATGTTGCTCGTAACGCCTTGACTGACAGGATTGCAAAGTTGGATACTAGAAATCTCTGAGATGCCTGTATGCTACTTAGCTTCCTGATCCATTGGGTGGGGTTGGGAGCAAGAGTGGGGGAATGGAGTAATCCCCTGAAGCAATGCATGTTAACAAAATGTTCTCTAGGCATGCACGTTGCAAACTATCCTTTCAATGCAGCACACTACACTTCAGGAAGGCTGAATTGGCCTTGAAGAGATAATTTGGCAGATTCATCAGAATGATAAGGCTTAGAGTTAAATTGTGAAGAACAATTTGCATAAACCTGCCTTGTACTCTTAGGTCGTTAGAATGAGGGAGTCATTAACAGAAGTTATTTCCAAAGGTGTGAAAGTTTGACACAATGGGCCTGGAAATTAAAGCTAGGCCATTTAGAAATAAAATCCAGAAGAATCTTTTCACACAGGTGAGTGGACTGTTTCAGTTCTTTTTCTCATTTTCCACTATCTACTCCTGAATTGTTGCTGGGTGGATTGGAATTTTCAAAAATGAGATTGCTAAATCTTTACTAAGTAAGAGTATCAACAAAGAAGGATAAGTTGATTAAATAGAGTAGAAGTACAGAACAACAATATTAGGGAACAGGCTCAAGCGGCTTATGTCTGTTCCTCCATTTACAATGGTAAACATTTCAGCTGCATTGTGGAACAAAGCAGAATTTAATTAAAAGCCAAAGTCTCATGAGCTCTGTCTGTGCTTGTTGCCTGCCTCAAGGCAATTTGAACTGATACTCTGAGATAGTAGGAACTGCCAATGCTGGAGTCTGAGATATCACAGTGTGGAGCTGCAAGAATACAGCAGGCCAGGCAGCATCTGCGGAGCAGGAAAGCTCATGTTTCAGGTTGGGACCCTTCTTCAGAAATGGGGTAGGGGAAGGGGCCTCTGAAATAAATAGAGAGAGGGGGATGGTGATAGCAGATAGATAGTGGAGCGGATAGGTGGGAGAGAAGACGGACAGGTCAAGGAGGCAGGGATGAAGCTAGAAAAGGTGAGTGTAGGTAGGTGGTGGTGGGGATTGGTCAGTTAGGTGGGAGAGCAGACGGACAGGAGGTCAATGAGGCGGGGGTGAGAGGGGGTTGCTGGTCTTGGGATGAGGTTGGGGGTGGGGAGAATTTGAAACTAGTAAAGTCCACATTGAGTCTATTGGGTTGTAAGCTTCCAAGGCGGAATATGAGGTGCTGTTCCTCCAGTTTCTGGGTGCCTTCGTTGTGACACTGGAGGAGGCCCAAGATGATACTCTATCACATTTATATTTTTGGCTCCTAAACAGTAAAGTACCCTTTCTTTCTCCACCATCAAACTTTTCTGTCCACTAAACAAATTGAATCTACAACATTATGTTTTTGTTCTGTGATTCATGGGCTGGTCGCTGTTGTTGTCCATTTGTCTGGATTAATGCAACTCAGTCTTGTGACTGTTGCATGCTCTTCATTCCCCCAAAACATCATAGTTTACCCAGAAACATCAGCAGAGTAAAACAATCACAAAGTTTATATACTCTGAAGTTTCACCTTTTGATCTTTACCATTCCACAACAACCAGGGAGTGTAAAAAATGCTTCATTTTTTAAACTTACCAAGCAAAGAGCATTTTTTCTCTCGTTGTTGGCTCAAATGGTTTAAAGAGCTGAGACTGAATGTCTGTGCAGCTCACAATGTACAATGAGAAAAGAAGTATGTGTGATAGGACAAGAGCTACAATTTCCACATTTCATTCTCTTGTGGCACATTATTTATATATTTTTTCACATGTCTGTTCTATCACTGCTAATGCCTACTTATATATCGAACCAATATTGTCTAACTCCATCCCTCCCTCGGCTTATCTGCAACTGAAACTTTTACTAATGCCTTTTCATTATTTTACTGTTCACTGGGACGACTTTTTCCATCTTCCATAAACCTGAGCACTTCCAAAACTTTGCTTGTATTCCAACTTGCACAAATCTTATTTGACCATTGACCTTGCATTGGCTTCTGATCCAACAGTGCCTCAATTTTAAAATTTTCACCTTGTTTTCTCTCATTCCATGATGACTTTGGTCCCCCTTATCTGTGTAATCACCTCCACTCAGAGGAGATATGTGTACTCCTGCAGTTCTGGCCTCTTAAAACTGACCTGCTGTGAATCACTCCACCAAAGGCTGTCATGGCCTAAGCTGTTGAATTCCCTCCTTAAATTTCTGCAACTCTACTCATTTTGTAATGCTTTTCAAAACCTAACTCTATCCAAGGTTCTGGTTATCTGTGCTAATATCTCTTTACTTGGCTCACTGTCAAATGTGATAATGCTCCTGTGAACCACCTGATAATGTGTTGAGATCCATATATATTTAAAAAAAGCACAAGCAAGAGATAGGACAATATGACAATGCTCTGCAGCTACTAAATATACAGGACCATAAAACTTTCAAACACAAGTGCACCATGAGACACTGTAATAAGATATGGATTTACTGTCGTAATTCCGACACTGATTTCTAGATCTTGTGTCTTTGCCAGGGGTGCCAGGGCTGCATTGAGGCAAGGTGCTTTTCCTAGAATGAAGATGGTTGGACAAATTGTTTACTTCATCAGTATTTACTTTTTCATTGCTGCCACTCAAGAAAAAATAATCTATCTTCCTTTAAAATAAAAAATGGGACAGAATAAATATACTTTGGGGCAACAAACAAAATACATCTAGATAACATCAAAATAATGGAATATGTTTGCAGCCAATAATCCGTATGGTCACAGAAAGTAGCAATAATTTTCATAATGTGCCACATTTAATTTTACCTCGGTTTTTTCAAATTTCTTATCATAATTCTTATGAGCGTATCTTTTTAAAGGTCTTATCTTTGGGAACTGACAGTGTGGCTTTTTAAATCATTCAAATTGTAATGATGAAATGTACGTAAAAAATGCTGGTATAGACTGGTTAGCTTGATATTGATAAAAGAGAAAATATGAGTCTATTATAAAAGATTTAATAAGATAGCACTTGAAAACATTGAAAGGATTGAACAGAATCAGCATGAATTTATGAAAGGGAAATTGTGACAAAGCTATTAGAATTTTTGAGGATGTAACAAGTAGAATTGATGAGGGCAGAACCAGTGGATGTTAGCTCAGTTGGCTGGACTGCTGGTTTGCGATGCAGTGTGATGCCAACAGCATGGGTTCAATTCCTGCACTGGCTGTGGTTACCATGAAAGATCGTCCTTCTCAACCTGTCCCCTTGCCCGAAGTCTGGTGATCTGCAGGTTAAGCCAGCACCAGTCATCTCTTTTTAATGAGAGAGCAGGTCTATGGTCTTATAGCTCTATGGTGACATTACCTTTATCTTAATTCATTGGCATTTAGGAGAACAAGGAAAGATTTCATACAGATCTATGAAATTCGGCAAGACTAGATAGGTTAAATGCAGGAAGGATGTTCTTGATGACTGGAGAGCCCAGAACCAAGAGTCACAGTTTAAGGATATGATGTAGATCATTTAGGATTGATACAAGAAATTTCTTCACCCAGAGCAAGGTAAACATTTGGAACTCCCTGCCACAGAAAGCATTTGAGACAAAACATTGAATATTTTCAAGGAGGAGTTAGATATAGTTCTTAGGGCTAAAGGGTTCAAAGGATATGGGGAGAAAGTGGGAACAGAGTACTGAGTTGCATGATCAGCCATGACCAGAGTAAATGGTGGGACAGGCTTGAAACATCTCATGGCCTCCTCCTATTTTCTGTGCTTCTATGCACAATATTGCATGATTTGTGAGGAGGTCTCAGTTATCTGTGAGAATAATAGGGTGGTTATGGTAGGGAATTTTTTTAGTTTTCCAAGCACAGACTGAGACTGCCATCGTGTTAAGGGCTTGGATGGAGAGGAGTTTAAGTGTGTACAAGAAAATTTTCTGATTCAGTACGTGGATGTACCTTCTAGAGAAGACCATAAGACATAGGAGCAGAAATTAGGCCATTCAGCCCATCGAGTCTGCTCCGCCATTCAATCATGGCTGGTAAGTTTCTCAACCTCCTTCTCCCGCTTTCTCCCTGTAACCCTTGATCCCCTTGACAATCAAGAACCTATCTACCTCCGCCTTAAACATACTTAATGACCTGGCCTCCACAGCCTTCTGTGGCAGTGAATTCCATAGATTCACCACTCTCTGGCTGAAGAAGTTTCTCCTTTATCACTGTTCTAAAAGGTCTTCCCTTTACTCTATTCTGAAGCTGTGCCCTTGGGTCCTAGTCTCTCCTACCATTGGAAACATCTTCCCTAAACTCTGTCTAGGCCATTCAGTATTCTGTAAGTTTCACTTAGATACCCCCTCATCCTTTTAAACTCCATCGAGTATAGTCCCAGAGTCCTCAAATGTTCTTCATAAGTTAAGCTTTTCATTCCTGGGATCATTCTCGTGAACCTCCTCTGAGACCCGCTCCAGGGCCACTACATCTTTCCTGAGATATGGAGCTCAAAGCTATGCACAATACTCCAAATGTGGCCTGACCAGAGCCTTATAGAGCTTCAGAAGTACATCCCTGCTGTTATATTCAAGTCCTCTCAGAATAAATGCCAAAGTTGCGTTTGCCTTCTTGACTACTGACTCAACCTGCAAGTTTACCTTGAGAGAATCCTAGACTAGAACTCCCAAGTCTCTTTGCACTTCAGACGTCTGAATTTTCTCCCCATTTAGAAAATAGTCCATGCTTCTATTCTTCTTACCAAAGTGCATAACCTCACTTTGCTGTGTTGTACTCCACCTGCCACTTCTTTGCCCACTCTCCTAATCCTTCTGCAGCATCCCTGCATCCTCACTACTCCCTGTCCCTCTCTCTATCTTTGTATCGTCTGCAAATTTAGCCAGAATGCCCTCAGTTCCTTCATCTAGATTATTAACGTATAAAGTGAAAAGTTGTGGTCCCAACACTGACCTTTGTGGAACACCACTTGTCACCAGCTGCCATCCTGAGAAAGACCCTTTTATCCCCACTCTCTGCTTTCTGCCAGATAGCTAATCTTCTATCCATGCTAGCACCTTGCTTCTAACACCATGGGCTCTTATCTTATTCAGCAGCCTCCTGTGCGACACCTTGTCAAAGGCCATCTTGAAGTCCAGGTAGATAACATCCATTGGCTTTCCTTGGTCTAATCTGCTCGTTACTTCCTCAAGGAATTCTAACAGATTCGTCAGGCATGACCTCCCCGTGATGAAGCCATGCTGACTTTGCCCTGTTTTACCATGCACTTCCAATTTTGCAGAAATCTTATTCTTCACAATGGATTCTAAAATCTTACCCACGACTGAGGTTAAGCTAATCAGCCTGTAATTTTCAGTCTTTTGCCTACTCCCTTTTTAAATAGGGGTGTCACATTAGCTATTTTCCAGTCCTCTGGGACCCTCCCTGACTCTAGTGATTCCTGAAAGATCATCACTAACGCCTCCACTATCTCTTCAGCTATCTTCATGAGAATGCTGAGGTGTAGTCCATCTCGTCCTGGTGATTTATCCACCTTCAAGTCATTCAGATTTTCTAGCACCTTCTCCTTGGTGATGGCCACCATACTCAGCTCTGTCCCCTGACTCTCTCGAATTTTTGTGAAGACTGATGCAAAGTAATTGTTCAATTCCTCAGCCCTTTCCTTGTTTCCCATTACTATCTCTCCAGTGTCATTTTGCAGCAGTCCAATGTCCACTTTTGCCTCTCCTTTGCCCTTTATCTATCTAAAGAAACTCTTACAGTCCTCCTTTAAATTACTGGCTAGCTTACCCTCATATTTAATCTTCTCCCTCCTTATTTATTTTTTTGTTACCCTCTGTTGGTCTTTGCAAGCTTCACAATCCTCTGGTTTCCCCCTGCCCTTTGCCACATTATATGCTTTCTCTTTTGCTTTTATGCTATCCCTGACTTCCCGAGTCAGCTGTGGTTGCCTCATCGTTCCTGTACCATGCTTCTTTTTCTTAGGGATGACTCCTGAATTACTTCTAGAAACTCCTGCCCTTGCAGTTCCACTGTCTTTGTTCCTTGGCTCATCTCTTAGTCAGTTTTTCCCAGCTCCTCCCTCATGCCTCTGTAGTTGCCTTTATTCAGCTGTAATGCATGACCTCTGATTCTATCTTCTGCCTCTCAAATTGCAGAGTAAATTCTATCATATTATGATCACTGCCTCCTAAGGGTTCCTTCATCTTAAGCTCCCTTATCAAGTCTGCCTCATTGCACAACACTGAATCCGGAATTGCCTATTTCCTCGTGGGCTCCATCACAAGCTGCTCCAAAAAGCCATCTCGTAGACATTCCACAAATTCCTTTTTCTTGCAATCTACTACCAACCTGACTTTCCTAGTCCACCTGCACATTGAAATCCCTATGATTTCTGTAACTTTTCCTTTCTTAACACATCTTTTCATTTCCTCGTGTATCTTGCGCCCCAGCTCCTGACTACTGTTTGGAGGCCCGTACATAATTCCAGCTATGGTTTTTTTTTTACTTCTGCAGTTCCTCAATTCTACCCACACAGATTCTACACCATCTGATCCTATTTCATTTCTTACTATTGATTTAATTTCATTTCTGACTAATAAGGCAACCCCACTCCCTCTGCCCACCTGTCTATCTTTTTGTGCAAGCCTTCACCTATTCTTGGCAAATAAGGCAGGGCAGGTGACTGAGGTGTCAGTAGGGGAGCACTTTGGGGCCAATGACAATAGTTCTATTAGTTTTAAAATAGTAATGGAAAAGGATAGACCAGATTTAAAAGTTAAAGTTCTAAATTGGAGGAAGGCCAATTTTGACGGTATTAGGCAAGAACATTCAAAAGTTGATTGGAGGTGGATGTTCTCAGGTAAAGCTGGAAAATGGGAAGCATTTAAAAATGAGATAAGGAGAGTTCAGAGATAGTATGTTCCTGTTAGGGTGAACGGCAAGGCTGGTAGGTGTAGGGAATGCTGGATGACGAGAGAAATCGAAGTTTTGATCAAGTAAAAGGAGAAAGCATATGTCAGGTATAGACAGCAGGGATCAAGTGAATTCCTAGAAGAGCATAAAGGCAGTAGGAGTGTACATAAGAGAGAAATCAGGATGGCAAAAAGGGGACATGATAAAGCTTTGACAAGGAGAATCGAAAGGGATTCTACAAATACATTAAGGGCAGAAGGGTAACTGAGAGAGAATAGGGCCCCTTAAAGATCAGCAAGGCCACCTATGTGTGGAACTGCAGAAGATGGGGGAGATACTAAACGAGTATTGTGCATCAGTGTTTACTGTGGAGAAGGATATGGAAGATAGAGGATGTGGGGAAATAAACAGCGACGTCTTGAAAAACCTCCATATTACAGCGGAGGAGGTGGTGACCGTCTTAAAACACATGAAGGTGGATAAATCCCTGGGACCTGATCAGATGTACCCTGGAACTCTGTGGGAATGAGGGAAGAGATTGCTGGGCCTCTCTCTGAGATATTTGTCTCATCAGTTGCCACAGGTGAGGTGTTGACAGATTGGAGGTTGGCTAACGTTGAGCCACTATTCCAGAAAGGTGTTAAGCAAAAGCTAGGGGTCTGTAGACGGCTGAGCTTGACATTGCTGGTGCGCAGGTTGTTAGACGGATTCCTGAGGGACAGGAATAATGTGTACTTGGGAAGGCAAGGACCGATTAGAGATAGTCAACATGGCTTTGTACATAGAAAATTGTGTCTCACTAAATTGTTTGAGTTTTTTGAAGTAGTAACGAAGAGGATTGATGAGGGCAGAGCGGTGGATGTGATCTGTATGGACTTTCAGTAAGGCGTTAGACAATGTTTTTCATGGTAGACTGGTTAGTAAGATTACATCACATGAAATACAGGGAGAACTAGCTATTTGGATACAGAACTGGCTGAAAAGTAGAAGACAGAGGGTAGTGGTGAAGGGTTGCTTTTTAGACTGGAGACCTCCGACCAGCGGTGTGCCACTAGGATCGGTACTAGGTCCACTGCTTTTTATAATTTATATAAATAATTTGGATGTGAACGTTGGGGATATGGCTAGTAAGTTTGCAGATGACACTAAAAGTGGGGGAGTAGTGGACAGTAAAGAAGGTTGCTTCAGGGTACAATGGGATCTTGATCAAATGGGCCAATGTGCCGAGGAATGGCAGATGAAGTTTAATTTAAATAACTGTGAGGTGCTGCATTTTGGAAAGGCAGATCAGGGCAAGATTATACACTTTATGATAAGATCGTGGGGAGTGTTGCTGAGCAAAGTGCAGTTGGTGTGCAGGTTCATAGTTCCTTGAAAGTGGAGTTCCAGGTAGGTAGGATAGTGAAGGCGGTGTTTGGTATGCTTGCCTTTATTGGTCAGTGCATTGAGGGTGGGAGTTAGGAGGTCATGTTGCGACTATACGGGACATTGGTTATGCCACTTTTGGAGTATCATGTGCAATTTTGGTCTCTATCGGAAGGATGTTGTGAAGCTAGAAAGGGTTTAGAAAAGATGTACGAGGATATTGCCAGGGTTGGAGGGTTTGAGCTATAGGGAGAGGCTGAATAGGCTGGTGCTGTTTTCCCTTGAGTGTTGGAGGCTAAGGGGTAACCTTACAGAGGTTTATAAAATCATGAGGGGCCTGTATAGGGTAAATAAGCAAGGTCTTTTCCCTGGGTGCCCAAAACTAAAGGGCATAGGGTTAAGGTGAAAGATAGAAAAAAGACCTAAGGCGCAACATTTTCATGCAGAGGGTGGTGCATGTATGGAATGAGCTGCCAGAGGAAGAAGTGGTGGAGGCGATTATGATTACAGTATTTAAAAGGCAGCTGGATGGGTATACGAATAGGAAGGATTTAGAGGGATATGGGTCAAATGCTGGAAAATGGGACTAGATTTATATAGGATATCTGGTCGGCATGGACGAGTTGAAGTAATACATGGTTATCTCTTTAACAACCACTTTATTCCTTAATTAAACCAATTAGGCTTATTGTTCTCGAGAAGAGTCATATCGGATTCAAAACGTTTCTCTCTGCACAGATGCTGCCAGACATGCCGAGTTTCACTAGTGTTTTCTGTTTTTGTTTCAGATTTTCAGCATCTGCAGTATTTTCTTTTATTATTGTTCTCTTGATTGTGGCAGCTATTTTGCTTTTACTACTTTAACAGAGACTGAAGTTTGATACTTCCCATTCCAGTTGAACAATTTTATCTGTTCTGCATGTTAAAACGTATAGTATTGATGAAAATCTTGATCTGTTGCTCTTGGTTTAATGACTCAATGCTTAGTGCAGTATGGAAAATGATCTGTTTCTTCAAACTTCATTAAATAATAAAAAAAATTTAATTTTAGGTAGAAGAATTCCTGTTTCTGTCACCATGGCTACAGAGGACTCAGGGTCTCCATCAAAATCTGTGTGTAAAATCATGACTTTCCAGCCAACAATGGAAGAGTTCAAGAATTTTTCGAAATATATTGCATATATGGAATCTCAGGGTGCACATAGGGCTGGCCTCGCAAAGGTAAGAAATAAGTTGTCATTAATGTACCTTGGAGAATGGTTTGATATTGGATCCAGGTTGAACTTTTATGTAATCATGGAGTGGTTACAGAACAGGAGAAAAACCCCTGTGGACCATTATGCCTGTGCTGACTCTTGGCAAGAGCATCTTAGCTCATATCAATCTTCTACCCCACAGCACTACTATACTTTTATCCTGTTCAGGCGATTACCCAATTCCCTTTGGAAACCACAGTTGAATCTGTTTCCCACCATGCTCTCAGGCCACACATTCCAGTTTCTAATTTGTTGGTATCACAAGAGTATTTTGTTCCTCATAAAAACCGAAAGAACTGCAGATGCTGTAATCAGAAGCAAAAACAGAAATTGCTGGAAAGGGTGAGCAGGTCTGGCAGCATCTGTGGAGAGAAATGAGAGTTAACCTTTCAGGTCGAATGACTGTCCTGAGTAAGGGTCACTTCACCTGAAACATTAACTTTGATTTTTTTCAACAGATGCTACTGGACCTGCTCAGCTTTTCTAGCACTTTCTGCTTTGTATTGTTTTCTCATGTTACCTCTGATTTTTTTGTGAAAAATCTTAACTTTGTGACCATTTTCTGATTTTTGACCTTCTTACAGTCTGAAAAAGAATCGTTCATCCAAATTCTCTTTCTTTTCCCAGTCACTTGGCCAATGTTGTATCCAAGTTTTTTATGACCTTCAACTTGTTGGCAACCATCATGTGACACTTTATCAAACCTCCTTTGGAAGACTATGTACACCACATCAATTGCATTATCCTCATTGGCTGTTTCTGTCACCTGCTACGCCTCACTAGGGCAGCATGCTGGAAATCAAACTGTGCAATTCTGAGTTGTCAAAAAAGTTAAAGATGTGAAAAAGTGCGCAGAATTCTCCAATTTACTTGTCTTTTAGACTCAGATTGTCAGAAAGCAAGCACCAGATTTGTATGCTTAATAAAATTTATTATTTATTACATGTAATTAGACTGTAGCTACGGGGAAACAGTTATGAACAGTACGTTAAGTAAAACACTAATCTCCTTATGAACTTCCCTTTACACACTGGATAACAGTATGTTGTGGATGGAGAGAATGACTGGGAAGGTAGTTCAGTTATTCCTGTTCAGAGGGTTGCTGAAATTCTTGTGATGGGTAGAATACTGCTTCTCTGTCTTCCTTCTCCAGCGACTTTCACTGGTTTGCAAGAGGCCCAGGGTGCTGGTTCACTTGTAAAAGGTGTCTGAATGTTGATTAAAAGACACGTTCTAGAAACTGCTGAAGAAAAGATACACGGGTTTTCTTCTGGCTCAAAGTGGCTTTCAAATTTTTAAAATTTGAATTTTTTTTCTTGCTTAATACTTTCTTTTGATCTGCTTTCCTGCCCCTAGTTTTTCTTTCCCTGCCTGGGTAACATATATCCTTTGATATGGAAGTAAGCTGCCAACTGCCCCATTAGAATTCCTCTCTCCCTTACAGGGGTGATGCAAAAACAGCTTTGTGGTTTACCTCATTGGCTGTGGATTAGCGAAGTTGAGTATGGATTTTGAAGCAAAGCATGGGTAGGAAAATGTTTTAATATCTGAGAATAAAGTTGTTTAAATTGTTTTTAAAAACAAAATTTGTGATTGATTCTCCAAAGAATTACATATTTGAAGTACATATTGGTAAAGGCCCACACATCTGAAATGCAGAGAATGCTCATAGTCAATCAGAAGCTAGTCCAAGTGTTAACCCACACTTTTTCGATAAAATTAAGTTCTTTCTAAAAAGATAGCATAGCCTCTGAATTTGCAATGATGACCCTAATCTCAGAGCCACTTATACACTGTGAGGGAATGTATTGATAGACACATTTCAGAATGGATAACTAGTGTTTCCTCTAGTATTCAAAAGTGCAAATTTGCATTTTTAGCAATTCATTTGTGGGATGTGGGTGTCACTGGCTGGTCAGCATGTATTGCCCATCCCTAGTTGCCCTTTAAAAGGTGGTGCTAGGCTGCCTTCTTGAACTGCTGCAGTCCAGTTGCTGTGGATTGATCCATAATGCCGTTAAGGAGGGAATTTCAGGATTTTGACCCTATGACAGTGAAGGAATGGCAATGTATTTCCAAGTCAGGGTGGTGAGTGCCTTGGAGGGGAGCTTGCAGGTGGTGGTGTTCCCATGTATTGGCAGCCCATGTCCTTCTGGATTGAAGTGGTCATAGATTTGGAAGCTGCTGTCTGAGGATCTTTGAATTTTTACAGTGCTTCTTGTTGATTGTACTCAACACTGCTATTAAGTGTTGGTGGAGGAGGGAGTGGATGTTTATGGATGTGGTACCAATTAAGTGGGCTGTTTCTTGTCAAGCATATCAAACTTCATGAGTGTTGTTGTAGCTGCACCCATCCAGGAAAGTGGGATGTATTTTTTTGCCTGACATTTATGTGCTGCGAATGTTACTTGCTACTTGTCATCCCAAATCTGGACATTGCCCAGATCTTGTTGCATTTGAACATGGACTGTTTCAGAACCTGAGGAGTTGTGAATGGTGCTGAACATTGTGCAATCATCGGCGAACATCCCTGTTTCTGACCCTATGATGGAGAGAAGGTCATTGAAGCAGCTGAAGATGGTTGGGCCTTGGACACTACCCTGAGGAACACCTGCACAGATGTCCTGAAGCTGAGATGACTGATGTCAACCACAGCCACAACCATCTTTCTATGTTGAGGCACATTGAGGAAGGGCCAATGTCTAAGGCCTTTCTGCCGTATTGTACTGAGGGGCTGTTAACTTTAGAGCCACTCATAGCTTGTGATGGAGATTATGGTTTCTGTTCATATTTGGAAATTTTCCAGTGTTATATTTTGGTGGAAAATCAAAAATGTGATTTCTTTTTAAGTTTTATTTTTTGTAATCTTACTTAAACTTTTTGCAGTGTACATATAGATGATTTATAAATAAAGTATATTTTTGCAAATTAAGAAAGGGAAAAAGCAAGTTGTTTTAGAACTAAGATAATGGTGTTAGATTTCATAGATAACAATTACAACTTAGATTTATCTGATGCCTTTAATGTAATGAGATATCCCAAGGTGCTTCACAGAGCTTTAGAAATAAGGCATGACGCCAAGCTACATAAGGATATCAAGGGGCAGGTAATCAAAGACTTTGTCAATGACTTGGGCTTTTGGAACTGTCTGAAAAGATGAAAGTGAGGTTCCAAGCTGGAGAAGGTTTAGGGGTGAAATTCCAGTCGTTGGGGATTAGAAGATTAAAGATAAAATATGGTGTTTGCTGAAAATCTGAATTAAATGTAGAGAATTCTGGAGAACCTCAAGTCTGGCATCATGTGTGGTGAGAGAAACAGAGTTCATGTTTTAACTCTGATTTGACTCTTCTTCAGAAGTCTCCGAAAGAAGTGCCATACCAGACTCCGAACTGGAGAGGTAACCAAAATGCTTGCAATGTAGATGGATTGAAACCAGTATGGTTGGATGTGGAGTGCGGTGATGTGGAGAGGACAGCAGTACAGAGAGTAACCTCGGAATAATTAGCAAAGGTGGCGATTGTAATGGATAACTTGAGATGTACTGGGGTGAACACGTGGCATGTCAGGAAGAAAGAAGGTGAGCTACAAGGGTTTGGTATATGAAGCGTGTAGGATTTGTAGGAGTGTCTGAAAGCTAACTAAAATTGAATAATGATTGTGGAGTTGGCTCAGTGTTTTGTATGTTTTGGTAGGGTGAGGGAAAAAAATGAGATGATTAGAGGCATTACTTTTTAGAATGGGTCTCATTACAAGGAAGTGAATACAGGGGGTTCTGCTATATTGCACTATGTAAATAACGCGGCCTATAGGAAAAGAGGGTTTAGGGGCACAAAGGATACATAAAAATTATATTTTCCAAAATTCTTCCTCACTTGTGTAGCTTCATTCTTGTAGCTGCAGTTATAATAACAGTTTATCAGACAGGTGATGCTACAAAGAGGCAATACATTTACAAATCAGATCTTGTATTTGCAATAAAATGACAGTCGGGCTTAAATAGAGTTCTGCAACTGGAAATCCCAACAATGGCCAGTACTGCATGATAGTGCGAGTATGATCCAAAAGAGGTGAGCAGTGCAAAATTGTGTGAGATAGAGCTCACAGCCAGCAACTCTCCATGAAACTGTCCCAAAATTGACATATCAGCAATGTTTAGTAAAATTCCTTCTTCCGTTTAAATGCTGATCTGACCTGACATTCCATCGGCGCAGTTTTCTAGATAGATTTTCCAGTAAGTGAAGCAGAGGAATCTGACCTTTCTTTCCTATATGGCCCATTGGCATTGAAGTTAATTGTAGGATTAAAATGCGTTGTAAACCTGAGTGATATTGCATTCAAAATAGTGCTGGAAAAGAGCAGGTTACAACACAGACAACTTTTGGTATAAATGATTTACATGAGCAAGTTCAAAAATTCTTACATATTAAATATGTAACAAAATTTAGGCAAAAATACTACACACAAAGGTGCATGCTTTAACAGCACTCCTATTATTTTAAACTATAATTCATTTCTTTCTTATACCATCAATTTAGCATTGGAGTCCATTCTTCTATTTTAATAAGCTGCATTTTTAAACAATGCTGAATGGTGTTATAGCCAACACAAGTTCGCGTTTTAGAGATAGTGCTCCCCGATTCGTCAATCACATTATAGCCAATTCGCGTTGCTGGAACACATGGTATAGGAGAACCCCCTGTAATTGAAATTATATTTGATCTGTTGGAAAGAATTAGAGGACGAAATGAGAATGTTTGCAGTGGAACTATATGTGCATGCTACCAAGTAATCAAAAGAGGCTGGAAGAATTTTTGCGAGAGGATGAGACAGATTTTTGCCTAGTAATAATCTGATGGGATTTCAATTGTGCTGATTTTTGTTTTTGAATGTACAGTAAGAACATTCTGCATGCACACTGGAATTTAAAGAAATTGTGCGGAACTTGTGTCCATATACAGTGTGCAGTAATTGATGAGGAAGGAACAACTGCAAAGTAAAAGCAAATAAGTTTTTTTTAATTCACTTGTGGGACATGGGCATTGCTGGCTGTCCAGCATTTGTTGTCTATCCCCAGCTGCCCTTGAACCAAGTGGCTTGCTAAGCCATTTCAAGACGGCATTTGTGTCTGGAGTCACATGTAGGCCAGACCAGGTGAGGACATCGGATTTCTTTCCTTTAAGAATATTAGTGAGCCAGATGAGTTTTCCTGACAATCAGCAATGGTTTCATAGTCATCAGTAGATTCTTAATTCCAGACTTTTTTTTTTAATTGAATTCAAATTCCACCATATGCCATGGTGGGGTTCAAACCCAGGGTCCCCCAGAATATTAGCTGAGTTTCTGGAGTAATAGGCTAATGATAATATGACTAGGCTACCGCCTCCCTCAGGTAATGATGATGGTGAAGCTCTGTCAATCAGAGTGGCTATCAGGGTAGAGAACCAAAGGAAACCAATCAAAAACCTAAAATAAAACAAGTTGATTTTTAAAAACATGAGAGAATGCGTGGGAATAGTGAAATGGTAATGAACAAAAAAGAAATTGAATTAAGATAGAAGGGTTATTTGGTTTCATTGCGAACAAATTGTGAAAGACATTTGGAAACAAGAAAAACAAAAGTTTTTATATGTTCACAAAAGGCTATGGCTATTTGTAAAAGGCTGAAGAATGCAATTAAACTGACACTGGAAAGTGGAATTGGATGGTAAATAAATCTGAAAAAAAAAAAAGCATTGTCCATGAATATTTTTAGTAAACAAAGTCTGCATTGAACAATTCACGGTGGGAAATGATGTCTGATGACAGAACGTATCTGAAGAAATTGTAGTGCTTAAATTGTTATTTCAACACAGCTCAGAAAAACTGCAATGGTCATGTTAGAATTGCAGGTGTAAATTTAAAGGTAACAGCAAACTGAAAATTTTAAATCACAGGAAGACGTATTGAGGTTGTTGGTGAAGTGCAATGTAGAAAGACACCTGGCGCAAATAACTTTCATTGTAGGGTTCTGAAGGAATTAGTTCAAAGAATGAGACTCCTCTTGTGGATATTTTTGAAATTTGGTGTTGGGCCAAGTCTCAGAGGATTTCAAATGTGACTTACATTTTTGGAAAAAAGATGAGGCAACAACTGAAGGGTAGGTAAGCCTTATTTGTGAAGAAAGTCTTATAAAGGTTCACTTTGAGGGGCAAAACTGATCCAAGGTGATTGGAATGTTTTTAGGAGTGACAAGCCATGCTTGACTAATTTGATGAATATCTTTTGAGGAGAAGACAGATATTGAAGATAAACTGTGGATATGATCCACTTGGATTCCAGAAAGGTAGTTAACACAGTCCACCCTAATTGGGTACTAAGTAAGAACCTGTGGAATTCTTGGAAATGAACTGAAGTTACCTGGCAAATAGTTGGTGGTGGAAAGCAATAAATAGTGTGTCTGGTCAGGTTAGCATCTAGTTACCTTTGGAATGCCAGTACTGGAGCTACTGATGCTTAGAATTTTTATAAATCATTTAGCAAAAGGAATGATATCCATGTGTATTGGTAATGCCAAATTGGGGGAAATGGAAAACTAATTGAAAGAGATCACATGCCAAGATGGTTATGGTTGTAGGAGGCCAATCATCTGAGCTCCAATACATCCCTGCAGGAGTTCCTCAGGGTAGTATCCTAGACCTAACCATCTTCAGCTGCTTCATCAATGACCTTCCCTCCATCATAATGTCAGAAGTGGGAATGTTCACTGATGATTGCATGAAGTTCAACAGTATTCATGACGCCTCAGGTACTGAAACAGTCCAAATGCGGTTAGAACTGGACAATACCCAGGCTTGGGCTGACAAGTGGCAAGTAACATTTGCACCACACACATGCCAGGCAATGACCATCTCCAATAAGAGACAATGTCACCATCACCCCCTTGACATTCAGTGGTGTTATCATCACTGAATTCTCCCACTATCAACATTCTGGGGATTACCATTGACCAGAAACGGAACTGGACTCACCACATAAATACAAGTGGCTTCGGGAGCTGGTCAGAGGCTAGGAATACTGCAGCAAGTAACTCACCTCCTGACCCCGCAAAACCTGCCATCATCTACAAGGCACAAATCACAAGTGTGATGGAATTCTCCCCACCTACCTAGATACATGCGGCTTTACCAACATTCAAGAAGCTTAACACTATTGAAGGCAAAGCAGCACACTTGATTGGCATGACATCCACTCTCTTCACCACTGACGCTCTGAGCTGTTCTTATAGCCACTGTGTTTATGTGGTGGGTCCAGTTCTAGTCCCAACGATGTAAGCCAATTTGAACTTCAAAGTTAAAGAATAATGTGTTTTTTTTCCCAGAAAGAAGGCCCTATGACTCCTAAACCCATTCACTTCTACCAGCAGTTGGCGACAGCACATCTTTCCCAATAACGAGGGGGCACTGCAGTTTCTGCCGGTTACAACTGCTACACCTTCACCTACAGTTCACCTCCATCAGAGCTCCTGCATAAAGAGCATCTGTGCACAGCCAACTGAAAGGACATTGACTTACTTGATCCTCTAATTACACGTGGACTAATGTCAATATCTTTGATTCTAACTGATTTGGAATTTGAAAGTTTCCTTTGTTTTTCATGGATATGTGTCTGTGTGTGTGTCTGTTGTCTATGTGTGAGAATGTGTGTTGCAGACTATTACCCTGGATTTTGAATGCATGAATAATCCCTACTAAGAGATTGGTGTGGGTCATTTTGAAATTGGATTTCATAGGCATCCTTTGAGACAATCTGTGGCCCTCCAATTCTGGCATCCTGCGTATTTTAATTTTAGTGATGCCACTATTGACAGCTATTCTGAAAGTCTGAAAATGCTCCCCAAGCCCCTCTGCCCCTCATCCTTTTCAACATGATCCTTTGAAATGTACTATTTTGACTGAATAGTGCTTGTATTTCCTTATGTGGGTTGGTCTCAAATTTTTTAATGCTGTTGGGAAATATCTTGGGATGCCTTGCCACTTTAAGGGAATAAATACAAATTGTTTTTAGTTCAGCATTGGGAGCATTTTATTGCTTTGCCTTTTTGGCAAGTTTCAAAAATTACACCTGGGCCATAATGATGCCAAATTATATTGAATGCTGTATTGTCAAAGGAAGTTGTTTTGGAGAGCAATCTTTTGGAATGAGAGTTGATTAAAATTGATTAAAGTATTTCATGCGCTGTTCCTCTTATTTGTTATATAAATTTATTTGACTCAGTTTCCTTGTTACTTTATTATTTCAATCTTTAATCACCGATGGTAGTTGCTTCATTCATGTAATCTTCTCTCCCAAACACTACCATCACTGATCAAAACTGTGCATTGTTTTATAATTTGAAGAACTGGTGTGTTTATCCAAAAAGTGGTAGTAGTGATGGGAGAAGGACCAAGTTCCACTACCACAATCACTTTTGTTGTATATCATGGAGTTGTACCTAATAGAGTTACGTGGAACCATTGTCCTGCTCTTATCTCTTGATTGCAGCTTTAGTGCTGATGACTGTCTTTACCAGAAATTTTTCAGGTGAATAATTAAAATAACTATTTATGTATTGATTAGTTTGAAGAACATTTCTAAAATATTCCTCTTTCAGGAAAGCCGATGAATTACCAATTTAAAAAATAGAGTAGCAGTAGACTATATGGCCACTTGAACCTGCTCCATTCAGTATGTACTCATGGTCATAGTTGCTCTTCAGCTTCATTGCATCTTGCTGCCCACTCCCCAAAACTCTTCACTCTCTTCCGTTGCTTCTTGTAGCTGCTGCTATCAGGAGATTCCCTTTTATGACCTGCCGCGCTTGTCTGTCTTGCACCATCTTAACTCTTCCACTGAGGCTTGTAAATGAATGCTCTATAATAACTGTCATTCACCTATGCCTAAGTTGACTCCTCTTTCTGCTACCTTACACTTTGTGCTGTGGGAGAAATCTTTAGATTTTCAGATTTGACCAAATGGTCATAATCTTGGCTTTTTTTTCTGGACGTCGCTTGAGTTCTTTTTGCTTCGGTAATTTCAAGCACCTTTTTTGTTTGATTATGATCTGTATATGGAATTTTTAACGTACTCTTAGTATCCACTTGTTAAAGGACTCTTCTTCCACAGATCTGTGTTTGTTGCTCAGGTTTCTGAGGTACACAGAAATGGATAGGAGGTTGTAACTTGTGACTCTTTTTCTCCTTGCTGCAAGTTTGTATTTTCTTATTGGTAAGCACATCCTTCATCTTCGCAACATTACTTCAGGCTATCTTCATCCTCTTTCTAACTTTTCTATCACATCTGCCATCTTCTGTTATAATTTGACCTAAACATTGTTCTGGTGTGACAATATGAATTTTAATCTTCACTGTAGCTTCTTCTAATATGCTCCTTCTGCTATTGCTTTTGTTTCTTTGGTGTTAATACTCATTCCATATTTTAAACTTGTAGATTTTACTTGATTTAAGATATTTCATGGGTCTTCTTCTGATTTTCCTGTAGCAGTGGATCATGTATGTGAATTTGTATTCTTATCTCCAGTATTTACCCTGAAAGTACTTCTTTATTCCCTGAATATTTGTTCTGTGTACAGATTAAATAATTTTAGTGATGTTACTCAGCCTTCTGATACTTCTGTCTTCACTTGAAACATATTTTATTGTCCCTCTTCTAGACTGATAGTGACTATTGAGTCCTAATATAGGCTCTTGATAAATCTCATGTCAATACTGCTGGTGTCCCATTTCTATGACGTGGCTATTAACTTCAGATGATGTATACAATTGAACATCTTTTCATAGCCTGTGAAGCATTCTTGTTTACTTCTGGATATTTATGGTTAAGTAATCCCTCTCTAGTTCCTATTCCAGTTGTAAATTCAGACTGTTTCACCAATTTCTGTTTCAAATGTGCTTCTTCCTATTATAATTTTCCAAATCACTTTAACCCGATGATTCATGAAAATCAGCAGTTTGAAATGATTGCATTCCATTGCTTTAGGTTTCTTAAGTAACTTAATAAATCATGAATGCTTCGAGTTATTTGGAATATATCTTTTCGCATGTACGTGATTGCAAATTTCTGTCATCACTTCTAATTCTGTTTGTCCGAGGGAATTTAGATGTTTTGTTGTTCCTTCATTTACGCCTGGAGCTTTTCTTATACTCATCACATTCCAAGCATTCTTTACCTCTAATACGATAATGTTTGGTCCTTCATTTGCCTCTATATCTTAGAGACTCACTCAAATTACATCATCATACGAATCACTAATATAGTGTGTTTAACTTTTGCGAATATATGCCTTCAAACAATATTCTACCATCTTTGTCTTCTATACACCCATGATGTGTTGTTAACCCTTTCTATCTGCTGAAGATTTCACATTTTGGTGCAAAACAGTTATTTTGTGATTTCATTTGAGCTCCATTACTTCTTCACACATCTCTTCATACCATTTCTCCTTCACCTACCTGTATACATCATTTATTCCTTTTAAATTTTAAATGGTAGATGTTGCCTACGTGGACTTCAGTAAAGCCTTTGACAGGGCTCTGCATGGTTGACTGGTTAGTAAAGTTAGATCACATGGGATTCAGGGAGAGCTTGACATTTGGATACAAAATTGGTTTGATGGGAGGAGACAGTGAGTGGAGGTGGAAGGTTTTTTTTATACTGAAGGCCTGTGACCTGCAGTGTTTTGGACGGATCAGTGCTGGGTCCACTGTTGTTTGTCACTTATACACATTATTTGGATGAGAATTTAGGAAGCACGGCGAAAAAGTTTGCCGATGGTACTGAAGTTGTTGGTATAGTGGTCAGTGAAGAAGGTTATCTAAGATTACAGAGGAATTTTGATAAGTTGGGCCAATGGGCAGAGGAGTGGCAGATGGAGTTTAATTTGGATAAATGTGAGGTGTTACATGTTGGTAAGATGAACAAAGGCAGGACATACACTGTTGACGGTGGCGCCCTGGGTAATGTTGTTGAACAGAGAGACATAGGGGTTCAGGTGCATAGTTCTTCGAAAATTGTGTTGTAGGTAGACAGGATGGTTAAGAAGGCGTTTACCACGCCTACCTTCATTGCTCAGACCATTGAGTATAGGAGTTGGGACGTCATGTTGAGGTTATAGAGGACGTTGGTGAGGCCATGTGGGCAGTAATTTGTACAGTTCTGGTCACTCTGCTATAGGAAGGATATTATTAAATTTGAGAGCGTTCAGAAATATTTACCAGGGTGTTGCTGGAATTGGCGGGTTTGAATTATAAGGAGAGGCTGGATAGGCTGAGACTTTTTTCACAGGAGCGTAGCAGGTTAAGAGTTGACCTGATAGAAGTTTGTAAAATCATGAGGGGCATAGATAAGGTGAGTAGCAAAGCTCTTTTCCCTAGGGTAGGTGAGTTCAAAACTATGATTCATATTTTCAAGGTGAGAGGAGAATGATTGATTTAAAAGGGACCTGAGGGGCATTTTTTTCTCACACAGGGTGGTTTGCATGTGGAATGAACTGCCGGAGGAAGTCATAGATGCAGGTACAGTTACAACATTCAAAAGTCATTTGGACAGGTACATGAATAGGAAAGGTTTAGATGGATATGGGCCAAATGCAGGCAAATGGATTTGTTTAGTTTGGGAAACTTGGTCGGCATGAAGAAAATGATCTGAGTTTATATCCATGCTGAAATATGTATGAATATTCTTTGAATTGTTTCTAAAATGTTTCTCATCCTTGATTTTCTTTTCTTAACTTCATCCTTCTGAGTCACCATTATCTAGAGGCATTGTGATACATCTGATTAAAAGAAAATCAAATTCTGCTTATTCAGAATTAGCAAAATATTGGAATAAAATTTGCTGTTCTAACTGTTGATAAATATATGACAAATGTGGATTCAATTGCTGTGAAGTATAATTAGTAATTGAGGTTGAAAATGTGCCTGTTATTTTCAGACATTGTTAATACATTGCAATTCTGATTGCATCATTGTATAGAGGGTTACTTTTCTTCTGTTTCATTTTTATTTTGCTTAGGTGATTCCACCAAAAGATTGGAAACCTAGAAGAAACTATGATAACATTGACAGCTTGGTTATTCCTGCTCCAATTCAACAAATGGTCACCGGGCAGTCTGGTCTCTTTACCCAATACAACATACAGAAAAAACCATTGACCGTAAAGGAATTCAGATGCTTGGCCAATAGTGATAAGTAAGTCCAACTTGGAGTATACTTTATTTTATGTGTGGAGACTTTAATATCAAGGAAATTCAGAGAAAATGCTCTGTGAAAGATGTGTTTAAAAAAAGTTTCATTTAGGCTGCACTCTGCTTAAAGTTTGCGTTTTAATGTACTACCTCAAAATGTTCAATTTCAACTATTCTGCAGTTGCTTGGTGTTCTTTGCTTCAAAACTACATGTCAACACAATTGATATTTCCCTGATGTGGTGCATCAGCTGACAGATAAGTCTGTGAAGCATTTGAAACAACTGTTTGAAAGGTTGTTTTTAAGTAGGATGTTTCACTCATTAGTACAAAACCTTTTTAATTTTTACATTTAAACCAATATAGTGGGGTCAAAAGGAACAATCTACAGCTGTCTATGCTTAGCTGATGCACTTTCCACTTTGGTCAGCATGATTTTGCAAGAAAATATATTCAATTCATTGATTTATATGTTAGATTATTTTTAATTAACCATGAATTATTTCACTTTATTACTCAATCTGGCTTGCTGAAATGTTGTTATTGAGTAATGAAATTCAGTTTCATTTTATCTTTTGGTTGATGCTGACTTTTCATTCTCTTGCAGTTGGCTGAGGCTTTTCTGTTTATTGTCCTTTTGTTTCCCGGTTGAGATGCATTGTCTCAGTTGAGAATCTTAGAGGTCCACATTTCCTTGAGGGTGGTCAGTGATGCTAGGCATACAAGAAATTTTCTTATGAACAAGTTTATGATCTGATTAGTATAAGTATGATGAAGCGTGAAGTCACTGGATACTTAGTCACTTGTATTCACCTGTTTACAGCTGTTATTCAGCTCCTGGTTCCTAGCTTTCTTTTCCTACAAGTTTTAAAAATTCTTTCATGGTACGTGAGCATCGCTAACTGGGCTAGCATTTATTACTCGTCTCTAATTTCCCTTGAGGAATTGTTGTGGGCTGATGCGATTGTGTGTTGCCTTCTTGAACTGCTGTAGTATTGGAGGTGCAGGGACACCCACAATGCTGTTAAGAATAGAGTTATTTTGACCCTGAAATGCTGAATGAATAGCTCCAAGTCTGGATAGTGTGTGATTTGGGCCATTGTTTTTTTTTCTGGTACCCAGGGCAGTGGTAGTTAATCCATTCTAGGTGGTTACATTACTTTCCTGGCTTTTCTGTAGTGGTTTTGGTACAGCTGAGTGGCTTGCTGGGCCTTTCAGAGAGCACATAAGAATCAACCTTGTTGCTGGGGTTTGAATTTGCATGTAGGCCATGATGACAGATTTTTTTTTTCCCTAAAATTCTTAGTGAACCAGGCAATCGTGACAATTTTGTTACTGAGACAAGCCTTTAGTTCCAGAGTTATAATTGAATTCATATTTAATTAGCTGCAGTGGTGGGAATTCAACACTGGTCATCAGGACATTGACCTCTAGATTGCAGATCAATGAAATTACCAATATGGCATTGCCTCTGGTGTAAAAACAAGATGTGGAAATTGCACTATTTTATAAGTCAGATGCTGCAATTGTGAAATGCCATTTTCAGTGGAAGAGGAAAATGCAACAGCCAATTGGATTTAAATGTACAGTAGCTTAAAATATTCAGGGTGGCAAATAAATAATCGTATCCATTCTGCGATATTTTCATGAGTTATGAAAGTAATGGAAATTTGAAATTGTTGATCTGGTAATGCAAAGCTGGGCAAAAATCCAGGTCAAATGTCACCAGGTTACCAAGGGTCAGGTTGAATTCATGGAAGGTGGTGTTATTTCACCTTTTCTGCTGCCAATAAAGTTTCAGACAAGTCAAGTAGGTTTATCAGTGTGTTAAGATCCTTCACGTTGTTCTTTGTCACTTACACGGAGTGTCATAACATCGTGGAAAAAGTAGTCCAAATATTGCTAACAAGCGATCAATCAAAAGAAAGGATTATAATTTTGCTGTGAAATGTAGTCAGCTTGAGGATTGGGGGCTTTTTAGAACTCTGCAAAGAAAGGCCATGAAATTGATGAAGAATGAGAAAAGAGAATATAATAGACTTGCAAGTTACACGAAACAAATTATGATTGTTCCTATCGGTGTGTAAATGGGAATATATTAATGAAAGTTAATGTGAGCCAATTTGTGTCCACCTTCATGGTAAATGACTAAAAAAATCTGGAGATAATGAGGAACCAATGAGGAATTTAAATGAGCATAAGTAATTCTCCAGGAATATTTCTTACTTGGGACAGTGTGGTGTGAATTTCTCTGGAATTGATGACCTGCATTTTCAGGGTTTTATAAAAGATAACTGAAGAGATAGTGGATGCATTGATGTTGATTTTTCTAGTATTCTGTTTATTCCAACACATCTTCTGAAGCATTGGAAGGTAGTAAATATAATTCTGCTATTTTAAGATACGAAGAAGAAAGAAAGCATGGCACTAAAGGCCAGTTTGCCAGCAGTAGTAGGCATAATGCTGGAATATATTATTAAGGTAGTGGTAAAGACCATAAGATATACGAGCAGAATTGGGGCATTCAGCCCGTAATGTTTGCTCTACAATTCAATCATGGCTGATATGTTTCTCAACCTCATTGTCCTGCCTCCTCCACATAACCCTTGATCCGCTTACTAGTTAAGAGCCTATCTATCTATGTCTTAAATCCACCCAATAGCTTTACCTCTGCAGCAATGAGTTCCACAGATTTACCCCTTCTGAGTGAGGAAATTCATCTTAATTTCAGCTCTTAAGGATCATCCCTTCATTCTGAGGCTGTGCCCTCAAATTCTAGTCTCTGCTACTAGTGGAAACATCTCCTCCAATGTCCAGTCTCTCCTGGCCTCTCAGTGTTCTGTAAGTTTCAATGAGATCCTCCCTCATCCTTCTAAACTCCACTGAGTGCAGACCCATAGTACTCAACTGCTCCTTATGTGACAAACCCTTAATTTCTGGAATCATTCTTAGTATACTGCCGATTCTAACAACTTGCTTATTTAATGCAAAATCTCATTTTATTTTTGCTGCTGTTGTCAACCACCATAAAGGGTGCAGTTTCTCTCTATCCACTCTGTCCAGAGCCCTACGGATCTTGAATCTCTCTTATATATTCTCTCAACTTTGTTTTCGTCAAGCAGAACAGCCTTAACTTCTCCAATTTATCTTTGTAACTGAAGTTCCTCATCCTGGAATAATCCTTGCAAATCTATTCTGCGCCATCATTATATCCTTGTTAAAGCATGCGTCCAGAACTGGATGCAGGAATCCAGTTGAGGTTGAATCAGTGTTTGATTTGGGTTTACCATAACCTCCTTGCTTTTATATCATACTCCTCTATTTTTAAAGTCCATGAACTGCAGGTGCTCAGGTTTCTTCCCACAGTCCAAAGGTGTGCAGATTAGGTGGATTGGCCATGCAAAATTGCCCATAATATCCAGGGATGTGTGGGCTGGTGGGCTAGTCATGGAAAATGGAGGGTTCACAGGGTCGGGGTGTAGGTCTGGGTGGGATGCTCTTTGGAGGTTCAGTGTGGACTTGATGAGCTGAATGGCCTGCTTCGACACTGTAGAGAGTCTGTGTTTGTATTCTCTGATTCTGTGCCTTATTAACTGTGCTCCCAACCTGCTGTGCCACCTGTAATTTGTGCACATACACACCCAAGTTTCATTGATCTTGGACCTACTTTACGATTGTACCCTTTATTTTGTCTGACAACACTTTACTGTATAAAATTTCTTTTACTACTTCACATTTCACCAACCAGTCTATGTTCTTTTGAAGTTAAGCACTGTCCAACTCACTGTTCACAATGCTTGAAAGTTTCGTTTTCCATAAATTTTGAAATTGTACCAGGTCAGTTATGGATGCTCATTTGACTATATTCACAACAAAATTCGATAAACTTTTAGATACTAAGGGAATTGAGAGATATTGAATTAATATGGGGAAGTGGTGTAAATATAGAAGATGAGCCATGATGACCTATTGAATGTTAGTTCTGGGTTGAAAGGCCAGATGGCCCACTTCTATTATGTTTTAAAATTATAAGGTAAAAGAAAGAGAGGTCATTCGATAGAGGTTCTGTTTGTAATTTCATTCTGTACGAGCCAAAAAGTGCAAGGTGATTTTGCATTTCAGTTTAGAGAATTTCCTTTGTTGAAATTTCCACATGGTTTAGTTATATTTTTGACTCCAAGCACTATTTTCTTGCAGAACTTTTAAGCATGAGCCATGTATTTTAAATAAGGTAACCATTTATTAATGATTATGAAGTTGACAGAATCTCAAAAATTCTTTGGTTTATTCATGGATTAGTAGAAGTACTTCTACTTAACAATACAGTGTTGCCTCAATTTTCCATGTGCATAACATCTTTGATCTTAAAAACTTTATCGTAGACCAATAACAAAGCAAAAATTAAATATTCATGCTTGCTCAAGCTTGTTGGGAAGATAACAAGTATTGGTTGGAAAATGTCCTAGTGTAGCACGGCTTTCTCTTGTAGTCAAGTCATTTGTTTTATAGGTAAATTTCAACCTGTATTGAGGCATGAAACTTTGAGGCATCAAGTGGTTAGGAATATACCGTGCGACATTCCACCCTAGGGTGTGAAAGACAAGGTTGAAACGTTTGCTGAGAAGCTATTTCTCTAGAAAATCTAGCTTCTCAAACAAAGAAAATTAATCTTGAACCACACCTCTGCGACTAGACAACGATTGTCTCAAGAACTATCAATTGCAATAGATTGACTCTTCACTTGTTTTACTCAGTGTCTGCGAAAAAATCTGAGGAGGTTTATAAAATAAACTGTGCTGATCTGCAAATATTCTTATTGATATGGTGGTCTACATGTATTTGGAAAGGCAAGGACTGACTAGGGATAGTCAAAATGGCTTTGTGCTTGGGAAATTGTATCTCATTAACTTGAATGAGTTTTTTGAGGACGTAGCAAAGAGCATTGATGAGGGTAGAGTGGGGGACGTGATCTAAATGGACTTCAGTAAGGCGTTCGACAAGGTTCCTCATGGAAGACTGGTTAGTAAGTTTAAATCACATGGAATACAAGGAGAACTAGCCGTTTGGACACAGAACTGGCTCAAAAGTAAAAGACAGGGTGGTGGTGGATGGTTGTTTTTCAGACTGGAGGCCTATGACCAGCGGCATGCCTCAAGGATCGTTGCTTGGTCCACAGCTTTTTGTTATTTATATAAATGATTTGAATGTGAACAAAGGAGGTATGGCTAGTAAATTTGCAGATGACACTAAAATTGGAGGTGTAGTGGACAGTGGAAAAGGTTACCTGAGAGTACAATGGGATCTTGATCAGATGGGCCAATGGGCTGATGGAGTTTAATTTTGATAAATGAGAGGTGCTGCATTTTGGAAAGGCAGATCTTATAAATTTAATGCTAAGATCCTGGGCAGTGTTGCTGAACAAAGTGCAGTTGGAGTGCAGGTTCATAGTTCCTTGAAAGTGGAGTTGCAGGTAGATAGGATAGTGAAGAAGGCATATGGTGTGCTTGCCTTTATTGGCTAGTGCAGTGAGTATAGGTGTTGGGAGGACATGTGGCTATATAGGACGTTGGTGAGGCCACTTTTGGAATACTACGTGCAGTTATGGTCTCCCTGCTATAGTAAGGATGGTGTGAAACTAGAAAGGGTTCAGAAAAGATTTACAAGGATATTGCCAGGGTTGGAGGGTTTGTGCTATAGGGAGAGGCTGAATAGGCTGCGGCTATTTTCCGTGGAGCGTCGGAGGCTGAGGGGTGATCTTACAGATGTTTATAAAATCGTGAGAGGCATGGATAGGGTTAATAGACAAGATCTTTTCTTTGGGGTAGGGAAGTCTAAAAGTAGAGGACACAGGTTTAAAGTGAAAGGGGAAAGATTGAGGAAGGACCTAAGGAGCAACTTTTTCATGCCGAGGGTAGTACTTGTTTGGAATGAGCTGCCAAAGGAAATGGTGGAGGCTGGTACAATTACAACATTTAAATGACATCTGGATGGGTACATGAATAGGAAGGGTTTAGAAGGATACGGGCCAAATGGACTAGATTAATTTAGGATATCTGGTTGGCATCGACGAGTTGGGCTGAACGATCTGTTTCCATGCTGTACAGTTCTATGACTTTATGCTTCTTGTGTTTTACAATGTATCTTCCTCCAGGCATGCTGGAACAGATCTAGTTTCAGAAATTCTTTCAAGATGGACTTTCACCTATTCCGAGATCTGATAGTTTATGGCCTTGCATTGCTGTATAACTCTGTTGTTCTTGGACTATTCCTCCCATTCATTATTTTGCTGATGCTATTGGGCTGGCCCATTCTCTCTCAACGTTAGCCAAGTTCAGTTGTCCTCTTTTTGTCATGTGTAGAAAGTTGAAGCATATCATGAAATCTTTAAGTCTGGGGAAGGTTTTTGTGTAATTGCGATGATGTTGATCGACTTTCACTTAAGTCACGTCTATTGTGTTAGATTGGTACCAGGTCATATCCCATAATAAAAGTAGGTGGCTCAGTGGTTAGCGCTGCTGCCTCACAACACCAGGGACCCAGGCTCAATTCCACCCTCGGGTGACTGTGTGTATGGAGTTTACACATTCTCCCTGCGTCTGTGTGTGTTTCCTCCGGCTGCTCCAGTTTCCTCTCACCATTCAAAAATGTGCGTGTTAGGTGAAATGGCCATGGGAAATGCAGGGATAGGGTAGGGGAATGAGTCTGGGTGGGATTCTCTTAAGACATTTGTGACCTGTTGGGTCAAATGGCCTGTTTGCACACTGTAGGGGTTCTTAAAAAAATTTTGATCTAGACTTGCACCCACTGATTGATCCACACCACCTGACTTCAGTACCCTTTCTGGTGATGAAGATCCATGATATTGTATCTGAACTGACCCCCATCATCAGAAGGTTCTGAGTGCAATTCTGGGGGCTCTTGATGAAGCCTTTTTATTTCAAAATGGCTATGACACTAGGATAACCTGCTGTCTGACAAAATAATCTTTTACTCCACTTTGGACAAAGAGCAGGTATCTGTAGGCGTGAGACCTACGCAACTGTTATATAAATCAATCTTTGGTGATTTCCATTTCTTGCATGATGCAACCGATAGCAGTGCCCAATGATTTTCTTTCCTTTTCGATTAATATTAATTGGGTTGCTTCTAATAGTTGGCCATTACAAAAGTGCTCATATTTGCATGCCTGAAAAGAAATTGATCAGGAGTCAATCTCCCAAGGTAAGATGGTTGCAGAGTTTCAACTCTGATACAAGTGTAATTGTTGCTTAATCGCTTGATGCTTTTGCAGTTTTGAGGCTATTCCTGAAAAGCAAATAGATTTCCATTATTCCTCCAACTTTGGAGGGAAGAGGAGGATAAAAAGAAATGCGACTAAACTTTTATTTGACTCACTCAGCTTTTTGTGTCCACCGCCTGGATTGATGTCCGTATTCAGGCACTGTGTGGAAATATTGAACTATGCATTCTGTACTTTCATAGCTTTAGCAAATTTTGGGCTTTGCTTTAATTGTGAATTAATTTCCTTTATTTTGAAACAGATACTGTACTCCTCGACACTTAGATTATGAAGATCTTGAACGTAAATACTGGAAAAATTTGACCTTTGTAGCACCAATCTATGGAGCAGATGTCAGTGGCAGTCTTTATGATGAGGTAAGTGTTTTGTATGTTGGAAATGATCTGTTCTAATATTACTTGCATTTGTACATGTTACAACTGCCAAGTCTGCGTAAAAGCGAATCAATGTTAACCATAGCTCACCACAAATTTGGCAATGTGTGTCCTATAAATTGAATATTCCATGGTTGTTTTGGCCAGATAGTGGATTCCTACATAAGCAGCTTCTTATTGCGTTCAATTTATAGATTGTGGATCAGTAACCTTGAATGAAGCGCTTGATGGTTGTTGAGTAGTAATGCTCAGGGGAAAGAAATTCCAGTTTGTAAGGAGTTCCAGGATTTATGACTCCATCCCCTGTACCCTGCAGTGAAGGTTAGCACTTTGCCATTGTTTGCGAGGGAATCCTATATTTTTTCTACTACCTAAGCATAGTGCATGACAAGTAGCAATCACTGAAAGAAAAGTAGAACAACTCAGTGGATAAAGTAAGCAGTGGAACATAAATATGTGGTGTACCATTGTGTTTTCTCCTCAGTCATGAATAGGAAGCAGGCACTATGTCGCTGAGTTAAACTTGAGTGTGTATTTTGCAGTATTTGATGGCAATCTCTGATTTCTTTTCAAGAGAAACAATCTCTAATTGACGACTAAAAGCTTAATAGACCTGACTGAAAGATAGCAAGAACTGCAGATGCTGTAGTCAGAGACAACACAGTATGGAGCTGGAGGAATACAGCAGGCCAGGCAACATCAGAGGAGCAGGAAAGTTGACGTTTCAGGTCGGGATCCTTCTTCAGAAATGAGGAGGGGGAAGGGAGCTGGGAAATAAATAGAGAAAGGAGGGGTGGGGTTAGGGAAGGTAGGTGGGATTGTGATAGGTGAATGCTGGTAGGGAGTGGTGGGAATTGGTCAGTGGGATGGGTGGGGCGGATAGGTGGAAGAGAAGATGGACAGGTAGTGTCAGGTCAAGGAGGCAGGGATGAGAGGGAGCGTTGGACATGGGATGAGGCCGGGGGTGGGGAGATTTCAAAACTGATGAATCCATGTTTAGGCCATCAGGCTATAGGCTCCCAAGCCGGAGTATGAAGTGTTGCTCCTCCGGTTTGCAGGTGTGACAGTGGAGGAGGCCCAGGATAGACATGTCACCCAGGGAGTGGGAGGGGGTGTTAAAATGGTTGGCGACCAGAAGGTGTTGTCATTTGTTGTGTACAGAGCGCAGATGCTTCACGAAACGGTCTCCAAGTCTACGCTTGGTCTCACCGATGTAGAGGAGGCCGCGTCGGGAGCAGCGGATACAGTAGATCAAGTTGACAGGTGTGCACGTGAACCCCTGTCTCATATGGAAGGTTTGTTTTGTGCCTTGGCAGGAGGTGAGGGGGAAGGTGTAAGGGCAGGTGTAGCACTTTTGGCAGATGCAAGGAAAGGACGAACGGCTGGTGGGGTTAGTGGGGAGTGTGGAGCGGACGAGGGAGTTGCGGAGAGAGCAGTCTCTATGAAAGGCAGATAGTGGTGGGGAGGGAAATATCTCTTTGGTTGTGGGGTCGGATTGTAGGTGGTGGAAGTGGTGGAGAATGATACGTTGGATGCGGAGGTTGGTGGGATGGTATGTGAGGACAAGGGGGATTCTGTCTTTATTTTTGTTGCGGGGAATGAGAGGGCAGAATTGTGGGAACCGCAAGGGATGCAGTTGAGGGTATTTTTGATCATCGGAGGGAAATGTTACGATCCTTGAAATAGAAGAACCTCTGGAATGTTTGGGAGTGGAATGCCTCATCTTCGGAGTAGATGCGGTGGAGGAATTGGGAGTAGGGGATCGCATTCTTGCAGGAGGGTGGGTGAAAGGAGGTGTAGTCCAGGTAGCTGTGGGAGTTGGTGGGCTTGAAATAGATGTCAGTTTTGAGGCGGTCACCAGAGTTGGAGATGGAGAAGTCCATGAAGGCGAGGGAGGTATCGGAGATGATCCAAATGAATTTGAGGTTGGGGTGAAGGGTGTTAGTAAAGTTGGTGAACTGTTCAAACTCCTCATGGGAGCACGCGGCAATGCTGATACAGTCATCAATGTAGCGGAGGAAGAGGTGGGCGATATTGCCTCTTTAACAGCGGAAAAGGGACTGTTCCACATATCCTACGAAGAGCAGGTATAGCTTGGGTGCATGCGGGTGCCCATGGCCACCCCCTCAGTCTGTAGGAAGTGGGAGGAGTTAAAGGAGAAGTTGTTAGGGGAAGGACGAGTTCAGTTCAGCAGATGAGGGTGTCGGTGGAGGGGGACTGGTTGGGCCTGCAGAAGAGGAAGAAGCGGAGGGCTTTTAGGCCAACAGCAGGAGAGGAAAACGTGGAGGGCTTTTGAGCCAACAGCATGGGGGATACGAGTATACAGGGATTGGACGTCCATTGTGAAGATGAGGTTTTATGGGCCAGGGAACTGGAATTCTTGGAGGAGGTGGAGGGTGTGGGTGGTGTCCCGGATGTAGGTAGGGAATTTAAAGTTTTGGCAAAGATCTGTAGCTTGGGTTGTGGATGAGGTTGTTGACTTGCTCGTTGAGCTGGCTTGTTTTTCTTCAGATGTTTCGTCACCATCCTTGGTGACATCATCAGTGGAGCCTCCGATGAAGCAATGTTATTTGACTCCGCTTGGAATTTGGAATGAACAAAATTCCAAGTGGATTCGAATAACATCGCTTCATCGGAGGCTCCACTGATGATGTCACCAGCATGGTAACGAAACCTCTGAAGAAAAGCAAGCCAGCTGAGCGAACAAGTCAACAACCTCGTAGGTGTGGAGTTCCTGGACCTGTGGGGGGGAAGAAGCAGAGTCATGGCAAGCAGAGACAGTTCAGTGGGGCAGGAACAGGTAGACGCCGTGGGCTGCCTGGGGCAGCCAGGTTTGCTAGACCTGACTGAAGTTGTATCATCTTTATATTCAGTAAAAATATTCTAAATTTTGTTCAGTTTGTACAAAATCAGCAAAGATTGAACAATATAATCAGTTATGGGTTTAAATTCTTAGTACCTGTCATGCTTTAACTTCAGCTTTCTATCATTAATTCTGACTTTCAAGTCATTTTTTGCCTTGTATGTTATTTTAGAAGTAAAAATAAGATCAGCTGAACTTGACGTGTGAAGTTGTCATGCGTGTGCCATAAGGGTTACATACCGAAAGAGTTTAGATTGGACCACTGTATTAATCAACTAGTTGGTCTCAATTAAAAGGCATGCTTGCCATATGACTTAACTCATAACCTACTTTTCACTTGTTGAGGTTAGCATTCTTCATCATCATTCTGCACTTATCTGGGAAATACACATTAATTGTGATTTTTTTTGATATTCATTAAACTGGCATGATACAGAGGAATAGGGGAATGTCATTTAGCCCCTCAAGCCTGTTGCTCCTCTGCCATTTGATGAGAATGTAATCACAGCCTAACTGCGGATGAATCACTTAAACTAAATACTGTGGATGCTGTAAATCTGTATTAAGGACAATGTTGGGGAAATTCAGTAGGTCTGGCTGCATCTGAGGAGAGAGCAACAGCTAACAAAGAGTTTTTAGACTCTAAATGTTGTCTCTGTTTTTGTCTCCACAAATGCTGGCAGACCTGATGAGTTTGTTCAGCAATTTTTGTTTATATTTGAAATGAATCACCTTGGTTTCATAACACACAATTGCATAGATTGAGTGAAAATTAACCTGTTTTCAATATAAAAATTGATAATTGAAGAAGTCGGATGCATTTTGTCAAAGCTTTGTCGCAACAATCAAGATACTGACTGTACTCAACCAGTCTGTGCTTACAAACTCAACACACATCGTTCAATATTAGATATGATTCCATTATTGGACAATTTCTGCTAAAGAATTCTGAAGAATTTCACCAACAAGCAATTTAGGATTGCTAGTCAGACTCTGTATCGCACACTCAACAAAATAGAGTTTATTTCTCAGGGCAACAAGGTGCAGGGCTGTATGAACACAGCAGGCCAAGCAGCATCATAGGAGCAGAAAGGCTGACGTTTCAGGCCTAGACCCTTCATCAGA
>NC_063334.1:39138190-39181226 GCF_021869965.1 Rhincodon typus
CTCCAGCATCTGCAGTTCCTACTATCTCTTATTTCTCAGGGCAATCTCTTGAATAATCAAAGCCAACCTGCCTTGCTTAAAATTTAAACTAAGCTTGGCAGTTAACTGACAGTCAACATTGTCCATGGCAACACCTCTACCAAGCAGTCTGATGTCAACCTATCAACATTCTTTTGTACTGTATAAATGTTGTTTTTTCTTTACATCAGTATCCTGCTAAATTGTTTTGAAGAATGCATGGAAAATATTGGGAGCTCCTGGGTAAGGCAAGAAAAAAACCAATGCAGGAGATGTTCTGGCTTTGAATGGATAGGTTAGAATAAAACCAAGCAAGGTAATCCCACTCATCCAAGTAAAGGTGAAGAGAATTAGAAGACAATGGCATTAACTGTGTGCCAAAAGGCCGCAGACAATGTCAAGAAGCATGAGGATGGCTAATACACCATAGTCTTTCATAATATGCCATTTTTGCCTTCAAATAGAGCTGGTTAAATATTGTGATGTGGATGAAAACCAGATTTTAGAGATTCAAACATGGGTGCTGATTTGGGAGACGACAGCTCTTTAACTGACTTTGCAGAAGAAAGATTTGAGATTTATGCAACTTGCAAGAAGAGAGGTATCGCGGCTAAGTTCTAGAGTGATAAAATTGTGACTAAGATCCATAACAACTTGAGACCCAACAAAATCAATTTCTATGCAATCACTTGGCACTATTTGCTAGCTGTTGGCTATAAAACAGGAAGCAACAAAACTCAAAGTGCATAACCTTTATTTGCCAAATTTCATACATTTATCAAACACAAATAAGTTTAATGGGTTAAAAGTTTAAAGAGCAAAGTAAAATACTCACATCTTATAACAAATGCAAATACTGCAGAACTGAAAATGTTGCAAATGCTCAGCAGGTCAGACAACCTCTGCAGAGAGAAACAAAGTTCAAGTTTTGGATCATGATGACCCAAAGTGTCTGTTTCTCCCCTCAGCTTCTATCTGCCTTGTTAAATATTTCCTGTATTTTCTGTTTCTTTTTTACATCTTATGATTTATTTATGTGGCAAATATGACAATGTACTGTTAATTCATTGTTACAACTGAGAATATTTTCAAATGTGTATATATCTCACGAGTTATATGTTACATGGGATTCTCTAACTTTTGCTTTGGGTGGCAATCAGAAGTCATCAACCTCTGCATTTTGGTCACTAGCACGCAAACTTGTCTGTCTTAAATGCAGCATTCCTGCACAATCTGTCATCTTACTTTCACGCTTCTATTTGCTGTTGTAGTTTTCATTTTTTTCCTCACTTTTTCGAGATATCTGCTTCTCTTTTTCAGAAGTCAAGAAACCAGAGACTCAAATGCCATGTACTTTGCAGAAGAAGATTTTGAATCCTCAACTTATTTACTTACTTGTTTGTACAGTGACCTGCTTTGGCAGTTTTTATTGTTGCTCCATCTGGAAGTTTAAAACTTCAGTATAAGACTATACAACAATAGGGAACAGTGTAAAAATAAAATCAAACTGATTCCGAGGTAGGCTGGGCACCAAATGCAGTCAGATTACAAGGTGAAAGCTTTTCATTCAAAAGTGATGAACCTTGTCAAAATGGGCATTGTACATGTTAGACATATAGATAAATTGGCATTGCAATAAAACAGATGTTTTACAGTTGGAAATTTGGGAGGAAAACATATTCTTAAGTGTTGATTGCCATTCCTATCTTTAAACAAAAAATGGCTACCACACAAGTGCAAGATTAAATTTGAGATTTTGACAGGAAGCAAGTAAAATTAATGCAGGAAGTTTAATATGCAGGAGATTTAGTATATAATTCTGTGTAGACAAAAGCACAGGTTTCAAGTGACTGTTGGCATGACACTTCCTGCTTGCAGCCCCTTTTTTTGGATGTCTGATTGCTGTGCTTCTTTGTTGCAATGTTGACATTCCTCTTCATTTACAAGCAGGATATTTGAGTATACTAAACCCTCCTGTCACAACTTCAGAGATGCCGTGCAAGGAAAAGATGGATGGTGTGGTACAAGTTAAGAAGCAGAAGATGATTCTAGAGGAGGAGTTAGAGTTTCTGCAGAAGTATAAAGTAGCCTACAGAAAGATGGGAGTGGAGCAGAGAATTAAAATAAAGTCATTGGAAGCTGGGGATTTTCTGTCAAACTGATCAGGGCTGATCCATACAATGGTCAGCTAGCATGCATTTAATTTGCCAATTTTATAAGAGACTGTATTCTCTGCTTGTAGAGTCATAGAGGTATATAGCACAGAAACAGACACTTCGGTCCAACCAGTCCATGCCGAACATAATTCCAAACTAAACTAGTCCCACCTGTCAGCTTCTGGCCCATATCCCTCCGAACCATTCCTATTCATGTACTTATCAGAGTATCTTTTAAGGGTTGTAATTGTACCCACATCCACCACTTCCTCAGTAAGTTCATTCCACACAGGAAAAACCCTCTGTGTAAAAAAAATTGCTCCTCATGTCTTTTTCAAATCTCTCTCCTCTCACCTTAAAAATGTACCCCCTAGTCTTGAAATCCTCCATCCTAGGGAAAAGACAACTACCATTGACTCTATCTGTACCCTTCATTATTTTATGAGTTTCCATGAGGTCACCTTTCAACCTCCTACACTCCAGTGGAAAAAGTCCCAGCCTATCCAGCCTTTCTTTATAACTTAAACCTTCTATACCCGGCAACATCCTGGTAGATCTCTTCTGAACCCTCTTCAGCTTAATAATATCCTCTTATAACTGGCTGACCAGAACTAGACACGATATTCCAGAAGAAGCCTCATCAATGTCCCGTACAACCTCAACATGACTTCCCAACTCCTCTACTCAAAGGTCTGAGCAATGAAGGCAAATGTGCTAACGTGACACAAACTTCAAAAAATTATGTATCTGACCCCTAGGTCTCTCTACTCTACAACACTACCCAAGGCCCTACCAGTAATTGTATAAGTCCTACCCTGTTTGTTATACCAAAATTATCCAGATTTATCCAGATTGAACTCCATCTGCCATTTGTCAGCTCATTGACCCATTTGATCAAGATCCCTTTGTAATTTTAGAAAATCTTTTTCGGTGTTTACAATGCCACCAATTTTGGTGTTGTCTGCAAACTTACTAACCATGCCTTCTATATTCGCATCCCAAACAAAAGAGGACCCAGGACTGATCCTTGTGGAACACTGTTGGTGACAGTCCTCCAGTCTGAAAAACAACCCTCCACCGCCACACTCTGTCTCCTGCCGTTAAGTCAATTATGTATCAATTTGGCTAATTATGTATCCAATTGGCAAGCTCACCCTGAATCACATGTGATCTAACTTTACGAATTAGTCTACCATGTGGAACCATAATGCAATATAGTAAAATAGAAGGAGTGGAGTCCTATGACCAGCAGTGTTGTGCAGGAATCGATGCACAGTCGTGTTGTTTGTCATTTATGTAAACAATTTGAATGAGAATTTAGGAGGTGTGATTAGTTAGTTTGTGAATTACACCAAAGTTGGTAGTATAGTGGACCGTGAAGAAAGTTACCTAAGATTATGAAGAGATCTTGATCAGTTGGGTCAGGAGGCTGATGAGTGGCAGATGGAGTTTGATTTGGTTAAATGTATTGCATTTTGTGAAACGAACAAGGGCAGGACTTATACTGTTAATGGTGGATCCCTGGATAATGTTGTTAAACAGAGAGACCTAAGGGTTCAGGTACATAGTTCTTTGCAATTAGTGTCACACGTTGACAGGGTGGTTAAGAAGGTGTTTAGTAGGCTTGCCTTCATTGCTCAGATCATTGAGTATAGAAGTTGGGACGTCATGTTCAAGTTGTTCAGGACATTGGTGAGATCACGTTTGGAGTACTGTGTATAGTTGAAGGACATTATTAAATTGGAGAGGGTTTAGAAAACATTTACCAGGATGTTGCTGGGACTGGAGTGTTTGAGTTATCAGGAAAGGCTGAATAGTTTGAGATTTTTTTCCGTGGAGCGTTGGAGGTTGAGGGGTGACCTTATAGAGGTTTATAGCATTATGAGGGGCATGAATAAGGCGAATAGCAAGAATCTGTTCCCTAGAGTGGGTGAAGTTCAAAACTAGGGGTCATATTTTGAAGGCGAGAGGAGAAAGATTTAAAAGGGACCTGAGGGGCACGTTTTTCTCACACAGGGTGATTTGTGTGTTGAATGAGTTGTCAGAGGAAGAGGTAGATGCAGGCACAGTTACAATATTTAAAAGACATTTGGATAGGTACATGATTAGGAAGGATATGGGCCAAACGCGGAAAGTGGGGCGAGTTGAGTTGGAACACTTGATCGGCGTGGACGAGTTGGACCGAAGAGTCTACTTCAGTTCTGTATGATGCTGTGACTCTATATAGCTCCTATACTCTTATGTTCTGACCAATGAAGGCAAGTGTGCCAAATGCTTTCTTCTTCACTCTGTCTACCTGCGACTCCACTTTCAAGGAGCTATGCACCTGCTACCCTTGGTCTCTGAACTTTGGCAACACGCTCCAGGACCCTACCATTGACTGTATAAGTCCTGCCTTGGTTTGCCTTACCAAAATGTAGCACCTGACATTTATCTAAATTGTACTCTATCGGCCACTCGTCAGCCCATTGTCCGATCTTATCAAGATTCCATTGTACTCTGAGATAATCTTCACTGCCCACTACACCATGTATTTTGGTGTCATCTGCAAATTTACCTTATATACTCGTATAAAAGCTGAATTTTTTAGACTATTTCTTAAGGTTAAATTTATGGGGCTGACTATGATATGGATACTACTTTTGAGGGGCTGAAATTCATGCTACAGTTCAAAATACCATATTATTAGCAGAAGCCCAACTGATCTCTAAATTAATAAAGAAGAAAACACAACAAATTACAGCAGTAACTGGTACTTCTGTGATCCAGCACTGTGAAAGATGAACACGGCTGTGAGAGGCTCTCATAGCATCTTAGCCCATGTGTGTTCGCTTATTGTCAGCAGATAAGAACATACAGATCGATTATTCTCCCTGTAAGTTACTTGATTATTCACCTGATATTACATACCTTCACCTGATTATTCTTTCACAAAGTAATCCTGAATCTTTTCCATTTGCTTCCCTAACCAAAAGCTCTCTGTTGCCCTCTGTGAAACAGTAAGTCAGTGGATCCGAGCTGTCACAATTACTAGGTTCATTCTTTTGAAACTCTGACAAAGGAATGCCAATGAAAATAAATCTGCTGTTAAAATGCGACACTATCCTGGAGTCAAAAACAAAATCCCACCAAACCTGGGAGACTGGATGACAGCACTTTATCTCCACCTGCAGGTCACTAACATATTACTGTTTGAAAATTAAAACACTGAACCCAATTTTCATCCCCATCATTGGAGTAGAGGTACACTTTGGGAAGATGAGAACAAACACCATCCAGCACTTGCCTTAAAATCCAAATTATCTTTGAAGAACTGGGGTTGGCTTTTACACAAGATAAATGGAAAATTCAAGATTTTTTTGGCCAAAAAATAAGGGTTTGACTTTTAATCGAGATTGACTTTTATTCGAGTATATACGGTAGTAACCATATCTCCTGTATTCAAATCCAATTCATTTATATAAATGACAAAAAGCAGTGGACCCAGCACCAATCGTTGTGGCACTCCACTGGTCTCAGGCCTCCAGTCTGGAAAAACAACTGTCTGCCACCACCCTCTTTCTCCTACATTCAAGCCAGTTTTGTATCTGATTGGCTAGCTCCCCTTGAATCGCATGTGATCTAACCTTACTAAGCAGTTTACCATGTGGAACCTTTTTGAATGCTTTGCTGAAGTCCATTTAGACAATGTTTACCTCTCTGCCTTCATCAATTTTCTTGGTCACTTCTTCAAAAAAGGCAATCAAAATTGTGGCAAGCAAAATTGTCATGTGAAATCTAACCTCTTAATGCTCTCTGATATTTTTTGTTTTCTGTTTTCAGGTTCTGAAACAAAAACCCCAGCATTTACTTTTGATTTTTAATAATATTACTGTCTGTATTGATTGCCCATTAACAAATTAAAATGCCATGGTAGAATTATAATTTTATCCGTTCATTTAATTGCAGGTAAAGCGTAAAACAAATTACTTCTTTACTACTGTTCACTAACCAGCTGAAATGTAACTGGTTTAGATCACTGGTCAGAACTGAAATTTTGCTATCTAAGCCATCTCCATTCCACAGTCAAGCTAAGCTGAAATGCTAATTCAGTAAACACCTGACTAGTAGCTGCTTCCAGCTGAGTGAATTCCTGTAAATTCTGGGAGCGAGGTTGGTGGCTCACGAACATGTAGACATAAATAATGAATACATCCAAATGTCAAGTCATTCTCAATAGTTCTTTCTTTCTGTCGTTTGGTAAGCCAGAGCATATTTCATTTGGTTGAACTATACTTGGACAAGCAATCCATCCCTCTTGTGATATATTTTGGTGCTGCCAATTTTGTTGGAATGCTGAAAATTTGCTTGTGGTTCATTTTGGTAGAAGGAGAAACCCTTATTATTGTAAACTCTGCACAAAGCAGAAGAGAATTGACAAGATAATTTCAAATTTTATTGAATGACATCCAGAACTCACAACTACTGTTGGATGTTTTCCACTTTGTTTTGGCACCTATAAGCTTCAGTGTCCTGATATCATGATAATAACTGTATTGTGCATCCCTATAACAAGTCATTGCCAATATAGAGAAAATTAGAAGTTTGGGCAAGCTACACATTTGTGGCAATGAGTTGCATATTGCCTTTCAACCTTGAATTCTGGGTTCCAGTGCGCTATGCCCTTCATGACTCCATGCTGCTGGATGTTTATGTTTGATGTTGTATTTCTCTTTCATTTATTGATAATCTGTTTCTTGGCAGTTAGACCCCCTGAAGGGGGTCTTCACAAGATTTTATCTCCTTTTGCATTTTTTATGCTGTCATATTATGTGTGCAGTTAACCACCAACTTGGGGCTTAATACTGAAAACACATTGTTCTGTTCCAAACCACCTTTACTGTTTTGACTTGACTTGGAACTTCTTAAAAAAAATTGTTCTTGTAGGGAACGTGTGCTGCTGACAATGCTGGCATTTGTTCCCAATCCCCGTTTGCCTTTGAACTGATTGCCTGTCGATGCTATTTCAGGAGGCTGTTAAGAGTCACACATATTGCTGAGAATCTGGGGTTACACATAAGCCAGACCAGACAATGATGTTGGATTTCCTTCCCTAAAGTTCATCAGTGAACCAGATGGGTTTTTATGACAATCAGCGTAGTTATATGGTTGCCGTACAACCAGTTTCTTAATTCTAGATTTTTATTGAATTAAAACTCTGTTATCTGTTATGGTAGGACTCAAACACATATCCGAGAACTTTAGCCTTGTGCTCTGGATCACTGGTCCAGTGAAATGATCACTATGGCACTACCTTCCCTGATCTAGCTATAATTGTACAAGAAATGGGCACTTGTAACATGCCCATTGATGTCTCCTACCTTTCACAAAACAAGGTAAGGTGTTGATTTTCTAATAATAGCAAAATATTTATACTGGGTTTTAGTGACCCCCATCCTGACTAGAATCAAACCAGCACGGCATAAGTTAAATGTCTTTTTAACCTATTTAGATTCCTACTGTGCTTCCATTTCCTTGATACCTGACTGCATGAAACAGTTATACTATCTGCATGATTACTTCACAATGTAATTATTTTCCAGGATGTTGATGAGTGGAATATCAGTCGTTTGAATACAATTTTGGATGTGGTAGCAGAAGAAAGCGGCATTGCTATTGAAGGTGTAAATACACCATATTTGTACTTTGGCATGTGGAAAACAACATTTGCTTGGCATACTGAAGATATGGATCTGTACAGCATTAACTATCTGCATTTTGGAGAGCCAAAATCTTGGTAGGTTTAACAGCATTTGTTTTATTTCTTGTTTATATGTATTGAAGTCCTGGCAAAGATCATGTTTCTGTTTTGCTTCCCTCCTGTTAAAGATGTACTGAACAGGCTATACATTTAATCCAATGAAATGTCATTGTATTGAGGAGAAATAATATTCTCTTAATTCCAAGATGCCCTGCTTACTTCGTTATAAGAACGTTAGCAATCGGAGCAAGAGAAGATCTGGACTGCTGTTTGAGCCTGCTCCATTCAGTGTGACCAAGGCTAATTTTGGGCTTCATTTCTACTTTCCTGCCTGCTCCCAATATCCCTTGACTCCCTAAGAGATGAAAAATTGTCTCAGCCTTCAATATGTTTAGCTTTGACATATCCACAACCCTCTAGGTTAGAAAATTCCAAAGATTCGCAACGTGTCCAGTGAAGAAATTTCTCCTTATTTCATTCCTAAATGACCAGCTTATCCTGAAACTGTGCCCCCAGCAGAAACACCATCTCAGTTCTACCGTGTCAAGCCTTTACATAATCTTGAAAATGACGTGATCACCTCTCAATCTTCAAAACTCCAGAGTATACACATTCCATTCACTCAGCCTTACATCATGGGACAGCTCTTTCATTCCGTGGACAAGCTTAGTGAATCTTCACAATACTAACTCCAATGCAACTTTCTTAAATATAGTGTACAGTGATCTTGCCAAAACTCTGTACAATTTACATTCCTAATTGCTTGCTATACTCAGTTGCTGACTTTTTCATGTTCTTTGTGCAAGTACATGCAGATCCCTCTGAACACCAACACTTATAAGCTTTTCTTTAAAAATAAATCTACTTTTCTATTCTTATGACCAAAGTGAATAACCTGAAACTTCTCCACATTGTTCCCCATCTATCCTCTTGTGGTCCACTCACTTAACCGTTCTGTTTGCAGGTTCATTTGTGTCCTGTAACAGCTTGGATTCACATGTAGCATTCACTTGTATCATCAACAAACTTATATACATTATTTTCTCTGCCTTAGTCTTCGTCATTTGTATAGATTGTACATAGCTTAGGCCTTAGCATTGATTCTTGCGGCATTCCACTCATTACAGCCTATTGTTATGGACTGAACCAGACCAGACCAAACCCCCTCAAAATATATTAAGAAGATACCTAGACCCTAACTTTTCCTTATTTTAAAGGCAAGTGCCAGGCGTTGCTTTCCAGATACAATTCAGTTGGTCAAACTACCAGTCTTGAAGCAAAACACACTTTATTCATACACTATAGTTAAAATACAATAGAAGAAGGAATAAATTGGAATAACAACTCTGTTCGAAAACTTAACACAATAATAGATTATTTAACTACTAAACAGTAACCGTTCCGATATAGTAATATCCCATAAACACATACTTGGCAAAGGCAAATTTAGTACAGTAGATTGCCTCACATGCAATTCTCCAGTCCAAGAGAAAAAAAAATCAAGAGAAAACTGAGAAAGTAGCAGGGAGAATAATTTTGTAGCTGCTAAACCCAACTTCAAGACCCCAGCAACTGTTACTAAAATTCCTGGTTCTATGACCCCCACCCATTCAGGCTGCTTCTATTATTCCAACTTTAAAATAAAAGCCCAAGGCGCCTCAAGCCATTTATTTTGTGGGCTCTGAGTAGAGCGATCGGTACCTCTGTCTCAACTTTTCTTCATAAAAAAAGCCAGGACAAAATACACTTCTGAAAGCCATTGTATTGTCATTCTGTCAACTTGAAAATGCCCCATTTATCCCAACTCTCTGCTTCCTTGTCCGTTAACCTGACCTTTCTCAATGCTAATGTATCATCTCTACATGTGCCCTTATTTTGTGTCTTAACCTATTTGAGTGGCACCTTATCAACCGACTTTTAGAAATCCCAGGTATACAGCATCTGCTGGATTCTCTTTATCCTATCAGTTACAGTTTCAAAATGTCTAATAAATGTATTAACTATAATTGCCCTTTCATTAAAACAGGTTTGACTTATTAGAATCACTTTTCTCAGTATATTGTTAAGACTGCCTTATTAATAGATTCCAACACTCTCCAGATGACTGATGTCAAGTCAACTGGCCTGTATTTCTCTGTTTTTATTCTTCCTTTCTTGAATATAAATGTTACATTTAATAACTTGCAATCTGCTCAAACTGTTCCAGAGTTTGAGGTATTTTAGAAAGTCATAGTGAATATGTGCGCTATCTCAACAGCTATATTTTCTTGACTTTTAGAACTCTAGAATGTAGACCGCAACTTGAGATAAGTTTGTTTATACTGACATGTGAGTGCAGTTTGTCTTCTGATTTTTCATTTGATCATTTTGCTGCTGGTAGGGTACAAGTGAGTGTAACGGACAGAGGACCTAATAACACGTTTGCACCATTTCAGGAGTGGTATTGTGCTCTTACTGAAAGTTGGATAATTATTTTTCGGGGTGCTTATGTGTATGTGTGTGTGTGAGTGAGCATGCACATACAAAATCAGTACTAGTCTGCACTTGAAATACTTGCCTTAAAATAGTCTCAGGAGATAATTGTTCATAACTCTGGCATTCTTTGCTTTGAAACAACAAATGAAGAACAGTATTCTGTACCCAATTTGAAGCAAATCACAGAATTTTCCTTGTAATAGCATATTAGAATGTATAAATAATAACTTCTGTGACACTGGTTTTTGATTTTTGTTGAGATGGACAAATGTCTGGAACTTAATTCAAGAAATCTGTTCTACTTTGTTTGAGATTGTATCTAAGAGATGGTGTAAAACGCAAAAAATGAACTTTTATATTTTTAAGGGTGCTTCAGATGAAACATATGGGCTGTGAAATTATTGAACAAACTATTCCATAAACCTGACCATCTATATTTATAATTTAATTTGATACAACTGAAGGTTGCAGAATTCTATAATGGTGTGTTTGTTTTCATTCACAATGCCAGTTTGTTTTCGAAAGAGAAAGTGAATGAGTTACTTTGTGACCTATTTAAAGGGTTGTGAAGATGTGTTCCAGAATAACGCTGATCATGTTTGACAGTTGCCACGGATGTGGAGAAGTGAGGAAAGTAGCAGGTGTAGTGTGCAAGTAGTAACCGGAAGAATTTCAGTAAAGATTGAAAGAAGAAAAAAGTACTTGAGATTCCTTTTGGAACATCCTGCAGTTTGCAAAATTACTATGTGCTTAACAGCCAATGAACTACTTTTTGAAGTGTGGTTACAGTTGCACTGCAGGAAATGTAACAATTGAATTTGCACACAGCAAGCCTTCACAACTGCAATCAAACAAATGATCAGTTCTCGAGTCATTGAGTCATGCAACATGGAAGCAGACTCTTCAGTCCAACTAGTCCACACTGACCATGTTCCCAAAATGAACTAGTCCCACTTGCCTGTGTTTGGCCCATATCCCTCAAATCTTTCCTGTTCGTGTACTTGTCCAAATCTCTCTCAAATGTTGTAATTGTACCTGCATCCACTACTTCCTCAGGCAGTTCATTCCATACACACATCAGTCTCTGTGTAAAAACATTGTCTTCAAGTCCTTTTTAAAACTTTCTCCTCACACTTTAAAGATATGCTGCCTAGTTTTGAATTCTCCCTATGGAAAAGACCTTTGCTGTACACCTTTTCTATGCCCCTCATGATTTTATAAACCTCTGTAAGGTCTCCCCTCAACCTCCTACGCTCCAGTATAAAAAGTCCCAACCTATCCAGCCTATTTTTATAACTCAAACCTTTCATTCCTGGCAACATCCTGGTAAATCTTTTCTGAATCCCCTCCAATTTAGTAATATCCTTCCTAAAGCAAGGCAACCAGAACTGCATTCAGTACTCCAGAAGAGGCCTCTCTAACATTCTATACAATCTCAAATGTTGTCCCAACTCCTATACTCAGTGATCTGAGCAATGAAGGTAAGTGTGCTAAACTATTCCTAACTACCCTGTCTACCTGTGACGCAACTTCCAAAGAAGTATGTACCTGAATCCCTAGGTCTCTGTTCTACAATACTACCCAGGACGCAGCCGTTAATTGTATAAGTCTTGCCCTTGCTTGTTTTACTAAAATGCAATACCTCACATTTATCCAAATTAAATTCTATCTGCCACTCCTCAGCCCATTGACCCAAGATCTCTTTGTAATCTTAAATAACTTTCTTCACTATACTATACCATCAATTTTGGTGTCATCCACAAATTAAGCAATCATGTCTCCTAAATTCACATCCAAATTGTTTATATAAATGACAGATAAAAGTGGACCCAGTATTGATCTTTGTGGAACACCACCAGTCACAGGCCTCCACTGCTACCCTCTGTCTCCTACCATCAAACCAATTTTGTATCCAAGAGGCAAGCTCTCCCTGAATCCCATGTGATCTTATTAATTAGTCTGCCATGCAGAACCTTGTCAAAGGCTTTACTAAAGTCTGTGTAAGCCACACTGACCTCATCAACCTTTTGGTTACTTCCTCAAAAAACTCAAACAAGTTTGTGAGATACAATTCCCCTCACACAAAACCACACTGACTATCCCTAATCAGTCCTTGCCCCTCCAAATGCCAGTAAAACCTATCTTTCAGAATCACCTCCGACAGTTTTAGTTATTGGCTGAGGTATTAGTGTTTTCCAGAATCCTGGGAAAAATTGTCTTGCAGTTAGCTGTGTCGTAGAATCCTTTGCATTCCTTAAAGACTAACCTTTCTGGCTTTTTCCCCCTAAATCTCCAGTAATTTTGTTTTTGTTTTATTGAGATCTGTCTCTTGATTAAGCTTTCTTAAAATATAAAACATAGGTCCAAGCTGTCCTAGAGCAGCGTTTTTCTGTTCTGTAGATTAAGGTGCAAAAATGGTGAGATAACAAGGTGTAGAGCTGGATGAACACAGCAGGCCAAGCAGCATCGGTTACCTGTTGGATGTGGGAAATGAGGGATAATTTCAATGTTACTGATGATTGTGTGTGTGTTTGGTTGTGAATCTTATCGGATCGTATGGTTTGGTTGGAGTGGCAGTTAGAAGCAATGAGCAGGCGGTGGTGGATGTCAGTTTCAGGAAGGTAGAAAATACAGATTGGATAGAGATACAGTTGGATAGATGGGTTACCCTTAAGAAAGGTAGGAGAGGTAGGCAGGTAGTACAGGAATCTCCTGTGGCTAACCCCATCTCAAACAAGTATGCTGTTTTGGAAAATGAAGGGGGTGATGGACTCTCGGTGGATGTAGCACTGGCAGCCAAGTTACTGGTACCGAGACTGGCTGTAATGCAACAAGGGGTACATCAGGTTCCAAGTGATTGATTGTAAAAAGGGACTGTCAAGTCAGAGGCACAGATAGATGTTTTTGTGGCTGACAACGAGACATCAGAATGTTGTGTTGCCTCGATGGTGCCAGGGTCAAGGATGACACACAGAGGGTACAGAATGTTCTCAAAGGGGAGAGAGACCAGCAGGAGGGCACTGTACACATTGGAACCAATGACATAGGAAGAGAAAAGTACAAGGTTCTGAGGAGAGAATATAGGAAATTAGGCAGGAAATTAAAAAGCTAGCCCTGATGGGTAGTGATATTTGGATTACTTCTGGTGTCAAGCGCTACTTAGAGTAGGTATAGGAGGATAGAGCAGATGAATGAGTGGCTGAGGAGCTGGTACATGGATTCACATTTTTTGGATCATTGGAATCTCTTCTGGATTAGAAGTAACCTGTTTAAGGAGATTGGGTTGCACCTGAATTGGAAGGGGACTAATATGTTGGTGGGAGGGGATTTGCTAAAACTAACGGGAAGATTTAAATTCATAATGGGGGTTAGTGGGGGTTTGGTTTTGGTAGGTGGGTGGCATCCAGAGAGATAGTGAGTGAGATAGGACTGGTAAATTAAACTGCATTTATTTCAATGCAAGAGGTCTGTCAGGTAAGGCAGATGAACTCAGGGCTTGGTTGGGAACATAGGACTGAGATATCATAGCTATTACAGAGATATGGCTCAGGGGTGGACAGGACTGGCAGCTAAATGTTCCAGGGTGTGGATGCTATCGGAAGGTGCAGGAGGGCATGTCAGGAGCAGCAACAGGCATACCTAAGGAATGGGATGTCAACCTGGTGGAGCACCCAAACAGCATTAGCAGCAAGTGATAGGCAGAGCTAAGTGATTTCACAACCAACAGATCAGATCTGAGCTCTGCAGTCCTGACACATCCCGTCAGTTGTGAATGGTGGCAGACAATTAAACAACTCATTGCAGGACGAGGAGGCTCAACAAATATCCCTATCACCCGATGATAGGGTAGCCCAGCAGATCAGTGCAAAAGATAAATCTGAAGCATTTGCAGCATTACAGGTGCCAGAGTTGAGCCAATTCTATTCAAGCCACATGATATCAAGAAATGGTTGGAGGCAGAGGATATTGCATAGGCTCTTGGCCCTGACAACTTTCAAGCTATAGTAATAAACACTTGTGCTGTAGAACTTGCTGGACCCCAAAATAGCCAAAGTGTTCCAGTGCAGCTACAACACTGGCATCTACTCGACAATGTGAAAAATTACCCTGGTATGACCTTTACACCAAAAACAGGACAAATCCAACCTAGCCAATTACTGTACTAGTCTACTCTTGTTATCACATAGCCTGCCATTACACACTACCTGTTTTTAGCCACTAACAGTCTCCATTAATAACTATTCACCCTCCTCGCCAGATCATTATCAACTCCTTTGTCTATCCAACTGTTCTTCTCTCTCTTGGGCTCTATCCCCACCTATCGTTTAATTCTTACCCCCTCCCTCCACTCTATCTTCTGCATAAAAACCAACATTTTTCTAGCTCCCATCAGTTCTGAGGAAGGGTCACTGGAGCTGAATCGTTAACTCTGATTTTCCTTCACAGATGCTGCCAGACTGGCTGAGCTTTTCCAGGAACTTCTGTTTTTTAACTAGTCTACTCTTGATCATTAGTTAAGTGATGGAAGTTGTTATCAACAGTGCTATCAAGCATCATCTGCTTATCAACAACCAGCTCAGTGATACCCAGTTTGGGTTCCAACAGGGCCAGTCAGGTGAGGTGAAAATGACTGCCCTTAACTTCATGACTACATTTGACCTAGTGTGGCATCAAGGAGCTCTAATAAAGGGAAAATTCTTTGCTGGTTTGAGTTGCAGGAAGCACAAAGGAAGATGGTTAGTTATCTGAGCTCCAGGAAATCTTTACAGGAGTTCCTCAGGGTATTGTTCTAGGTCCAGCCATCTTCAACTTCTTCATTGATCATACCTCTATCATAAGATCAGAAGTAGAGATATTCACTCATGAATGTACAATGTTCAAAACCATTTGCGACACCTCAGATCCTAAAGCAGTTTATGTTCAAATGCAACATGACCTGAACAAACCCAATACTCAATCTTCTACTACCAGCATTCTCAGAGTTACTGTTAACCAGAAACTGAACTGCACTAGCCATATAAATACTGTGGCCATAAGAGCAGGCATTTAATACTGCAGCAAATAACTCACCTTCTGATTTCGCAAAGCCTGTCCACGATCTACATTGCACAAGTCTGAATTGTGATGGAATACTTCCCATTTGCCTAGATGAGTACAACTCCAATAATGTTTAAGAAGCTTGACACCATCCAGGCAAAGTGGTCTCCATAATTGGCACCATATCCACAAGCACCCACTCCCTACCATGTCTACGCTCTGTCTCAGCAGTGTGTGCTATGTATAAAATTCACTGCAGAAATTTGTCAAAGATCCACGGATAGAACCTTCCAAACGCACAACCACTTCAATCTAGAAGGACAAGGGCAATAGGAACATGGGTTTGCTTCCACCTGCAAGCTCCCCTCCAAGACACTCGTCATCCTGACTTTGAAATACACTGATGTTCCTCAGTGTTACTGGGTCGAAATCCTGGAATTCCCTGCCTAACAGTATTGTGGTCTACCTATAGTGCATGCACGGCAGTGGTTCAAGAAGACAGATCATCACCACCTTCTCAAGGGCAACTGGGGGTGTGCAATAAATGCTGGCCACCCAGCGATACCCATGTCCCATGAGTGAGAAGAATCTCCAAAACTGCAATGTATTGGAATGTCAACTATTATTTCTGTTTTTGTGGTGGGTGAGTTGAACTGTTAATTTGGATGTTCAAATTCACAATCATAAGACAGCAAGTATTTGAGTAATCATAGCCATTTCTTTGGAATTTTGAAAGTCTCAGACAAGTTCTTGTTATCTCATACAGCTAGAGGACATTAATAGACTATGCTAGATCTTGCATCAAGTGTTTTTTTTTGTATATTCTTTCTTGAGATATGAGTCTCACTGGTGGAGCTAGTATTTGTTGACCACCCCTAATTGCCTTTGAACTGAGTGATTTAGAGACCATGTCAGAACGCAGTATAAAGTTAACAGTGTTGCTATGGGTCTGGAGTCACATGTAGACCAGATGAGAATGGCAGAACATTAGTGAATCATTTTGGTTTTATATTTGATGACAGTGTTGTGGCCACTGTTATTGAGACTAGCTTTCAAATCCTGATTTATTAAGAAAATTTAAATGTCACCATCTGCCTTCTGGGATTTGGAATAAAAACAGAAAATGCTGGAGAAACTCAGCAGGTCTGGTTCCATCTGTGGGAGAGAAGCAGAATCAACATTTGGAGACTAATAACTCTTCTTTGGAACTAAAGGGGACTGGAAATGGCAGTTTTTTAATGCTGTTGATAAAAGTTACCTTTACCTGATGAAGGAGCAGTGCTCAGGAAGCTTGTGATTTCAAATAAAACTTGTTGGACTATAACCTGGTGTTGTGTGACTTTTGACATTGATAAAGGTGGAGAAGCAGGAAATGTAACAGATAATGAAGGTGCCAAGTGCAAACAAGAAAGGGAGTACTAATGGTGGTAAAGGAGGAATTGAGATTTGAAATAGGTGTTAATGAAAGGTTTGTATAAGGGAAGATAGGTCAGCTGTGCTGAGAGCAAAGCCAACAAGACATATTGTGGGGAGGGTAGACAAAATGTGTTTAAGAGGGAACTTCTGAGGAAGGATCACCGGACCCGAAACGTTAACTCTGATCTTTTCTTCACAGATGCTGCCAGACCTGCTGAGCATTTCCAGCAACTTCTGTTTTTGTTCCTGATTTACAGCATCCACAGTTCTTTCGGTTTTCACTTGGTGTTTAAGAGAGAGTTGTTCTGTCGTAGTTCTCTTGATGGGAAATGTTATAAACCTGCTGATGAGGTGTCTGCTCCATGGGAAGCAGAGAAATTGCTTTTTTTTTAAATAGACAAAAGAAGCATGAGTGGGTAGAGTCAGCCTCACACAGACCCAGAGTTTGATGTTGCTTTCAGTTGTTGAAGTTGGAGTATTTGGAGTTGAAGCTTTTTTATTTTGTTCATTTGTGGGATGTAGGCATTGCTGGCTGGCCAGCATTTATTACCCATCTCTAGTTGCCCTTTGAGAAGGTGGTGGTGAGCTGCCTTCTTGAACCATTGCAGCCCATCAAGCTGCTGGATTCACTCTGTAGGTGTTCCTTCTCCAAGATTGGAGAAGAAAGCAAGTGAGGGAAATCTGTTTTGCTGAAATTGCCTTTGACCAAAGTGTTTATAGGATGCTGCTATATTTGAACAGTTGATGAGTGATCGTTTAACTATGTATTATTTTGTTAAGTATTTCAACAAGGGCTAAAGTTATGCCAGTTTTTTTTTGTGGATTTTAACTGTGGTGTACTAAGAAACTGTGTTTTACTTCAAGCCTAACAGTGTGACCAGTCGAGTCACATCTGGAGTGCAGTGCCTTACACTTGCCTTTAAATAATGTATAACTTAGAGTTTAGGCTATCTCTTTGATATGTGATGAGGTGGTTTGGTCTAGTCCATAATGACGGGTGATGGGTGGGGGCTGGCGGGTGTGTGGAGTGTTAATCAGAATGGAAGCTAATGTTCATCCTCTGAAGTTATTGAACTCTGTTGTGTCCGGAAGGCTGTCAGATACCGAAGTGGGAAATGAGGTGTTGTCCTTCTAGATGGTGGAACACTGCAGCAGGCTGAGGAAGTAAATATTGACACAAGAGTAAGGTAGTTTCTTGATAATGTTCATTCTCTGAAGTTGTTGAATTCCATTGTGTCCTGAAGACTGTCAAATACCTAAGTAGAAAGTGGCTTAGGTTGGAAATGTTGACATGGGAGCAAGGTGGTTTCTTGAAATGGGAGGCAACTGGAAGTTTGGGGTCATTTTTATGGACAGAGCAGAAGTGTTGCATAAAATGGTCACCCAGTCTGCATTTTGGTCTTTTAATTTTGAAGAAGGCCACATTGTATGCGCCAGAAACAATGGACTAGATTGGAAGAAGTATTAATACTGCTTCACCCGGAAGGTGTATTTGGGATTTTTGAGTGGTGAGGAGGGAGGAAGTGAATACACAAGTGTTACACCTGCTGTGATTGCATAGTAAAGTGCCATGAGAAAGCTTGAGGAATGATGGAAGAGTAGACGAGGGTGTCCTGAAGGGAATGATCCCTGTGGCATGCTGATAGTCGAGGGGAGGGGAAAAGTGTTTGCAAGTAGCATCCTTGATCCGTGTGGGCAAAAAGCAGAGGATGATCCTTTTAAAACAGAGATCAATGGGGTGGAAAGTGAGGACATGGGAAACCCTGTCATTTTTTTGGGAAGGAGGGTAGAAGTCTGGTAGCTGTGGGCCCTGTCGACTGTAGTGGGGAGGTATCCTTTGTTGATGAAAAGGATACATTGGAGGCAGCCCAGTGGAAGGTGGTATAATTAGATCAGATGCAACTGAGATGGACAAACTGGGTCAATGGAATTGAATCCTTGCAGGAAGCAGGGTATGAGGAAGTCAAGGTGACTTTGGGAATTAGTGGGTTTGTAGTGGATATTGGTGGACTGCCTGTCCACAGAAATAGAAACTGTGGAGTAGGTGAAGAGTCACAGATGGATGGATCAGTAGGTGAAGAGAGAAGGAATGATAGTGGTATTTGAACCCATGTGCCCAAGTCGGAGCCCCTGGATTTACCAGTGCAATGACAAAATTTACCACACCACTCTCTCATCCATTTAATGGTATGGCAGTCTGGACAACATTCAGTTACTTTTGTGACTGAAATTGACTGCCAAACTAGCAATGCCTTGATTTTAACATTTTCATAGTTGTCTGAATCTGTCCATTGTCTTGTCTCTCCCTATCTCCAGCCTTACAATGCTCCAAGATTCCTATGTTTCTACAATCTTGATTCATTAGTTCAACCCTAGCCTCTACCGCACCACAGGTGACCGTCCCTTTAACTGCATTGCCTTTAAACTCAGAAATTCCCTCATTGAACCACTCTGTTCTCTAAGTTGCTCCTTTAAAACTCATCTTTTTTACCAGTCATACCTTACTGTGGCATGGTGTCAAACTATAATGCTGCCGTGAGGGTCCTTGAGATGTTTTACTATATTGAAGGCTTTGTATAAATGCAGGTGTTGTTGGTTAAGTATTTTGGAGCTTTTTCGGATGAGTATGTTGCAGCTGACATCAGTGTTCATCAACAAACATAAGGTTGGTGAAAGATTGTATCAGATCTGACCTTTACTCAGTCTTGAAATGCTCAAGATGTAAATAAATGCAAACGTACACCTTCTAACTCAGCCACCTACAGTGGATGTCTTTAAAACAAAAGTATTTTATTCACCGTATTGAGATGTGATGCATTATGACAAATCTCTAGGGCAGGTGTTATTGGAGCTTGGACCTTCTGTCCCAGAGGAAGGGACCCTACCATTGCACCACAAACGTCCTTAACAGCTTTTGTATATATATAAACATTTTTTAATCAACCTGTTTATAACACAGCTCCATGGCAGGTGGGCCTTGACCTCTCGTGCTGGGTAGAGAGGCAGTCATTGTTCTATAAGACACTCTTAAATATTTCTCTGTGCTCAAGTGAAACTTCAGTTAATGCCCATGACCTGTATGTAATTATATATTTTTAATATACATTTGAGAGCCAGCATTTTAAGGTGAGAGACGAGAGCTTTAAAAAAAGACCTGAAGGGCAAATTTTTTACACGGGGTCGTTCGTGTGTGGAATGAACTTCCAGAGGAAGTGGTAGATATGGGTACCGTTACAACTTTTAAAAGACATTTGGATAAATACATGAATAGGAAAGTTTTGGAGGGATATGGGCCAAGAGCGGGCACGTAGGACTAATTTAGTTTGGGATTATGTTTGGTATGGACTGGTTGAACTGAAGGGTCTGTTTCCGTGCTGTATGATTCTGTGCCTCCATGTGCTTTTATATTCAGAAGCAAGAATAATGGGTCAGGATATAATACAAATTTAACTTCTTGTCCATACTTTTTTATCTGGTGATATTTACTGATTGTGTTGCACAGAATACATGTGTAAAACTAAGTACCACACTTGTTATTGAAAATTAGCAATAGCTTTGATTACAACAAATTACACAGGCATGTGAGTTATATCTTTTTGTTCAGTGTCTTTGGAGAATGTACAGGTAGTTCTGCTCTAATGCGTGTTTCATTAACACGAATTGGCTGTAACGCGATTGATAAATAGTGGACACTGTTTGGACAATGTGAACTTTCTGCTGAACAGGTTTTTTTAATGGTGATTTCCCTGTAATGCGATTTTCTATAGCGAGAGGTCATACAAGAATGCCACTATTGCGTCATAGCAGAACTACCTGTATACACGGAAACAGACCCTTCAGTTCAACCAGTCCATACCAAACATAATCCCAAACTAAATTAGTCCTACCTGCCTGCTCTTGGCCCATATCCCTCCAAAACTTTCCTATTCATGTACTTATCCAAATGTCTTTTAAATGTTGTAACGGTACCCATGTTGTTTCCTGTTGAAAGTGTATATTACCCTGATCTTCGAAATATTGTCTCCCTGCCCTCTTCTGGATGGTAATGATATTACATCATAAAACAAATATTTTGTTAAATCCACTGAAGTACCTTTTGAAGTACATGCTAAGTGCATTATGTTTCTAGATGGAAAATAGTTTTAAAATATTTTGTTTGCAGTTTTATTTCCAGCCATCGTGTTGAGAAGCACAACTTGCTGCATCACAGAAATGCCACAAATAGTTCAAAAATATCAATAATGGAAAAGAACAACTTTTTTCCCCTTTGTGAATTCCAAGGTAAACTCCCCATCAAGTACAATGTGAAGAAATGCCAGTCATTAATTTGCTTCTGCTATCACACTACCTATTATCATGTACAATGGATGAAAGAGACTGTCAGGAGCACCAGGCACCATTTCCTTTTGTTGTTGCTTGAATTGAAGAGGCATGACCAAAAAGTGAGAAATGTTTAATATACTAGAAAAAAGTAAAATCCCACCAACACGAGCCTCTGTAGAGGAAGCAGTTGAGTAAATATGTTGAATAAATAAATAGAACAGAAAGTGCTGGAGAAACTTGGCAGTTGTGGAGAGAGGAATCAAGTTAACATTTCGAGTTGAATGTGGTGGTTTTTCTGAACTTTCATGAGTCATTGTATTTGTTTTAATATCAGCAGTAACTCCTACTCTCTCTGAAGTTGCTGCCTGATCTATTGAGTGTTTGTCACCTTTTCTGGTTAGTTTACCTGAAAGACGATTTACAGTATTGCATTTGAGGAAAACCGTACTTCAAAAGCAAATTATACAGGTGATGCAAATGTGAACAGAAATCAGAAATTGGAGCTAATACCTGGCAAGTTATACAGTCCCTGTTTCATATTGACCTTTTATTACAACTAGAACATGTTAAAAACATGGAAAACCTTTTAAGCAAATCTGGGGAGAGGTGAAAATCAAAACAAAAAATCTATAGAAGCTGAGAGAGATTAGATCACAAAAGAGAAAACGTATACACAAAAAGTGGTAGTAATAAGTCAAATAAAAAAAATCTGGAGGCGGTGTAAATGGCATTAACAGGATCATTAACAGCAGCTATCTCTGAAAAAATGGCGAAAAGAATATAATTTGAAATTGTCCAACTCAACATTGTGTCAAGAAGGCACTTACATGGCTGCTGTGTGCCTTGCATGTGCTGTGCCCTTTCACTTGCCTAACTTTTACTGTTTTTTGACTTTTCTTTCCCCTTTGAACCCAGCTGTTCACAACGTATATCAGTAGTTTGGATATGGGAATCATATAATGTTTCCAAATTTGCAGAAGGTGCAAAGCTAAGTGGGAATGTGTGTATTGGGAAGGAGATGATTACTTGTCCTTTCAATGCTTCAGAATGTGATTTTACATGTCTAAGATTTTAGAGTAGATTTGTAGCTTGGGTTGTGGTTGGTTGGCTCGCTGAGCTGATTCGTTGTTCTGCAGATGTTTCATTATCCTGCTGGTCAACATCATCAGTGCAGCCTCCAATGAAGCGCTGTTGCGTTTTCCCACCTGGTTTTTAAACTCTGGAGTCTGTTGTGCTAGATTATCTCACTTCCGGTTTTCCTTCGCAATGGAGTGTATATGGGGTTGAGTTCTATGTGTTTGTTGATGGCTTTCTTCCTGGAGTACCAAGCTTCTAGGAACTCCCGTGCCTGTCTCTGCTTTGCTTGTCCCAGGATCTTAGTGTTGTCCCAATCGAATTGGTGGTTCTCCTTATCCATGTGGATAGAGAGGAGTGAGTGTTAGTCGTGTCTTTTTGTAGCCAATTGGTGCTCGTTGGTCGTGTCTTTTTGTAGCCAATTGGTGAGACACGACCAATACTCACTCATCTCTATCCACACTGCACAGAACATAAGGCAAGTGTGATCAAGGTGCGGATTTCTCAGCAATCCCATTCCCCACCTCCCATATTAATAGTAATGTGGATCTGTAAATTTCATTAAAACTTCATGAGGCATTCCATTTCTTCAGTTTTAACAATCTATCCTTGAGATTCTCAGAAGCAGCTCAGTCATGGACAGCCTCAACAACTGCTCAAATTCTGCTGGTTCACCATTGTTTCCTGGGACTACACTGTCCTGGATCTTGGAAACTACTGACCACTTACTCTCAGGCAGAAGTCCAGTTTTTAATAAACAGTGAACTTCAGCCAGTACAGTGCTTTTGTTTGTTTCCTGAGCTGTAATCAGTTGCACAAAGCAATTATGTTTATGGTTTGCTTCATCATCATTCTCACGTGTACTGAACTATTCATTTTGTAATAAACACTGAAAGAACTGTGATTGCTGTAAATCAGGACCAAAAACAGAAGTTGCTGAAAAAGCTCAGCAAGTCTGGCAGCATCTGCAAAGAAAAAAATCAGAGTTAACGTTTCGGTCCAGTGACCCTTCTTCAGAAAGTTCTGAGGAAGGGTCACCAGACCCAAAATGTTAACACTGACTTTTTTCTTCACAGATGCTGCCAAATCTGCTGAGCTTTTCCAGTAACTTCTGTTTTTATTCATTATGTAATGCTTTCCTTGAGCCCTCTCAGGATTTTTTTCAGAGCCCTGTGTGTAACACATAGTTGCCTACTGGCTTTTGGAACTTACAAAGAGCTCTAATTACACAGAGCCACCCAACTGTTCTTGACTTTTCACTGAGTCGCAACTACACAGACACATTGTAGTTTGGTTGCCTTTTCAGCAGAACAGCTTTACCATTCTTGTTTGTATGGAGCTTGCTTCTGATTCTGTCTTCTCCAACTGACTATGACCTGGAACTGTTCTTCACTGAACCCTGAAATGTTTTAAGTGACCATTTGAAAACATTGAAATAAGCATCATTCTTGTTCCTGGGCAGTATTAAATGTAATTAATATTTTGGAGCATTCAAATGTAACAATCAGCAATGGGACTTGAATATAACACCCCTTGGGACTGTCTGTTGCCTGAATTTTACAATATTCACTGAGAATTGGCTCCTACAACACAAATTGATACAACAAAAATGGAATTCATCATGCTACGAACTAAATTTCTTGGTTTAAGTGAACGCACAACTTGAGAAAAAAAAAACTTAATAATACTCATCAACCAATCATTAGCCTTTTGTCCTGTGATATCATTCCTTTATTTCTTTTACATCAAATATCTGCCACTCCTGCTCACATTCTATCTGTAATCTTCTCTTCTCTACTTACCCTGTTACTTTTATGCTCTTTTCATAAATGTCCTTAACCCATAGTTAGGGAACATGATTATAATGTTTGTAGATCACATAAAACTCGGTAATTTAGTAGATAGTGTGCAGGATGGCTGTAGGCTTCAGGATGCCAGAGAGGATAATGTATTAGGGAGAAATATGGCAAATGGCACTCAAAGTATAGAATAGTGAAGTAGTGTACTTTGAAAGGAATAATCAGAAAAAGCATCTTACTATAAATAGCGCAAAATTGAAAAATATAGGTGAGCAGAGAAATCTTGTTGGCCATATGCGCCAAGTTTTACAGGGCAAGCTGAAAGATGGCACTTGACTTACTTAAGTTTATAATTTGTGGAATAGGGTGTAGAAGCAGTGTGATGATGCTAGAACTTCACAAATCACTGGTTAGGCCTCAGCTGGTGTATTGTGAAACCACTTGCAGTCACAGTTCAGGTAAGATGTTGCCATTTCAGAAAGAGTATGTGGGAGGTTCATTCAGGTATTACTAGGAGTGAAGGTCATGAGGGGAGGTTGGGAAAGTTAGGATTTGTTTTTAGATTAAAGTTTCAGAAATGATCAAGTGGAGGATTGCAACCTGCTAAGAGGTTTGGGAAAAGAAGATGAAACAAAGTTATTTCCTCTAGCGAGTGGATCAGTAACCTGGAGATGCATTCAAAATTATTGGAAAAATATGTAGAGAAAAGGCAAGATGAAATTATTTCATTTGGAACTTGGTTGGGCTCTGGAATACTTTACCTAAAAAGGGGGTGAAATTTGATCCCGTACATGGATTTAAAGGCAAGTTGAACAGTTATTTTAGCTGAATAAAATGTAGGGATATAGGATTTAGGAAAACACCTTTTTCAAAGAGTCATCTAGACTCGAAACATTAGCTTTCTGTCTCTCCATGGATGCTGTCTGACCTGCTGTAATCTCCAGCATATGTTGTTTTCAGTACAGATTCCAACATCTGCAGTAATTTGCTCCTCTTTCAAAGAACCAGCACAGGCATATAGGTGGATTGACTCAGTCTCTCTGTGATGTAATTATGTATGATTCTATTATTGAATCGTGACATGGTATTTGAAGAGTTACTGGTTTGGGGCTAATGGTTATATTTGTTGGGAGCACCCAAGGGTCAAGAATCTTCTGGAATTCTGTGCCCCAGAGACTTGCGGACCCTCCAATTTTAAAAATATTTTAAACTGAGTTAGGCCTTCTTTGTCTCTCAGAGAATTGAAGGATTAGGGGAGGTACTGAGAAAGTGGAGTTGAAGTTGAAAATCAGCTCTGATTGTATTGAATGATGGAGCAGGCCGTGTGGTCTACTGTGTCTCTTAGTTCTTACCTTCTTAACATGATAATGGTATGATCGAAAAGCAAGAAGTTTTCATTTGTCTCTCTTCCAAACTTGTGCCTTGTTGTCGTGGAAGGATGTGGTTGTAAGGCACAGAAACTGGAAATAGTGACCCTGCTGGATCACTGTATGTAGGGCAATAATGGCCTGCAGGCAAGGTTAATGGCCACTATTGTAGGATGTTGGAAAAAACAAACAAAAAAACAAACGTATTCATAAATCACTCTGTCATATCTTTACCACATTTTTTCAGTTAAAAGCAATTGATTTGGGAATGCTTTTACTGAACTAATACCTATTAAAGAATAAATAATGAAGTTTGGCAAGTTGGTGCTAGATTAAACTTTGCTCTGAGTGGTACATGACTCCATGGAGCCGTACCTGTTAATAGTTCAACTTATTGAATCTAATTAAGCGTTATAATTGCTACACATGAGCATTTTTTAACACTTATATGATTGGACTCTCATTTATAAGTGGCATATGGAAATATAGACTGGTCTTGCAATTTATGGACTCGTAGATCCAGTTACTATGACTTTGACTTGATAATGATGAAAAATATTGCTGCATCTTTGTTCTAGTTGCTTTTATTATACCTAATTTTATGTCTGCATTAAAATTACTTGGCAGCATCCTAGGATCCAAAAAGGGCAAAATTGATCCGTCCATTCTTTTGTTTTCAGGTATGCAGTACCTCCTGAACAAGGGAAGAGGCTGGAACGTCTTGCACAAGGTACTTAATTTGATATGTTGTGTACATCAAATTTCCAGCAGTAATGTATGACTTTCATCTTAGTTGAACTAGTGTGGCTTTGGCTCTTTATTGACATGAGGCTATAAGGATTAGTAGAGGCAGGTGTAGATGGGAGCGTTGGAATTTTTGATGATTTTGATCATTGTAATCAATGCAAATCTCATGCATTAAAGCACTAATTATAATTAGATGGGATTTTATGACAAGCTTGTAAATTTGTTTGAATTTGCATCATAGAAATAAGATGAACTTGGTTTTGTAAAATATATTATCCAGGGAAAAAAGACGTGTGGTAATCAGTGACACTTTAATGTTGCTTTTTGCTTGCTACAGAAGAGTGGACATCAGTGATCTGTGACCTGTGTGTCCTTCATTTCCCATTCTTAGTTAACAATATGCTTTCTTGGCCTATTTCGATGCCTGAAAATTTGGATGAATTTATAATGGTTCCAGGATTAGCGTATGGCACTACGCTACGGCAGAAAATCTATCAAAGAATATCTTTATGTTTGCTAGCCTAACATTTAAGAGGAGCATTCAAATTCTGAATAGTTGAAAGTGGACAATTGATATGTTGGTTGTTAAATAAATATGGCTTTATTCGGAATCTGCAGTTTTTGTGTAAAATAAAAAAAAGTTGGAACTTTATAAAACTGAAAATCAGAAATTGCATGTTTATTGGGAGAACTGCTGGTTGTTGGAATTATAATCAAATCTAAATTCTCTTGAGAACTGAATTTTCACTTCCCACTCCAATTTAAAGTCTGAATTTTAGCTGATTGGAACAAGGAAGATAAAATTCAAAGCACTTTTCAAAATCTCAAGGTATTGTAATGCGCTGTGCAGCCAATTAAGTACGTTATGAAGTGTGGTGCGATTGTATTGTAGGAAACACAACAGTCAGTTAGCAATGAAGTATTGGTCAGATATTTTACGTCATGTTTTGATTGAGGAATGAATATTAGCCCGGATACCAGGAGAATTGCATTTGAATTTTGTCAAAGTAATTGCAATTGGATCATATTCCTCTACATCGGAGGGTAGATGGATTTTCTGTTTAATTTCTTATCAGAACAATGGCACTTCTGACAGTCAAGAACTCCCTCAATGACACAAGAGTACAGTTTAGATTATGTGCTCAAATCTTTGACCAGAACTTGAAATTACTACTTTCTGGCTCTTGCGACAGTGTCAACTCTGAAGCACAACTAAGACATGTATGGGGCGGTGTTGCATGAATAATTGGCAGTCTTTTAACTCGCTTCTGCTTCATTCAGTGGTCACATAAGGAGTTTTTCTTATCGATGCTGACTGGAGGCTCGAGCGGAACGGAACGGTCAGTGGACCTGGAACAGGGACGGTTGTTGGACTGGGGACCGGTGTGGGCGGTCAGCAGCTTGCGAGCCCAGCTAGGTGATGTGTGGAAGCCCCCTGTGCTAATCTACTGCAGGCCCTTGATAAAAAGACTGCAATGCTTATCTTTTTAACTTTATTTCTTATTTTTCCAACTTATACTATGAGTAACTGTAAGGTAATGTCACTTTTTCATTTATTTCTCTATTTTGTATCGAAGATTTGTACCTCGATTTGTTGCACCTAAGATGGTGCCATGAGGGGCGACATTGCAAACTTTTCACTGTACTTGTGTACCTCTGTGCTTGAGTACATGTGACAATAAAGCAAATTCTAAATTCAATGTGATTGTCCACCGTCAGAAGTATGTTACCATGATTTCAAATCATTCCCCAAGTCGTGAGCTTATTTTAAAATTTCGTTACAGCCAGCAGTGTATTCTCCTTCCCTGAATGGGTTATGAATAAATTTGAAGTTTCACATTCCTATCACTTACACATTGTTATTAAAAAGTAGCTTCCAAAAGCCTTAAATAAAATCAGCTTGCAAGTGTGCATATACGTATGCAGGAAAGCTATATTTTCCACTGAGTCAGAAGACCATGAGTTCAAACTGCATTCTAGAGATTGTCGTGCCTCATCAATGTTAAAAATAACAGAAAATACTGGAGAGACTAAGCAGGTTTGGCAAAATCTGCAGAGAGAGAAATGAAGTTAATGTTTTGCATCCGATGTGACTGTTCAGACCTGAAAAGGGCTGGAAGATTATGGTTTTTCTGTTGTTGACAAAGGAGGAGGAGAGAATGGAAAAGACAGTGAGGGCATCCAGACAAAAACCAAAGGTAATGATGATGGTGGTGGTAGAGGTGAGATAAGGTTGCAAAATAGGTGCTAATGGTAGGGATGAACAGTTGAAAATTGGTTTTAAAACCCTATTGAAAGATGGCACCTCCAACAGTGCAGCACCCAGGTTGCATTGCATAAATTTGTTATAGCTTATTGAAACAAGAAATATAGACTTCAAAACACTTTCAAGACCTCAAAGTATTGTAATGTGCTGTGCAGCCGACTAAGTGTGTTGTGAATTGTGGTCATGATTGTATTGTAGGAAACACAACAGTTAGTTAGCAATGAAGTATTGATCAGATATTTTGTTTCATGTTTTGATTGAGGCAAGAATATTAGCCCGGATACCAGCAGAATTGCGCTTAAATTTGAACCAGGAGAATTGCGCTGGAGAGTCAGCCTTGATTTCTGCATTCAGGTATTGAAGTGGGACATGAATCCAGAACCTTGTGACTATGGCAACAGTGTGATTAACAGCCATTTTTTTGAACCATGGTTGACGTGTCATATTTTCAATGATTCTTTCGAAACACAATTTTAAGAAACGTTCCCTCAGTGCATTCGGGAAATACTTGGATATTTGACTCTTTCAGTAGAGGTACTATTTGAAATCCAGAGTTTCAAAAATGAGCAAAACCAGAGCAAAGAGTCTTCAATCAGATTTTGTTAAAAATAGTATAATTAAATATTGTTTGTCACATTCCCTATCTAAAGGCCTCATTTCTTTGTGATTGCAAGTATTACTTGGTATTTTTGGCTAGTTTATAAAATGAGATGGATTTACATATTGTTAGAAGACAGTCTGCTGAAGTTTTTTGTCTTGCACTCATCAGGATGTTTGCAAGAATACATTTATACTGCATGCAAGGAACATGCTTATTGGTTGGCAAGTGGATTATGATTTCTAGAGACATTGCTGTGGAGAATGTGCCCATTAACGCTGATTGACTGTTAACTTCTAGTACGTGTAAGTGCACCAACGGCCAATCCTAAATAGGATGTCTGTATAATTCTTTGGATACAAAGAATTATTCAGCAAATATTGTCCGCTTGCAGAATCACGTCTAATGATGGACACGGTGTTGTGAGCTTTACCAAGTGTGTGGGCTGTATATCTGAATGGCTGGTAAATCAAGCAATATATTCCTTAGGCTGTTCCTGACAAACCAGGGATTGTCTACACCTTGTTCTTGTAAAACTCTATACTACCAAATGACTATAACATGTATTATTACCAAATTCATTTAAACATTATTTATTATCTACAGGTTTCTTTCCAAATAGTTCCCAAGGATGTGATGCTTTCCTACGTCACAAGATGACCCTTATCTCTCCGTCCATACTCAAAAAGTATGGCATTCCTTTTGATAAGGTATTAAATATATTAATTTTTACAAAAGGCATACAAAATGATAATTTTTATGGGGTATTTCTACTTGCATATTATTGTAGTTATCCTATATGAAGTGTATTTATAATTAAAGTGCACTACCTTTTAAGATTTTGTCACTAGCATTAGCTAAAATTAGTTAAAGAATAATTTTATTAGATATATTAATGTGTTACTTAATATTATTGTTTATGTCCAAGTTGAGAGATTTTGGTAAAAGATGAAGTATTAAAAATTTTGGTTTCAAAGGTTGTTTTGACTGCGTTATCTTTCATTTGCTATATTTTGGAAGACTCCTGGAAGACATTACACAGTGTATTTCTCACATTTTAAATTATGTTTAAATTATAGTTTTGATTGCAAGTGTTGAACAGTGTAGCACTTCCTTTGCTTTCATGTTATATAATAAGGACATTTGTGTACTTTGCCAAGAAGGTGCAATTTGTAAATTATCCTATGTAAATAGAGGATAGCAAATTTAAAAACAGAACTAAAGTATTAACCTTTTTAAATCTACTGTTCTTCATTTGATGAGGTTAATGCATAGGAAATTCTGTAACTTTGTAGATGGACTTAAAATATTAGTTGTTTTGGTGGAGGTGCTGTTGACAATATTTTTGTGTTTGAAAGGCAACTTCAAAATGTTTTAATCTCAGAATGGAGAAGAACTCATGACATGGAGCAATGTAGACTTATGATGGGTTTTCAACTCTCAAACTTTGAGGGAGATTTCAGAGAGCGAGAGAGCAAGACTGTTGTCCCTGTGACAGTTTCTCTTTGGTCGTTAGTTTTAAAATTCCAGTAGCTTTATTACACCCACAAAGTAGGTCAGCTATCCTCTCTCTTGGAAAGCTTCATTGCCTTGATGTCTTCATTGAAGCTGCTTGTGTTTCTTTCATTTGCAGCTGTGGCCTTTGTCCTTTACTTTGAGAAGTGTTCTTTCCAAAAGATTCACATAGTCAGCCGATAAGGCCATATATTAATAAAACAGCACTTTTAGACAAAGGCGTCATAAATTAGTGGTTCAGGTAAAACATCTTCATAGCATTAATGTTTTAATGTTGGAGATTTATTAAATAATTTATTTTGTCTTTTCAATTTATACTCAAACCTGGTAGGGAAAGAATATCACATGAACTGGGAATAATATGCCCATTCGAATTACACCAGAAGTGTGTTGTGAACAACATGCCCACCTAAGTTTAGGATGGCTTGCATGTCAGATCATTGCACAGATAATGTTCACTGTCCTTCCTCTTGTGCCTCATTTTTACTGCACATTTTGGTATCTGTGAAATTGACAGATTTTATGTCGGTAGGAAGACCAACTAAAAAGGTCAATAACAGCAAGAGTTGTCTGCAATATTGCACTTAGTGAACTAATGATAGGGAAGAGTTGAATGCTTTATTCGCCAAAATCCCTGCTCAGTCGTCATAGAGCTGTACTTTCATATATTTTAATGATGTGAGGAGGTATTTCAGTTAACTTAAGTGACTGATTTTTCAATTTTGATTGGAAATATAAAGAAGATACAGAGATGTTTACCCACTTTCTGAAAGCTTCAAGGGACTAGAATTAAGAACTAAGTAGTCAAAGCCTTTTCACTGTAAGGGTAATGTTTGATTTGTGGAATTTGTTATTATAGAAGATAATTCAAGTGGACAATATAAATTGAGGTAAAGGACAATTATCTAGGTTTTTGGAAAGAGAAGGGTTTGAGGTACATATGGGAAGACAAGTAGAAGTTGTTGAATTCTGTTGATGAGACAGACTTGTTATATCCATGTGTCTTTGATAAAGCACTGCCTGATACATCATGTTATATTAGAAGTTTTGGTTATATTGCAATCATGTATTACAATCAAATTGAATAACTTATCCCAAGAGAAAATAAAACAGGAAATAGTGAAATACATTAAAATTTGATTAAAATATAATTTCAAATATTAAAAATGAACAATGGGTTCCCACTTGCATTTCTGAATAACAAGAAACTGAGATCAGCTGCGAGTTAACTGTAAGCTGTGGGTTCTCATTACACCGAAACAAATGTGATCAACTCTGATAAGCAATGTTGAGACAGAGTACTTGAGGACCTCGTTTTTAGAGGGTAGAATGTGAGAGGCCAGGCAGGTGTGCATTAGAATAATCAAATGTAAGCAACTGATGTTAATGAAACTCCTGATTGCTTGGTTTGTTTACTTCTACAATCTTCATGCTTTTCTCATTCAATGAAGAACATGACAACAGTAATGCTAATGTACTGCTGTTTAAATGATTCCTGTTGGTGGTTGATATAACTGAAAGCTAGAGAAACAGCATTCCCAAGTTTCTTGTTTGTTTAATGTATGCATAACAGCAACCATTGATAAAACAAATTTCAGTAATTTTCTCAGAAAAGGAAATTTATTGAAATTCACATTTTGTCTCTTTTATACAGTATAGCTGTCCATCCTCTTATTCTTTTATTTTGTAGCATGTATGTATTGTCAGTCAAAACTTTTGGTGTGACACAATCCTTAAAGAAATTCGCAAATTAGATAGATAGGTAGAAATTTATTACTAAATTATAATGCAATGTTGTGAATTCTGAAATTAAGTTGAATAGTCCTCCAACTCAAACTACTTTACTCTTTATTTCATGCAGATTACTCAAGAAGCAGGGCAGTTCATGATCACTTTTCCCTATGGGTACCATGCTGGCTTCAATCATGGGTTCAACTGTGCTGAGTCAACAAACTTTGCCACCATTCGATGGCTTGATTATGGAAAAATAGCTAAACAAGTAAGTTGCATTAAGGAATGCAAGTGAAAAAAATTAATTTAAACTTTTGTGTCCTTATGGAATATCTAAAGAAAAGTTGAGATCACAAAGTATTAACTACTCTGTGATAATCATATCTGCTGAATCACTGTGCTCACTGAAATAGGAAGATATATACACGAAGAACATTTGATGCTGATCTTTTAGGTCTGTTTTTCAACTTTGTGTTAGGTTGCTCTGTAAATTACAGACGTGCTTAGTAGTTCTTACTTTCTCCATGTTGTCATTTTTCCCATGTTTATAAAAAAAAATTCTTGATGTATAAGAGGCCCAGGTGGAATTCCATCATCTTGATAAGATCAGCTGACCTTTGTAAGCTTCCTTCCAGGTATTTTCCTTTCCCATTCCTGTACTTCATGTTGTTGATGTCCTTGACCCATAAGCACATATTCTAAATGATACTCGACCTTAGCACAGTATGCATTGAAGGTGTCAGTACTGTCCACCATTGCATTATGACCAAGCCCTGCGTGACAGTCCCTGATTCATTACTGTTCCAGACATATATCCCAAACCATTTAACTGCCAGAACAGGAGGTATGGACTGAATCCCCTCCCCTCCCCTTCCCTTGGATGCAACAAGTTTAATTTAGGAATAAAAAGGAGGCACTGCTGGGATTGTATTTTAGACCCCCAAATAGTCAGCAGTCAATAAACGAGCAGATATGTAGACAATTTGCTGAGGTGTGCAAAAATACGAATAGGGAATTATATTAGGGGATTTCAGCTTCTCCACCATTAATTGGGGTAGACATAGTGTAAAGGGTTGAAAGGGGCAGATTTCTTGAGATGTATTCAAGAGAGCTTTTTGTATCAACATGTAAAAGTTCCACCAGGAGATGGTGTAGTGCTGAATGTAATTCTGGGAAATTAAGCTAGACACCATGTTCAAGGTGGCAGTGGGTATTGCATTTTAGTGATTGTGACCACAACACTCTTATGTTTTACGTTTGTTATGGAAAAGGAAAAGGAAAAGGAAAAGGTTGGTCTGCAGAAAGAGTTTTGGATTGGGGGAAGGCAGGTTTTTTTTTAAATAAGGCAGGATCTGACTAAAATAGATTGGGAACAGCCACTTGGGGGAAATCCATAGCAGAACAGTGGGACGCATTCAAAAAGAACTGGGGAGATTTCAGACCCAATATGTTCCCTTTAGAATGAAATGTAGGAGCAACAAACCCAGAGAACCCTGGATGTCCTGGAATATTGAGGACTGGAAAGGAAAGAAGAGAGGCTTTTAACACTTTGTCCTCGTGGAGTGCAGAAAGTGCAATGGGTCTTAAAAAAATCAGGAGAGCAAAGACCGGGCATGAGAAAACGCTGGTGGGTAAGATTAGGGTGAAAGCCAAGATATTCTCTAAGTATATCAACAGGAAGAGGATAACCAGGCAAAGAGTGGGCCTTTTCGGGGCCAAGGGGGCAAACTGTATGTGGAACCAGAGGACATTGGTAGGGTGTTAAACATCTGCTTCAAATCTGTCTTCACGCAGGAGGGGGAGGATGTAGGTACAGAATTTGAGAAGACGGAAGTGAGGTTCTTGAGATGACTGACATTGAGGTAAGGAGGTTTTGGTGGGCATAAAAGTGGACATATCCCCAGGGCTGGAAGAGTTGCCTCCCAGGCTGCTGGAAATTACAGGGGCTCTAATTTAAATTTCTAATTCCTGTCTGGCCACAGGGGAGGTGCCAGAAGACTGAAAGTCAGCCAGTGTGATTCCATTTTTCAGGAAGGGTGGTAGAAATAAATCAGGGAATTACATGTCTCTTTGAGTGAGTGGTAGGTGAGCTATTGGGGGAATTTCTGACTGAGACAGTTAATCTCTGCTTGGAGAGGTAAGGTTTGATTAGAGATAGTCAGCGTGGCTTTGTCAGAGGAAGGCCACACCTAACAAATCTGATTAAGTTTTCTTGAGGAGGTAACTGGGTTTGTAGAAGAGGATAATGTAGTTTAAATGCATCTCAGCAAAGCCTTTGACAAAATCCGAATGGAGGACTGATGAAGAAGGTGAGCACACATTGAATCCAGAATAATTTGGCAAGTTGAATCCAAAATTATTTTCCAGGTAGGCCACAGAATAGTAGGTGATAGATGCTGTTTGTGTGACTGGAGCCTGGTGTGCAGTGGCATATCATATGGATCAGTGCTGGGTGCCTTATTCTTCATGAAATATATGAACAATATAGGAGAAAATGTTGGGGGAATGATAAGTAAGTTTGCAGATGACACAAAGATTAGCTGGATGTTTGACAGTGAAGAGGAAGGTCTTAGTTTACTGGAGGATATTGACAAATTGGTCAGATGGACAGATCAGTGGCAGTTGGAATTTAATCTCTGGAAGTATGAAATGATGTGCTTTGGAATAATGAATAAGACAAGGGAGTACACATTGATTCCAGGACATTAGGAAGCTCAGAGGAACATAGGGATCTTGAGCTGCCTGTCCACAGATCCCGACGGTGGCAGGCCTGGTTAATACAGTAATTAAAAAAAGCGTACAGGACACTTAGCTTTATCAATCGTTACGTTCTTTTGTTTAAAGCAGGTAAGGCAGAGATCAGATCTAAGTGAACTGTCTAAGATCGTGAGAAGAATGGACAGTGTGAATAGGAAGCAGCAGCTGTTTCCTTTGGTTGAAGGGTCAGTATTTGGGGGTGGGGGTGGTGGTGGGTGGTTGGGTGGTGGTGGTGGAGGGTTGGCACAAGTTTCAGGTGAAAATAACAGATTTAGAGGAAACTTAAGGAAAACTTGCTTTTACCCAGTCAGTGGTGGGAATCTGGAAGACACTACCTGGGAGGATAGTTGAAGTGCGAAACTTCACAACTTTTCAAAAAAGTAGAGACAACACAGTGTGGAGCTGGAGGAACACATGCTGCCTGGCCTGCTCAGAGGAGTAGGAAATTTGACGTTTCGAGGCAGGACCCTTCTTCAGAAAATTTGGTCAGTGTAGTCTTGATTGACTGAATGGCCTCTTCTGTACTGTATGAGTCTGTGAAAGGTAAATGAATTGTATTGTTGTTTCACAAACTATATTGAATGGTACCCATGTATATATCGAGGATGGAAGCAGAGATTTGAATTTTTTCTTTTAAAAACTTACCAAACAGCAAAATCTCCTCTTCATTACATTATTGTGTAATTTCCTTTGGTGACAATTCTATCAAAATAAAATAATAGATTTGAAGTTTTCACTTTTCAATTCCATGTTTGGCCTCTTTGGATAATCAGCATATGTATTTGATAAATGGCTATAGTTTGTATTTCATTAGTATTGTAACTAGTTAGATAAGAATTTCTCAGCTGAATGCTGTTGTAGTTTCTATCTACTTCTATAACAGTGTTCGGGTGCTGGCTACTAATTTGGGAGCAGGAATTTTCAGTCTTCACACTAAAGTCTTACAGAAACATAAAAACATAAAAAATAGGATCAGGAGTAGGCCATTCAGCCCTTCAAGCCTGCTTTGCACTCAATTTGGCTGATCGTCCATCTCAGTACCCTGTTCCCACTTTCTGTAAAGTATATAATTGATGGCAGGACCCTTATGAGCATTGATATAATTAAGGGTCCAAGTCCATAGTTCCCTGAAAGTGGCAACACAAATGAATAAGATGGTAAAGAAGTTGTACAACATGCCTGTCTTCATTGGTTAGGGCATTCAGTATAAAAGGTAGCAAGCCATATTGCATCTGTATAAGATTTTGATTAGGCCACATTTGGAGTATTGTGTGCACTTCTGGTCCCCATGCAATAGGAAGGATGTGGAGGCTTTGGAGAGGGTACAGAAAAAGGTTTACTAGGATGTTGCCTGGCTTGGAGCGTTTTTTGCCATAAGGAGAGATTGGACAAACTTGGATTGTTTTCACTATAGTGTCGGAGGCTGATAGAAGTATATAAAGTGATCAGAGGCATGGATATGGTGGATAGTTTGGAGTCTTTTCTTCCCAGGGTGGAAATGTCAATTACTAAGGGCTTGTAGATTTAAGGTGGGGTGGGGGAGGAGTCGGGGTGGTTTTTAAAGGAGATGCAAGAGGAAAAATTTTTTGCATGGAGGGTGGTAGGTGCCTGAAATATGCTGCCAGGGGCGCTGGTAGAAACAAGTACCTTAGCAAAGTTTAAGAGACACTTAGACTGACATGAACAGGCAGGGACTAGAGGTATATGGACCATATGCAAGCAGATGGGGGGGAATGCTGAAGGGCCTGTTCCTGTGCTGTATTGATCTATGTTCTTTGTTTTTCTTTAAAATAATCTATATCCTTTTGATTATTTTAGCCTTTAACACTTTATCTGACTCCTTCTTGAGAACATTCAATGTTTTGGCCTCAGTCATGTTCTATGGCAGAGAATTTCCCAGGCTCACCACTGTCTGGATGAAGAAATTTCACCTCATTTCAGTCCTAAATGCCCTATCCCATATCCTTAGGCAATGACCCTTGGTTCTGGACTCCCAGGTAATCAGGAACATCTCTCACTCAGAAATTGTATGCAGAATATTCTCTCAGCTTATTTGGCAAGTTATCAAGGAGAGTGCCTTTCACTGAAGTAGAATTATAGAACCTTTAAAATGCAAAAGGAGGCCATTCGGCTCATTCTGTACCACCCTCTGAAGGGCATTGCACCCGGGTCTGCCCCCACAAGTGGACGGCAGATAATAGGATACTTTTATACACAAAGGGTGGGAAGGATAAGCCAAGGACCTACAGGCCAGTGAATCTAATATCATTGGTAGGAAAACTTGGAAAAAATTATGCATGGCAGAATTAATCACCGCTTGGATATGCAAGAATTAATCAAGCAATTAACGCAAAAAAAATCACCTAGAATGTGTAGTAACGATTAGAATTATTATCAAGAACTTAGCCTAATGGGTAAATGTACTTCAATCTAAATCGTTGCAGATTTGATTTGTGTTGTGTGAAATATTTCATCCATGAAGGCAGTAGGACTGCTATAGTTAGTTATAAGGAGGGAAATCTTCAGTATTGTTTCTACTCTGAATCATGGAGTGCTGAAAATTGGTCAAACTGTGATAATCCTTTGTCCATGTGGCTTATTGATACTCATCAGCAATGATAATGTGTGAAGTGAGGAAGAATGAAAACTGAATTCAGTTGCTTAAAGCAATAGAATGATGCATTGGCATGAGTTAATGTTTTCAAGAGGGGGGAAGAAATTCATGGGCAGGAAGAGGGTTTCAACAATTTTTTTAATCATTTGTGGGATATGGGCGTTGCTGGCTGACCAGCATTGATTGTCCGTCCTTAGTTCCCCTTTAGAAGGTTGAGGTGAACTGCCTCTGTTATCTGATATCTCTTTTCAGAGTGAAAGACACAAAAATCTTTCTAGTAATGTTAGGAAAAATAATAATGGGAGAAAATGAGAGGGCAAAAATGATTGCTTTTGACTCGCAATCACTATCAACTGAAAAAAGTACTCGGAAAACAATTGTGATCAAAGACTCACTGAACCCCTGTATCTAATGGCCTACGTTTAGGGTCCAAAAAGAGATAGCTGCAGGGATAGTGGATGTGTTAGTTGTGATCTTCTGAAATTCTCTAGATGCCAGAAAGGCCCTAGCAGATTTAATAACCAGATTGGTGATGCCTCGATTCAAGATGGGAAAGAGTCAGAAAGCAAAAAGCTATAGGCCAATTACTTTAATATCTGCTATTGGGAAAATGCTATAATAAATTGTCATGCAGGCCATTTAGAAAATCTTAATACAATCAGGCAGAAGCAATAAAGTTTTATGAAAGGCAAATCATGTTTGGCAATTTATTAGAGTTCTTTGACAATATAATAGGTAGATAACTAGAACGTTGAGAACATAATTTGGTCCCTTTCTTAGTTACTTCTAAGTAGCAGACTTTAAAATGTGTGTTGATAACCTGTAGTGGCAGTACCCTTGGGATTGCCCCTCATGATCACTGGGCAAAATTCTTCTCAAAGTAGATCAAGGAATAAAGCATATGCTGCAACATTACTCAGTCCATTCAAGAAAAGAGAACTAAATCAGATTGAAAAAGTGAATAAATTCTGCATTTGTAATTTCTGAATATCCATTATTTCAGTTATCCAGGTGGATAAAGAAGTATTAATAGATATTCTGTACTTTGGATTTTCAAAAGGCATTCAATAATATGCCCCATCAAATGTTATCTACACAAGATTAAAGTCATGTCTTGAGGGTAATATTAGCTTGGATAGCAAATTTACTAAATTGAGTCAATTTCTAAATAGTTGTCAAAAATACATGACAAATATTAAGTTACAATACTTTTTCTGTTTTTAACGAACCTCTGTTAATCCATGATGGATTAACCAAAGGATTATTTTTCTGGATACTTGAATTGTATACTCATTGCATTAAATTTCAGCCTAATGTTAGAGTTAAAAAGGCTATCAAATGAGGAAACTGTTTTCATACCTCCAGACTTATGTCATTTGTTTTCTTTTTAAACAGTCTCCACATTGTCCCTGACATGCCGTCAGATGGGCTGCAGCATTAGGATGTAGTTAATTAACAGCTTTCTGATTTTCAATCATTATTTATAACTAAATGAAAATTATTTATCTAACTGTAAAACTCAGGGCTATGTTTTTAAATAATTTACTCTTTAAAAGTTGACAGTTATGAAAGTAATGTATTTGCTTCTAAGCTGTTGTACTGTTGCTGATAGTCTGCAGAAATACTGCATGAAACTGATGACAAACACCTCCGTCTGTTTATTATCAATGGTATTTGTTTCTAATTAGCTTCGTGCATGTGCATTCCATAAGTGCAATGATCGTATCAGAGACTTTCACGACTGGATTCCTTTGTGGTTACATCATAATTTTGAAGCACTATATCTGCCTTTCCTTCAAAGAGTACGCTCAGAATTTGCAAAAATCCTGTTTTGTTTTGCAGTTGACAGTTGACTACTTATTTTTAGAAATTTGGTAAATTAAGCAGCAAAATTGCTTGCATATTGAACTAAATAAATATCTAGTATAAACTATCTATACATAGCAACATCAATATTCGGATAACATTGCAGCCATGTTGTAAATTTTACCAAATATTTGTCATGAAATCAGTAGATCTTCAGAGATTACAATTGCAGAATTTATACCCTTTTCAAGTGCCTCAAATTCAATTTGACTTCGTGGACTGAGCAATGTTGCAGTGTATGCTTTATTTCTTGATCTACTTTGATCACGAGGAGCAACCACAATAGCATTGTCACGACAGGTTATCAATATACTTTTGAAAGTCTACTGCTTAGAATTTGCCCAAATAGAAACTAAATTATGCTATTTTTACAGTACTGTCCACATTTTCATTTCTTATTTAGTGCCACATTAAGTGCTGTCCTGTTAGGGAACCTAGTGTGCTCTTTTGTTGCTTTCTGGTTCTTTGTGGACAGGATCTATTCTGGAATAAATGGTGTATTTACAGGGCAGGTATGAAGGCTGTAAGCTACAGTTAATTCTGCTTTGACTCTCCAGAAGTTACTTTTGCTTCAATGTGTAAAGACAAATAAACTTTTTCCTTAAACCTTCTTTATCTTGTGAAAGTATTTTTGTGCAATTTTCTTTTACTTCCCATATCCATAGAAGAAATTACAGCAAGTTTGAAAAAAACTGCATGGCCTTGCCACAGGTTTTATTTTCCACCATAAAATTTCATATGGCACCTTCTCAAAAGACTCCAGGAATTTGAAGTATAGTACATTTATAAGTTCTCCTTTATTTACAGCATTTTACTACTTCAAAAATTTTCCTTTCATAAAATCGATTTACTGTTATCTGTTAAGCTTGAATTTTTTTCAAGTGCCAGGTATTTTTGGGGTCATTCCTTGAAACATTATACAGTATAACATTATTTCTTAAGTTTGAGAATGCCATTGTCGAATTTTGGATCCTGAGAGTGCTAAGCTTAATATTCTGTTTGTGCCAGCTATTTGTTTTCCATCTCTTCAGTTGGACTAGACGGAGAATGTTGACCATGGAATGTGGAGTTAAGCAAGTGAAACATAAATATTTATCTTTACGTTAGTTGTAACAGGTAACATTTTAGTCTGTCGATCTTATTTCTTATCCGTTTTCTCGACAAACCAAGTTTCTTAAGCAGTCATATTGAAGTTTTTGCTATGGTATATCTTGAATAATTTTGTGACCATTGTTAAGTCTGTTTTCCAAAATTCTTCATGTTTGCATCTTGATTATTTTTAACAAATCTGAAATAAATAATAAATGAAAAATTTTGCAGGAGGAAAATAATGTCATATGAATGCCCTTTTAAATTGAGGTATCCCAGCTTACCAAGGTACAGTGCCACATTTGAGGAGGAAGATTATGCATTTCAAGTAATGTTTTGCTAAAATTACCTCCTTTATCAAACAAAATCTCCACCCTTAATGTTGGTACAATGCGAAAGGTAATTTTATTTAAAAATTGTAGTTGTGTTAGACTCCTTGCTGATTTTTCTTTATTTGAATTTTATTCTTTTATAATTTTGATTTGGAGCGATGAACCGGGAACTATAAGCTAAAGGTGACTTTTGGACTGTGAGTAACAGCTTGTGTAAAAAAGCAAAACAGACCAGACAAGCTTCTGTTTATTCTTGATGCCAGGCCCAGAAGTTAATTGCTGGTTGGTTCCAGATCAAAGGTTTTAGCAGACTCTTCATTGCCAGGGAAGAGCATTATGTTTAAACAGATAGCTGAAGTTGGCTATTAACGAGGTCAATAATTGGGAATTGATTCCAGCATATCAAGAAAAAAACAACCTTATGCTCAAATAGATCACTGATGTTGACTGGTAACTGGGATCTTGCAGAGGAGATGGTCAGTCTGTCAGGGATTGGTTAGAGTTTGCATTGGATTTTGGACTGTGTTTTCTGTGAAAGTGAATCTGGCTGTTGATGCTACGCTATGAAGATCTGAAAGCTCCCTGCCTAATATCCCTTACCAGCTCTTGGAAGTTTACAGAATAGAAAACTAAGATACAAGTATTATTGCCTTTGTCAGAGTGAATCTGATCAACATCTTCAGAAAATCAACCAAGAAACCATCATCTATGCCTGGAGAGCAACACGTCATGAAACCACTGAAATAATTAGGCCAGTTTTGTAATTTTCTTTTATTTATCTCTTAATTATGTGTGTTTGTATTTTGTGTGAATGGGGCTGAAACAGATATCTTTTGGTTTATAGCACAGACTAGTTAGAATACTTTGTTGTTTACTTTTACTTTGCTAAAGTTACTGTATTGTTATTGAATTGCTAAGACCTTGTTTAAGATGCAAACCAATATCTGGAATTATTTATTTGCAAACCCTGGAGTTGGTTGTTAAAAAAAATTCTATTTAGGAACCATTGAGGCCAATTTTCAGGGTCTTTGAAGATTTTACTGGGTTGTGAGTACAGAGGTAGAAAGGCTGATTTTAATTGGCTGTCTTTTCATATCGTAATGGTTGGAACACCTACATACATGAACAAGACATTTTTCTGGAGTATTTTATATTTACCTTGCTTCAATTGTTCAATTTTGTCATGTTATTCTATAGTTTGCTTGTCTTCAAAATAAACTTTACATGTTAAATTGCTTTCACACATATATGCGTATGAAACTGCGTTCCTTCAAAGCAGGATTGCACGCAGTGTTACAAAAGTGGCCTGACCAATTTTCTGTACAGCCACACATGACCTTCCAACTCGAATACTCAATGCACTGACTAATAAAGGCAAGCATACTAAACGCCTTCTTCATTAATCTTTCCACCTGCGACTCCACTTTCAAAGAACTATGAACCTGCACTCCAAGGTCTCTTTGTTCAGCAACACTCCCCAAGAACTTAGCATTAAGTGTATAAGTCCTGCCTTGATTTGTCTTTCCAAAATGCAGCACCTCACATTTATTTAAATTAAACTGTATGTGCCACTCCTCGGCCCATTGGCCTATCTGATCAAGATCCTGTTGTACTCTTGAGATAACCTTCTACACTGTCGACTACACCTCCAGTTTTGGTGTCATCTGCAAACTTACTAACCATGCCTCTTATATTCACAATCAAATCATTTATATAAATGATGAAAAGCAGTGGACCCAGCACCGATCCTTGTGACACTCTGCTGGTCACAGGCCTAGAGTCTGAAAAGCAAGTCTCCACCACCACCCTCTGCCTTCTACCTTCGAGCCAGTTCTGTATCCAAATGGCAAGCGTCCCCGTGTTTGAGGTTATCAGTGAGCAAATTGTGTGGGCAGTTCACTGCACTTAAACTTGTCAACTGGCATTTGGAAATGCTGATTGGAATAGTTAATTTAATACTTACTAAAGTACAAAAAGTGAAATAGATCAGAGAAAGGGATAGTAGGAACTGCAGATGCTGGAGAATCTGAGATAACAAGGTGTAGAGCTGGATGAACACAGCAGGCCAAGCAGCATCAGAGGAGCAGGAAGGCTGACGTTTCGGGCCTAGACCCGT
>NC_063334.1:39181626-39213352 GCF_021869965.1 Rhincodon typus
CTTCTGACTGGGCTACTTCCTTGCTCATAGAGAAGTACAGAATGCATTTAACAGTGATTTAATGGTGATTGAAGATAATTAAATGCTTCTGCTTCTGGTTCTGGCTGTTAATCTATCGTCCTATTAAACAATCTCTGAAAATTGCCTTGCAGCAAAACTTCGATGTCAAGTATTGCACACAGCTTAGTCCAGTGGCACAGATGCTACGGGTCTAGGCCCGAAACGTCAGCCTTCCTGCTCCTCTGATGCTGCTTGGCCTGCTGTGTTCATCCAGCTCTATACCTTGTTAGATCAGAGAAAGGACAGGATTCAGCAAAAGAGGTAAATGAGGACAAAAACTGAAATGATTTGATATCTGATTTTATGTTCCGTGTTTAATAGATATTTACCATGGTGTTCATATATTTGAGTACCTAGTTTCTCATTGAGGTACTCTTGTAGCATAGCTTTGAGGAGCGGGGGATCTCGGACAGCAGCTTCTAAATTTCTACACATATTTTCATGGGTGAGAACACTAAATGAGCGCTGATGGTCTTGCTGTTATTTCTGCTGCAAAACGTAATGTTTCCAACTTCCCATTTAAAAATTGTTGATGTTGACACTATTACTGAAGTTTAAGACTCATTAGCAAATGTACTTGGAGATTTTGTGCCCATTGCATTATTTATATGTAAGTTTATTAGTACCACACTTGTGAATGAATTCTTAAATTTCATCCATTCCCAACTGCTTAGATCTGTGTCCTATTAGCTGTTAAATTAAGTCTTGGTGCAGTTTGTACTTTTAATACAGTCCTTGGTTTGTTTGGTCATTGATTGTTGCTTAAGGATACTTAAAATGCACCTTAATCCTTACTGCATGTAGCCAAAGGATACAAGTAGGATTCTAAATTAATCGTTTGGGTCAATGTTTACCAGTGAAAGAGACAGTATGGGTATAGAAATCAGGGAAAAGTTTGTGATACATTTAAAAAAATTAATGTTGACACAGTTGAGGTTCTGAGTTGTCTGGTAGGCTTAAAAGTGAATAAATCTCGAAGACTGAATGAAATGTATTACAGATTGTTGTGTAAGGCAAAGGAGGAAATAGGGGCGCTTGTAAAAACTTCAATTCCTCTCTGGCCACAGGAGAGGTGCTGGAGGATTGGAGAACAGCCAATGTGGTACTCTAATTCAAAAAAGGCGCAAGGGATAAACAATTAAACTACAGGCTGGTCAGTATAACCTCGGTGGTGGGAAAACTATTGGAAGGAATTCTGTGGACAGAATTAATCTGCATTTGGAGAGGCAGGGATTAATCAAGAACAGCCAGCATGGTTTTGTTAAAAGGAGGTCATGTCTGATTAACTTAATTGAAATTTTTGAAGAGGTGACCAGATGTGTCGATAAGGGCAGTACTTTTGATGTAGTCTACCTGGATTCCAACAAGGCTTTTGATAAGATCCTGCATAGATGACTAATAGCAAAGATAAGAGCTCATGGAATCCAAAGAAATTTTGCAAGTTGGATCTACAGTTGGTGGAGTAGCAGGAAGCAGATGGTGATGGTTGAGAAGTGTTTTTCCAACTGGAAGTTTGTGTTCAGTGGCATCCCTAGAGGTCAATATTGGGGCCTTTGCTATTTGTGATTAATATAAATGATTTAGACTTGAATATAGGAGGGTTGATCAGTATGTTCTCAGATAACACAAAAATTGATGGGATGGTTAATAGTGAGGAGTAGTAAAAGTGATTATAGACAAGCTGGTCAGGTGGGCTGATCAGTGGCAAATGGAACTCAATCCAGATAAATGTGAAGTATGCACTTGTGTAGGGCAGACAAGGCAAGGAAATACATGAAGTAGTGTAGGACGCTGGGAAGCACTGAGGATCGGAAGGATCTTGATGTGTGTGTACACCAGTCCTCTTAAGGTATCAGGACAGCTGGGTAAAGTGGTTTAGAAGGCATGTGATATGCTTGCCTTTCTTAGTTGAGGCATAGAGTTTAATAGTGGGGAGGTTACGCTGGAACTACATAAAACTTCAGTTAAGTCATTGAAGGAATATTGTTTGCACTTCTGGAATCCAAATTAAAGGAGAGATGTGACAGCATTGGAGACCGTGCCAAAGAGATTTACCAAGATGTTATCTGTGCTGGAACATTTTAGTTATGAAGAGGGATTGGACTCATTGGGGTTGTTTTTCTGAGGGCAGATTGAGAGGGGACAGGATTCAGTTATGTAAAATTATGTGGGGCATAGATAGGGTAGACAGAAAGAAACTTTTACTCTTGAAGGGTAGATTAATGACCCATGGGGTATAGATTAAAGGTTAGAGGAGATGTGAGGGAAAGCTTTTTCACCCAGAAGGTGATGGGAACCTGGAACTCATTGTCTGTAAGGGTGACAGAGGCAGAAACCTCACATAATTTAAGAAGTATTTAAATGTGCACTTGAGATGCTCATGCATGGAGGTAATGGGCCAAGTGCTGGATAATGAAATTAGAATTGTTACATAGTTTATTTTTGACTGCCATGAACACAATGGGCTGAAGGGCCTTTTTCTGTGTTGTAGATCTCTGTGATTTCTAAATTGCTTGTAAACTAGATTTTTTTATGAGAGAAACAATGCATACATTTATTGTGCATTTTTTAGAACAGTGTCTTACTTTTCACGTTGTTTTATTTTTCCCCTCTCCTATGTAAAGCATAGTTATTTTGATGTTGGATTTGATTGATTTGTTCATACCATTATTCATTAATTTCTCATCAGAAAACTGACAGGCTGTAAAATGGAACTTTGACTTAGATTTTCAGCTTGACTGTTTGGAGACATTTTCCAAGATATGTTGTTTTTATGCATCAGCAGCTTCTGGTCCCAGTGTTGGCTTAAAAAAAAAGAGGAAAAGCTATTTACTATGTGAACTCTATGGAGAAAAGCTGCAGGGAGACCTCTATTATGGTTAGAGAATTGGGAACGTAAAATGAAAGATATTGAGAAGAAAAATTTTACACTGAAACAAAATACTTTGAGATTGTCCCAGAAATGAAATCTGTGTTATTTTGTTTGACTGGACCATACGATGTAAAAACTAACCAAACATATACACAAACCTTAAGTTCTGGTTTAGAAAGCCATTTCAGACGGCTTGGTCATTTGGATAGTTGCAAGCTGTTTGTAGTTAATGATTCTCTTGCAGCAAATGTTTTGTTGTTTGTAACCTCATAAATAAACCTGTCATGATGAAAAACTAGCCCAGCTGGAGGATCACAGTTATCAATGGAACTGTATCAATATTTGAACTTAATCCAGTGTGCAGTCCACGTTGTTAGCATTGATATAATTGTTCTGTGAAGCTTGTACACAGGTCACTGATTCTGTCCCTGTTTTGTGGTAGTACTCAATTTAGGCCAATTAGAGATAAATGTTTACATTTTTATGCCTACTGTTGCAGATTTTCTGTCTCAGCCCAGATTTAGAAATGTGGAAGTACAATTAAAAATGGAAAGTAGAGAATGCTGGAAATATTCAGCAAGTCTAGCAACATGGTGAAGAGAGGAGGAGAGTTAACATTTCAGGTTGATGAAATTAAACCCTACTAGGCTTTTTCCTTTCTGCCAAGTTAGTCTGCTGCTCTTGAATTACTTTGGAAGATGAGCATGACCTCTGACTCCTATATTTTACAGCCACCTGTGCCTTAAGACCTTATTCCTTGCTCAACTTGTCATACTTTCCAATCCTTTCTTGACTGACCAAGCATTTTTTTCCCTTATATCTTTGAGATTGTGATGTTTTTGAATGCTGAAGTTCCATTTTAATATGTCGCATTACTACAGAAATTGGAAATGGTTGGAAGCTCACTTTATTAATTTGTATGGAGTCCAAATACATCCTATTTTCTATTCAGCTGACTTGCACAGAAATGTCAAATTTTATCAGAAAACAAATCAAAGTTATGTCTGCTAGATTGATAGCATAAATTTCTGCCTTTGAGTTAATTTTCTGGCTTTGATTTAGCAGATATGATGCTTTGGAACCCTTCACAAAATTTCTTTCTGTCTCTCTCTCCCCGTCCCACTATACACAACCACCCTGTTCATGTACTTTTTTTTAACAGGTGTTGAACTTGTCCCATATTGCAGGTGTGCTTGTGCAGAACTGTGAATAATGGGTCAATTTCAATGGTCCTTACTGTTGTGGAAGTTGTGGAAGAAGAAGTCAGGAGTATCAGATTGTCTTTTAGTTGCAGTGTTTCAATGAAGCTAGAGGAACAACACCTCAGTTTCTGTTTAGGCATGTTACTGCCTTCAACTCAATGTTGAGTTCAACAAATTCAAAGCATGAACACTGTCCTCCATTTTGATTACCCCACCCCATGCCTATTTTGTATCTTGAGGACTTTGCTCACATCAGAGCTGACTTACTTTATCCTATTCCAACATAATATTAAGATCTATTTTATTGTTTTACATCTCAGTCCCTTCTTTACCACCATTCAGCCAATGTTCTGAGGACCTGGCTTCGAATCCCCCCACGACAGATGTTGAATTTGAATTGAGTTTAAAAAAAATCTGGAATTAAGAATTTACTGATGACCATGAAATTATTGATTTGGTTTTTGAAAAACCCATCTGGTTCACTCATGTTCTTCAGGTAAGGAAATCTGTCATCCTCACCTGGTCTGGCTTACCTGTGGCTCCAGACCCAAAGCAATGCCATTGACTCTCAATCGCCCTCTGAAATGGCCTAGCAAGCCATTCAGTTGTACCAGTTGCTACAAAGTCTCAAAGAAATGAATAAAAACCGAAAGAACTGCGGGTGCTGTAAATCAGGAACAAAAACAGAAGTTGCTGGAAGAGCTCAACAGGTCTGGCAGCATCTGTGGAGAAAAAAAATCAGAGTTAATGTTTCGGGTCTGGTGACCCTTCCTCAAAGAAATGAAACTGGACGGAGCACCTAGCATCAACCTTGGCACTGGAAAAGACAATGGCAGAAATAGCCCTGTTGACCCTGCAACATCCTCCTTACTAACATCTGGGGACTAGTGCCAAAATTGGGAGAGCTGTCTCACAGACTAGTCAAGCAACAGCCAGACATAGTCATACTCTTAGAATCATACCTGACAGAAAATGTCCCAGACACTACCATCATCATCCCTGGATATGTTCTGTCCCACTGGCAGGACAGACCCAGCAATGGTGACAGCATGAAGGTATACTGTCGGGAGGGAGTTGGCCAGGGAGTCCTCAACATTGACTTCGGACCTGATGAAGTCTCATGGCTTCATGTTAAACATGGGTAAGAAACCTCCTGCTGATTACCATGTACCATTCTCCCTCAGCTGATGAATTGATACTCTTCCATGTTGAACATTAAGGGCACAAAATGTACTTTGGGTGGGGGATTTCAATGTCCACCACAAGTGGCTTGGCAGCAGCACTACTGATTGAGTCCTAAAGGACATAACTGCTAGACTGGATTTGCGGCAGGTAGTGAGGGGACAAACAGACTTGACCTCATCCTTACCAATCTGCCAGCTGCAGATTGTCCATGACAATATCGGTAAGAGTGACCACAACACAGTCCTTGTGGAGTCGATGTCTAGCCTGCACGTTGAGAATAACCTCCATCGTGTTGTGTTGCATTATCACCATGCTAAATGGGACAGACTTCGAACACAAGTAGCAACTCAAGACTGGGCATCCATGAGGCACTGTGGCCATCAACAGTGGCAGTATTGTACTCCAGTACAATCTGTAATCTCATGTCCCAGCATATCCCCCACTCAACCATTGTTATTAAGCCAGCGGATCATTCTGGTACAGTGGAGAGTGCAAGAGGGCATGCCAGGAGCAGCACCAAGCAGACCTGAAGATGAGGTGTCAAACTGATGAAGCCACCAAACAGGACTACTTGCATGCCAAACAGCATAAGTAGCAGGTGATAGAGCTAAACAGTCCCACAAACAATGGATCAGTACTGCTGCATCTGGTCGTGAGTGGTAGTGGACAGCTCTCTGGAGGAAGTGGCTCCACAAATATCTCCATCCTCAATGATGGAAGAGCCCAGAACATCAGTGCAAAAGATAAGGCTGAAACTTGCGCAGTAATCTTCAGCTAGAAGTGCTGAGTGGATGATTCATCTTGGCTTCTTCCAGTGATCCCCAGCATTACAGAAACCAGTCTTCAGCCAATTCAATTCACTCTACGTGATATAAAGAAGTGGTTGGAGAGACTGGATACTGCAAAGATTACAGGCCCTGTCAACATTCCGGTAATAGTACTGAAGCATTATGCTCCGGCACTTGCCGCTCCCCTAGCCAAGATATTCCATTACAGTTACAACATAGAATCTACATGACAATGTGGAAAATTTCTCAGGTATGTCCTGTACATAAAAAACAGAACAAATCCAACCCGACTGCATCAGTAAAGTGATGGAAAGTATCATCAGCAGTGCTATCAAGCAGCACCCGCTCAGCAATAACTTGCTGAGTGATGCCCGGTTTGGGTTCCACCAGGGCCACTCAGCTCCTGACTTCATTGCAGCCTTGGTTGAAACATGGACAAAAGAGTTGGATTTCAGAGGTGAGATGAGAGTGACAGCCTTTGACATCAATGCTGAATTCGACTGAGTGTGGCATCAATGAGCCATGGCAAAACTGGAATCAATGGTATCGGGAGCAAACTCTCCACTGGTTGGAGTCATACCTGACATATCAAAAGATGGTCGTGGTTGTTAGAGGTTATCCAGGACATCTCTGCAGGAGTTCCTCAGGGTAGTGTCCTCGGTCCAACCATCTTCAGCTGCTTCATTGATGACCTGCCCTCTATCATAAGGTCAGAAGTGGGGATGTTCGCCGATGATTGCACAGATTTCAGCACCATTCACGACACCTCAGATTCTGAAACAGTCCATGTTCAAATGCAACGAGATCTGGACAGTATCCAGGCCTGGGCAGACAATTGGCAAGGAACATTTGTGCCACACAAATGCCAACTATGAACTTCACCAATCGGAGAAAATTTAACCACCACCCCTTGACATTCAATGGTGTTACCATCACTGAATTCTCCCAATATCAACATTCTGGGGGTTATCTTTGACCAGAAATTCAACTGGACTCACCACATAAACACAGTGGCTACAAGGGCACGTCAGAGGCTAGGAATATTGCAATGAATAATTCACCTCCTGACTCTCAAAAGCCTGTTTACCATCTACAAGGCACAAGTCAGGAGTGTGATGGAATACTCCACCCTTGCCTGGATGAGTGCAGCTTCAACAACACTCAAGAAGCTTGACACCATCCAGGACAAAGCAGCCCTCTTGATTGGCACTACATCCCCAAGCATCCACTCCCTCCACCTCCGACGCTCAGTTGCAGGAGTGTGTACCGTCTACACGATGCACTGCAGAAATTCACCACAGATCCGCAGACAGCACCTTCCAAACCTGTGACTACTTCCATCTAGAAGGACAACGGCAGCTGATACATGGGAACACCACTTTCTTCAAGTTCCCCACCAAGCCACTCACCATCCTGACTTGGAAATATATTGCTGTTCCTTGGCTGTCGCTGGGTCAAAATCCAGGAATTCCTTCCCTAATAGCATTGTGGGTCAACCCACTGCAGGTGGACTGCAGTTCAAGAAGGCAGCTCACCCACCACCTTCTGAAGGGCAACTAGGGATGGTCAATAAATGCTGGCCAGCCAGCAATACCCACATTCCACAAATGAATAAAAAAAAAGCATTCATTATGTCTTCTGCTCTGGGCACCTTCACAAATTGAACTACTCCCTCTTCTTCCTGTTCCAATCAGTTTCTATCCTCCTTCAAAGAGTCTTTGGGCTTGGAATGTTGTTTCTGTTTCTGTCTCCACAGGTGTAGCCAGATCTGCTAAGTTACTCCAGTATTTAGTGGGTATTTAACATCAAATGTGTGGCAGATTTGCATTTCTGATTAAAATAAGATAGAATAAATTACATTTGTAACCTCATTGCTTCCAGTATTTATGGAGAATTTGATCTTTATTTTGTATTTGGAGAGTTTGTGTTTAATTTAATCCACAATGTAAAAGCCCATTGCAACATTTTAGAAATTTCCAAAGACTTCGACTGGATTTGCTGAAGACCTAGAGTAAGAGTAGTGGATAACAGTAGAGCTGGATTGCTGTAGGGCACAAACAATAGGTGCTTTTACACAACACTGTTAAGAGCTGGCAAAGACTGGATACTGGCTGTATATATTCTGAACTAAGTTCGGAGCCAGGTTTTAGGTCTAAAAGTGTAGCCCACATAACCTAACACCTTTTAGCTTCAGCTCACACTTTAGTTGAGGGTGATGTAGCCTGGAATTGCCCCGTGCAACCAGCAACAAAATAGTATTGGCAGGATCATAATATGAGGTCTCTGGTCGTAGAGTCTCTACAGTGTGGAAACAGGCCCTTTGGCCCAACAAGTCCACACTGAATCTCTGAAGAGCATCCCACCCAGACCCATCCCTACCCCTTTGCCATGTAACCCACTTAATCTACACATTTCTGAACACTATGGGTAACTTAGCATGTCCAATCCACCTAACCTGCGCATCTTTTGGACTGTGGGAGGAAACCAGAGCACCTAGCAGAAACCCACGCAGACATGGGGAGAATGTGCAAACTCCAAACAGACAGTCACCTGAGATGGGAATTGAATCCAGGTCCCTGGCATGGTGAGGTAGCAATGCTAACTGCTGAGCCACCATGCTGCCCTGGGAAAGTAAAGCAGCCAAAGCAGTCATTTTTTTTAGTCAGGTGTCTTCATGTGCTGGATGGCCAAGTGCCTAAAACAAATACAAATGTATACATTACTGAATATTATTGTAATGTATCATCAAAATAAACTAGTTTAATGTGAATGGTATCTAATTCATAAAATTAATTGCATGCCGACATGTTGACAGCCTGGGCCTCTGGAATCCGGTGTAAATCACCTTACAGGAACATCTGTTCCTTGTCACTGCAATGTTAAGTCATTTGATTCTTTTAAGATTCCATGTGTAGATGAGTAAATTGAATATTTAATGATATGTAAATCAACTTTAACTAATGTGGTATCTTACATAATATGTATAATCTTATGGGAATACTCTGCACTTTGTCATATTAAGGAGTTGTTTTGTTCTTACTCACTTCTGTTGAGCTCTCCACAAAATGTAATGCTGCTAGATGTCCTATTATAAGTAATAATACCGTTTTCATCCTTCCACAATTTATAGTGAACATATAATTTCATAAACCTGTAGCAGCTTTGATCTGACATTTCTGATTAGTTTATCTGTCTTTATTGCTCAATGCTTAAAATGTTCATTTTGAAATTACAATGCAAGTAATAATGTTTTTTGAAATGCAGCAAACACCTAAGGAGCTGATACTTGTCAGAATGATGTAGTTACTAACAAAAACCGACTTTGTGTATATTGAGGCATAGAGTCATACAGCACAGAAACAGACCTTTGATCCAACTGGTCCATGCTGACCAAATTTCCCAAACTAAACTAGTCCCACTTGCCTGCGTTTCGCCCACATCCCTCTAAATCTTTCCTATTCATGTACCTGTCCAAATGTCTTTAAAATGTTGTAACGGTACCTGCATCTACCATATCCTCTGGCAGTTCATTCCACTGTGTGAAAAAGCTGCTTCTCGGGTCCCTTTTAAATCTTTCTCCTCTCACCTTAGAAATATGCCCCCGAGTTTTTTGAACTCCCCCACCCTAGGGAAAAGACCTTTGCTATTCACCTTATCTGTGCTCCTCATGATTTTATGCTCCTCTGAAAAAAAGTACCATTCTATCCAGCCTATCCTTATAACTCAAACCCTTCAGTCCTGGCAACATTCTGCTAAATCTTTTCTGAACCCTCAGCAGTTTAATAACATCCTTCCTAAGCAGGGCGATGTACACAGTACTTCAAAAGTGGTCTCACCAATGTCCTGTACAACCTCAACATAACGTCCCAACTTCTTTACTTAAAGGTCTGAACAATGAAGGCAAGCATGCTAAATGCCTTCTTAACTACCCTGTCCATATTCAGTCAATTATGCAACTGAGATAGAATTTGGTGTGTTGAATAGAATAGAATAGAATATCCTTTATTGACCTCCTGAATCTAAATTTTCAATTTAAAATCTGATGAACTATGACATAAATTTTATCTGGCTCATTCATTTGCTTATCAGCATTAAGTACTTAGCAGCAAAGTTTTTTTTTGAAAAGAGCATTTGTTTGAAGCTGTACGAGCATGTTGCAGTGAAATTGCAGTTATATATGTTCAACTTTAGAGGGCAGTAGAATTCTTCAGTTCGCTTTTGTAAAGAAGTTTCAACGCCAAATTTGAGACAACAAGGTGATGATGAAGGGTCTAGGCCCGAAACGTCAGCCTTTCTGCTCCTATGATGCTGCTTGGCCTGCTGTGTTCATCCAGCTCTGCACCTTGTTGTCTCGGATTCTCCAGCATCTGCAGTTCCTACTATCAACGCCAAATTTGATTTCTTCTGTTTTGATTTTTAATTTTCCTAAGACTGTCACTGAATGAAAACAGCATTCTGAGTTGGATTTTTCTACCAAGATAATTATTTTTGAGAAGAAATGTAAGATTTCCTAAGAAGTCAAAAATTGATAAGGAAGACAAGTTTTGGGAAGATAATTAAAATCCAGTTCTAGTAATGAAAGTCTGTCTAAATACTATCACATCCTTCTAAAGGTTGATGTGTGTAGTTTGCATAATACTTGTGAAATAATTTGAAATTTCAGATTTTAGATTGTAAGCTGACCTCTTGGAGTATTTCAGTGACTCAAAACTAGTGTTTAATTTTTAATTTTAACTGCCTATTTTTTTGCTACTGAAGCCTAAGCAATTAATCCTTGTCTTAGATGATGACATTGAAGATTTCCTCTTACCACTCCATTGTGCCTTGTGCCTTGTGCCTCATCACTCTGTAGTTAATCTCTCTGCTTCCACCTTATCATAAATCCTTCTATCGTTCTCCCCCACTATCTTATCACCTCTTTCTTTGCCTCTGTCCCTGCTTAACTATTGGATCTAATTTTTTTCAGTATTAACTAACCTGTAATGTTAATGTTTGCAGTTCTTCAATGTTTAAATGTTAAAATCTTTCAATGTGGTATTGTCTACCATGTTACTTCCCAAATCCTTCTCCCCTTTCTCCGAGTTCCATATTTGAATTCCTCGAGTTAAATTTCTGCTCCTGCAATGGTTTTGAAACAGTTCTTAATAAAGTTACAAATGTGATCCAGTGTTACTGTGGCAAAGGTGAACTTCCCCTCCATACTTTTCACAACTTGTTTGGAGCCTTTGACAAGGTTGAAAGCACCAGCCTCTTCCAAAGCTTCTCCACTGTCATCAGCTGGTTGGGACTTCTCTCACCTGGTTCGATCCATAATGATTTAACGTGGTCAGAATGTTACTTGCAGTGGCTACTCTTTGTGCTGTTACATTGCCTCATATGTCCCGTGAAGATCAAACCCTAGCCCCCTTCTCATCTTTATGCTACCTATCAACTACGCTGTCTGAAGATATAGTGTTTTCACATTGTGTCATACAGCATGGAACAGGCCCCTATGACCCAACTTGTCCACGCCAACCAGGTTTCCTAAACTGAGCTAGGCTCATTTGCCTGCATTTGGCCCATATCCCTCTAAACCTTTTCTATCTATGTACCAAATATCTTTTAAATGTTGTAACTGTTCCCACCTCTACCACTTCCTCTGGCAGTTTGTTCCACATATGCACCACTTCCTCTGTGAAAAAGTTGTCCCTCAGGTCCCTTATAAATCTTTCCCCTTTCACCTTAAACCTGTGCCGTCTAATTTTGGACTTGCCTGCACTAGGGAAAAGACCTTGTCTATTCACCCTATCAATGTACACTGATGACATGCAACATGAGTACCATTTCTTTATTTTTGCAAAATAATCAGATCATTTAGCAGCTTGAATGAGAAAAAACGTCTTTGAATTAAACGTTAGGAACATTGAATCCATGAGCTACTGACTCCCGTTATTCATCATAGCAGCAGTTTGAGATTAGGTCAGTCTGTTTGCAATCTCGATGTCAAGATTTGACCCTGAAATGAGTCTCTAACTTCATTCTCATTCCATTACTCGGATTTCCTATTCTACCTTTGTAACATGTCCCAACATTGCTCTGTCTCTCTTCATATGCTGAAATCCTCATGCCTTTGTTACCTTTAGAATTGACGATGTATTGTCACTGGCCATCATTTGCTAATGTGTATACTTGTCCCCCTAGGAAATTCCATGTCACTAGTCATGGATTCTATGGGTTCTTGAGAGGCTGGCGAGCCTGATTCTAAAGCTGCATCTCCAACCACACATTTGTAGGTGTTTCTGGGAGGTAGAAGTGGTCATTGGTCTTGAAATGATTGGCATTCCTTACTTTGATTCCTATTCCATACTTCTTCATGCCAATGAATCTTCGCAAACAATTGTGTTCCTGCATACAGGAGTTTCCTCCAGGTCGGTTTCTTCTGAAGGAGAAGCGTTGACATTTATGTTGCATTCTTTGAGGGAAGCCTTCAGGGAGTCTTTGAAACACTTTCTTTGTCCTCCTCTAGTTCTAGCGCTTTCCTTGAGCTGGGTGAAGAAGATTTGTTTTGACAGTTGGAACTCTGCCGAAGTGACTGACCCAGCCGAGATGGTTTAGGATGATCATGGCCTTGATGCTGGTGCTATTAGCTGCTCCAAGGATGCTGATGTTAGTATGGCTGCCCTCCCAGCTGATGTGGAGAATCTGTCTGCAGCAGTGTTGATGGTACTTTTCAAGAATCTTAAGGTGGTGTGTCGTCCAAGTTTCGGAGCCATGTAAAAAAGTTGGAAGGATGACTGCCTTATACACATGGATCTTGGTATCAGCACACATGTCACAGTTGTCAAAGATGTTCAGAGACGTCTGAAGGCAGTACTCACAGATTGGATGAGATGTCAAATCACCGCATCAATGTCAGTCTTAGATAAGAGGTCGCTTCCCAGGTAAGGGAAACATTCCATGTTTGGAAGGCTTCCTCGGTTGATCTTAATGGATGGATGGACCGGACTTGACGTGGGATGGATTAGTAAAAGATTTAAGTCTTCTTGAGATTGAGGCTGAGGCCACTTCTTCAGTATGCTTCTGCGAAGGCCTTAAGTAAGGCTTGAAGATTTCCTTCTGAGAGAGTAGAGCTTATATTGTTCTCTGTGCTGCAGTTTCACAAGCAAGTTGATGCTATTTTCTTCTTGAATTCCATCCGGTTGACTTTGAAAAGTTTTCTGCTCATCCTCTAGACATGCTCACACCAGTAGGAAGCTTGTTCTTCACAAAATGCAGAATGGTGATGATGGAGAAGAGGGTGGAAGGGATAACAAATTCCTGCTTGACTCCTGTCTTGACCTCAAAGCATCCTGCCAAATTATTGTCGATGATGACTGTCACTGATGTCTTATTGTAGAGAAGATAGAGAATGATGATTAATTTCACTGGACAGCTGACCTTTGACAGGGTCTTCATTAGCACTTCCCGATTGAGTTGAAAGCTTTGGTCAGATCGATGAAGGCTATGTAGAATGATTGGTGTAGTTCTGCAATTTCTCTTGAAGTTGCTGATCAGTGGAAGTCATATCCATAGTTCCATGGTTTGATTGGAAACCACACTTGTTTTCAGGAGGGATTTCCTCAGAGATTGGGAAAGGTGCCTTATGAGGATTCAGGCAATGATCCTCCTGGCGATGGAGAGTAAAAGAGATTCCTCAGTGGTTCCCACAATTCACTTTGTCTCCATTCTTGAAAATGATGACAATGGCAGCATCAGTGAGATGAGCCAAGATTTCTTCTTTGTCCCAGATTTTTAGGAATAGTTGATGGAGATGATGGGTAAGCTGTGGTCCTCCAAATTTGAAAATATCCTTCAGCTTTTCCATTCTTCATGCGTCTAATGGCGCTTTAACTTCTGCCACACTAAGTGGGAGTCCAAGATCATCTTTGATAGAGAAGTGAGGGATTTCCTCAAACATGTCCATGTCACTGATTGTATTGCAGTTCAGGAGTTTAAGTAGGAGGCATTGGGCTAGTGGTATTATTGCTGGACTGTTAATCCAGAGACCAGATAACATTCTGGCTGGGTTCGAATCCGCTGTGACAGATGGTGGAATTTGAATTCAATAAATATCTGAAATTAAGAATCTATTGATGACCATGTATCCATTATTGATTGTCGGGTAAAACCCATTCAATAATGTTCTTTCCTTTAGGGAGGGAAACTGCCATCCTGACCTGGTCTGGTCTACATGTGACTCCAGACCCACAGCAATGTGATTGACTTTTAACTGCCCTCTGGGCAATTAGGAATGGGCAAGAAATGCTGGCCTAGCCTGTGACGCCCTCATCCTGTGAACAAATAAGGGGAAAAAAAAAGGCTGCTTCAGTATCTGAAGTCACAAATGGTGCTGAACATTGTACAGTCATTAGCAAACATCACCACCTTGACCTTATGATGGAAGGCTCAGTTTTAACTGTTTGTCATACCTACTTTATTTTTTCCTCTCCCTGACTCTGTCCTCTCCATTTGCTGCTGTTATGCAGACTTTTTCTGTTTGAAAGGTTGACCTTAACATTGTCTTTCTAGTGACTATTCTGATGTTTATTCTATAACTGGGATCAATAATATGTACCTTGCGATCACTCAAGAGGATGAAGTTCACTGATTTGACTTGTTAATGGAAGGAGGCTATACATTTGCCCGTATGTTAATTCATGGAGTAGTTGTGCATGGTTGGGGTGATTGAACTGCCTCTGTTTGGAATGATATTGGGTCATTTCCTCTATTGATTTATGCTTCCTTATTTCTCTATGCAGGGGTGATTGCGGTTGTAGGGTAGCTATCAATATCTTGCAGACACTTTTATTTTTAGTGAAGAAGCTCATGCTATAACCAATGGTCATTGCATCAGATATTGCACAGAATCATGCTTTTTCAAATCCATGTCTTCTTTCCGTGGAGCAATGAGGTCCTTTCAACTCCTTGGATCTGTGATTAACCTAAAACTATATGTTGCTTGTGTAGAACTCTTACTCATAAACATATTATTGTGCGCAAAAAATTCAACTTAGGCAAAATGGAGGCTAAGCAATGTTGTTGTACCATTTTCCTATTGAGAGTTGTTTCTGTTCAATATTGGAAAATAATTTATTAAGAAAACTCAGTGAAATTTACATAAGCATTTCTTGAGAGTTGTGGATAGAAAAATAAATATTTGTTCACAGGATGATTTTTTTTTTGCTTCTGACTTGAATCTGAACAGCTACTGCTGTCTTTAATATCAGACTGTCAATCAATCTGGTATTTGCAACTGCTTTACTCTGGTCTGTTCCAACTGAGGTCAACAGCATGAGAAAACCTAATATGCCCAAAGCAAGTGAAATGTCTCTTGCAGAATAATATGTGGGTGTTAAAAAATTAATAAAATTATGAATTCTGGATGCTGGAAATCTAAAACGAACAAAAACGGAAATTGCTGGATAAACTCAGCAGGTCTGGCAGCATTTGTGAAGAGAAAACAGAGTTAACTCTTTGAGTCCAAAAACAACTCTTGAGAACTGTTCGTGCTTGTTGTAATATCCTATGGTCTGAGATACGCCATCTTAAGAAAGTGGAGTTGCGCAGTGGTTAGACCTCAGTGGCACAACTCGAACACTGAAGTCCTGTGTGAGCTGGATAAAGCATAAAAATGAATATTTAAAGTTACAGGTTTAAAGGTACCAATTGAGGAGGAGAAAGATATTCCATTTTGGTCGAGATGTATTCATACATCTTTCTTTCCACTTTTGTAACATTATTAACTTTGTGCACTCGTCTTCACATTTCCATGAAATGCTGTGTGTGCACTCTGCATGAAGGCTTCTGTAAATGCTCCATACTGCTGCTTACCTGGACATTTTCTAGCAAACAGGAGTGGCATTCTTCTGTGACTTTTCCCTTCCCTACTACTATTTACTGTAGGTTAATCCAGTCAGGAATTGAACAGAGCAGGTTTGGCAGTGTTGCTTTATTTTGCTAAACTCCTGATTACACTTGAAACTGTTCATTAATGAGAGAGACTGTTGCTGTTTAAGAGGTTTTCATTCCTTAAGGGCTGGTACAAATTTTAGATATAGTAAAAATTTAAAAGCTAGATATCCTATCTGTTCTACCTGTTTAAAAATAGCTCCTTCCTAAACAAAATCCAAAATCTGTGCAAAGCAAATGCTTTTGAAATTGCTTCTGAGTTACAAGTTTGGAGAATCTCTTTTGCAAAGTTGCTCATTTTAATCCCCTCTATTGCAGCATGCTTTGAGGGGGAGCAAAATGTCTAGAGCTAAGTCACTGTTCTGTGAATAACTGATATAGTTAAAATGTGCCACAGTAAATATGAGGAGTTTGATATTTGGATAACGCAATGCTAACTTACCTTTGTTAAACATAATGTCATTCCTGATCTGGGACAAGATTATGCAGTGCATTTGTACAGAATGGTTGAGAGCTATGTAAAATGAATTTCCAATCAGTGTACTATGCATGTGTTTATTATCAGACTACTGTAATCATATGCTTCAATATTACACTGATGTTGGATATTCCTGTCAATTGTGTATTTATATTAGATTTTCTTGTAAAGTGACTTACAACTAAAACAGATTGCACCATGATATTGTGACTGGCTAGCTTTATAGTTCCTTTAATATTAATAAATTTTATGTTGGGTTAATTATATTTGCTTGTTGATGGACAAAGTATCTATTGTAGTTTTTCATGTTAAGCGATGCCCATACTTTGTGACAGCTGATAAAGAATTAATTTCCATTTAAAATTCCCTTCCTAGCTAAATCTATTCGAGCGTGATATGGAAATGTTATTTTCTGCATGTTCTCTAAGGCTATAGTCAGATGTCATTTTTACTTTGCTATCTTAATGGAAGTAATCTCAGCCCTGCTGGGTTCTTTGACATTTTTTTTGAATCGAATCATCGCTCTTACTGATCAAGCAAGCACTTGGATGAAAATGGCATCTTTTCTCTGTTATGATAATATATGAGTTGAAGGAAATGCTTGCAGTTAGAATTTGGCAGTAAATTAAGAAAAAATGCTGCTGTATAGAAATCCAAGTATAACCTGCAGTATCTGGCTGACAGGAAATTCACATTTTATGATATAGTCCAGCAAAGAAAACTAGGTGTGGGGGTCTCAAATCTTCTTAACATTGCTAGGTCTATTTCCCTGAACTAAAAGAAATTGGAGATAAAAATGCAATAATACTTTTCATGGATCAAATTGTAAATCAGGGTGATGAATATGTGCAAACAATGATGGAAATTCTTGCATCAAACATGTGTTTAACTCACTGAGTCAAATCATGTGTTTCACTGCAATTGAGAGCAAAACAATTTTTGTAATGTTGTGAATGATATATTTCAGGATAACTGGGGAGAAAACTGGAAGTCTTTGTATTATTTGGACAAGTGTTTCTCCTAAGTGATTTCTCGGAAGTGATGCCAGCAATTTAAAATGTGCTGTGGTTTACCGGCTTTGTACCGGAAATCAAGTGACTTTGAATAACCAGTTAAGCAAAGTCTCTTATTTCTGCCTACCTAGCCAACCTGAAATGGTAGACTGCAACCAATCTTCAACGAAGTTGATTGGAATCAGAGCTGGATATTTATCATCAAGCTACAGCTGTCAGCAATTGAACTTAATCAAGAGAAAATTCAGCAGATGTAAGAAGTTATTATTTGCATCCCTCGTCACATGGGGATTTTTTTTCACTTTTTAAAAAAATTATAAATTCTTGAAAACTTTAAATTATAACTTCTGCAGAGACAGGTCTTTTTGTATTGTGTACATGTGCTTGTGTGTGGGATTAAGGTGTTGTAGATCATAGCCTAGGTGTAACCAGAGTTTTCCACTTTCTTTAAGAGTAAGATTTGTTCATAATAAACAGACTATTTTGAGTTCATTCAAGAAGCCTACAGAACATTTACTTTTTTATTTTGATAGGTACTAAAGAGCTAGCCATTTTGGTGAATGACTCAACACTTTTACACCAATAAGCCAACTGGTTGAGAGATGAGGTTTGATTATTAGCACATTCCTCTGTCACTGTCATAGGGCTACTTGTTCATGATTGAGCATTGTTGGGCCAAGCATCGCTAGACCGACTAACATTTATTGTTTGTTCCTAAATGCCAGTGAAAAGGTGGTGGTGGGACACATTCTTAAAACATTACAGTCATTGTGGTGTGGGTATATTCACTGTGCTGTCAGAAGCGAATTCCAGGATTTGATTTAGCAGTGAAGGAATGGCAATGCACTTCTGAGACTGGATGGTCTATGCCTTGGAGAAGTTGTAGGTGTTGGTTTTCTGATGTATCTGCTGCCCTTGAATTTCTAGGTAGTATAAGGTTTGGAAGCCACAGTTCAAGGAACTTGATGAGTTGCTACGCTGCACCGTGTACACAGTACTGACTGCTGCCATTGGAGATTTATGTTGGAGGGCTGATGAAGTTATGCCAATCAAATGGGTTGCTTTTCCCTAAGTGGTGTCATGTTTCATGAATGCCTTTGCAGCAGAAATCATATAGTCTGTGGCATATCAGTTAGTGAGTTAATCACCGCAGAGTTCCTAGATTCTAACCTGCTCTTGCAACTACAGTATTTAGATTGACCACTTATTCATTTATCCATGCTAACTCTCATGATGTCAATATTGGGGGATTCCGTGAAGGTAATGCCATTGAACATCAAGGGAAGGTATTTAAATTCTCTCTTGGAGATTTGTAAAGGAACAAAAGTCCCAGCACCATTTTGGGATTATGGTGGAGAAATTGTTCATCCCATGCAGTTCAGTGAAAATTGGGCCATACTAGTTTAATTGTTACCTAATTTTAACCTATATCATGGACTATAGTTTACATAGAACTGGAGTTTAAAATAGAACTGGAGTTTAAAACAAAACTGGTTTATAACTGGTTCATAACTGGTTCAGAGATAGTAGGAACTGCAGATGCTCCTGTCTCTCCCTATTTATTTCAAAACCCCCTTCCCCTCCCCCATTTCTGAAGAAGGGTCTAGGCCCGAAACGTCAGCCTTCCTGCTCCTCTGATGCTGCTTGGCCTGCTGTGTTCATCCAGCTCTACACCTTGTTATCTCTGCTTTATAACTGGTCCTGGCTCAGAACATTTGCCATCTATGCTCTTTTAAAGCAATTCCCATTTCTAAAATTAACGGGAATATCTCTCTCTTAATTGATACTGTTCTGTTTTAATTCCAATGGTAGTCCTTTCTGGTATCTATCTTCTTTATCTTCCTTTGATTAAAATAATTTGAGGCAAGGTGTTTATCTACTTTACCCACTCTCTCATTCTCATGTACACAAAGGCTGTATTTAGATCCAAGACCTCTTCAGCTTTGATCATCATAATACTTGTCATATCTGTTTATAAAAGCCCTGATATTTCTCTCTTGTATTGGCTGATAATCTTCATCCATACTCCATCTTGCATTCATCTATACTTTTGCATATTATTCTCTTTAAGGCTTATAACCTAACCTTTAAATTTGGCTCAGATCTCTCTATGAAATTCTAATTTTTATGCATCTATCCTGGTTATTCCTAATCAGCATGTGCTTTAACTTGATACGTTTGTTATTTAAATATCTCCCACTTCTGGCTTACGTTTTCCACTTGTGTCTCAGATATAGTCTTTTGGCATTAAGACATTCTTTTCTGTTCTCTTGCATCTGTTGATAATCCTCATAGGAAATGTGCTGTGTTTGTATTTGCATGATTTCGATTTCTAGTGTTTTTGTTTGAAATGGCTATACAACTTGGAACTGCAGTTTTCTTTCTGTGTGGCTGAACTTAGAAAAAACCGGTTTGAAGTATCACTTGAGATTTGCAAAATAATTTAACAAGTCATTCAGCAGTATAGAATTTGAGCTTGCTGAAAGAAGACACACTTTGTCAGTTTTCCATATTGTACTCATCAGGACAATTCACAAGAATACGAATTCAAAGGAAAAAAACTAACATTTATACTATATGAGAGGAGGATGCTAATTGATTGATAAGTGGACTCTGATTGATAGTGACATTTCTGTGGAGATTGCACATGTCTTTTCTCATCAAGTTTATTTTGGTGCGTGCGGAATAAAACACTAACGTTATATATTGATGTTATTCTGTTACTTGTCTGTCAATGACATGTCAAATCTCTCGAAGAAGCTAAGTTATAGTCAGTCTCGTTTAGAAGGAATGTTTTGGGAATAATTTAGTCCTCTCCTGCCTCATGAGGATACTCTGTAAGATCTTATCTTTGTAGCAAAGTCCTCTTCATGTCATACATGATATAGTGCTGTATAATATACTTTGATTATCCCTTTTAATCTTGCCTTGAAAGTTGCCATTACAATGGACTTGGTTTGTTTTTGACTAAAGAAAAGCTTGTTTTTTAGTTTGGCCAGTCGGAATGTTGGTGGAAATATTTTCAAAAGGTGAGGAATATGGAAGGTGGAGGCCAACAGAATTGTAGCAACTTGAGGAGATGTTTCAGTCTACTTTTACTCTAGCTTTCATCCAGGACTTTAGTCCTTTGGATTAGGGAACCTTATACAAAGGGAGTTCGATGCTCTCAACTGGGTGTTTTCTTCTGAGTCTTGCATCGTCCACAAGCTTGAGGATACAACTCCTTCACAGTGGTTTTAAGTTGCTGTGTTAAGCTTAATAGCTGACTAGTGATTGAGGCAAGTGGTTGACTAGGGCTTTTTTTCTGTAATTAATGCTGATGTTGAGTCCTAGAGACCACAAACAAGGAGACATGAATGTCAAGGTACTTGAATTGCCTTTTTGGGATTTGAATGCTCAGATCATTTACAGGACTTTTTCATTATCCTTACATTATCTGAATGAATAATCATGCAGATTAGATAAATGGTGAACACAGAAGCTGACCCAAGATTATACATCTGTTTAATCTAAAGTCAAATGTGGACAAGAAGACCTCCTGCTGAACCTGTCCTCTTTCACTTGATGAATCAGTACTCTAATGTTGAGCAACAGTTGGAAGAAGCACTGAGGGTAGCAGGAGCACAGAATTTATTTTGACTGAGGCAGTCCAGTATGTATCACCAAGCATGATTCAGTATCGTGAATGTTGACTGAGTCTTGAACGATTTAGCTGCCAAACCAGGCTTGGAATACCTAGGGACATGTCAAAACATGAGGAACAAACCTATTTAATTTTGGAACAAAACAGAAGTTGCTGGAAAAGCACAGCAGGTCTGGCGCATCTGTGAAGAAAAGTTCAGAGTTAATGTTTCGGGTCCAGTGACCCTTCCTCAAGAAGTGATGGTAGCTGGGAAAACGTCTGTTTATATGCAGAAAATAGGGAGGGGGGGGGGTAGGGGGTAAATGATAGGATAGAGCCCAAAGAGAGAGAAGAGCAGTTGGTTAGACAAAGGAGTTGATAACGATCTGGCTGGGAGGGTGAATTACTGTTAATGAGGGCTGTTAGTAACTAACAATAGGTAGTGTGTAATGGTAGGCTATGTGGTAACAAGGCCTGGTGTGTGGGGTAGGGGGCTAGGACATGGGAGAGCTCAGGGTCTAAAATTATTGAACTCGATATTGAGTCCGGAGGGTTGCGGACTCAACCTAAGCGGAAAAGGAGGTGTTGTTCTTCCAGCTTGTGTTAAGCTTTGCTGGAACGCTGCAGCAAGCTAGAGGCAGAGATGTTGGCTGGAATACAGGGCAGTGTGTTAAAGTGCTGGCTGCAGGTAGCTCAAGGTCTTTGTTGCAAGCAGAATATTGATGTTCTGCGAGGCGGTCATCCAGTCTACGCTTTGTTTCCCCAATGTAGAGGAGACCACATTGTGAGAAGCGAATGCAGTAGAGAAGATTCTTGGAAGTGCACGTGAAGTGTTGCTTTACCTGGAAGGTATGTTTGGGCCCTTGGGTAGTGGTGAGGGAGGAGGTAAATGGGCAGGTGTTGCACCTTCGCCGGTTGCAGGGGAAGCTGCCTTGGGGTTTTGTGGGAGTGTTGGGGGTGAAGGAAGAGTGAACCAGGGTGTCCCGGAGGGAACAGTTCCTGCAGAAGGCAGACAAAGGAGGGGAGGTGAAAAAGCATCTGGTGGTGGCATCTCGCTGAAGGTGGCGGAAATGGCGTCAGATGATCTTCTGGATGTGGATGCTGGTGGGATGGTTGGTAAGGACAAGGGGAACCTTATTCCTGTTGCGGGAGGGAAGAGAGGGGGTGAGGGCGGAAGTGCGGGAGATCGCATCTGGTTGAGGGCCTTGTCGACAACCGTGCTGGGGAATCTTCGGTTGAGGAAGAAGTTGGGCATTTCGGAGGCTCTCTTGTCGAAGTTGGCCCCATCTGAACATATGCGGCGGAGATGGAGGAACTGAGAGAATGGATTGGAGTCTTTACAGGAAGTGGGGTGTGAGGATGTATAGTCCTGATAGCTTTGGGAGTCAGAGGGTTTATAGTGGATGTTTGTGACCAGAAATGGAAACACAGATGTTGAGGAAGGGAAGAGAGGAGTCAGAGGTAGACCAGGTGAAAGTGAGGGTAGGGTGGAAATTGGAAGTGAAATCAATGAACTTTTCCAATTCCATATGCGAAAGGGAAGCAGCACTGGTGACATCATCGATATATCGTAGGAAAAGTTGTGGGTGGGGGCCAGAATAGGACTGGAACAAGGAATGTTCCACATATCCCACGAAGAAACTGGCATAACTGGGGCCCATGCGGGTATCCATGGCCACCCCTCTGACCTGAAGAAAATGAGAGGAGTTGAAAGAAACGTTGTTGAGGGTGAGGACGAGCTCGGTCAAGCGGAGGAGGGTGGTGGTGGGTGGGGACGGTTCAGGTATTTGCTCCAGGAAGAAGCGGAGAGCCCTAAGGCCCTCCTGGTGGGGAATGGACGTGTAAAGGGATTGCAGATCCCTGGTAAAGAGGAGGCAGCTGGAACCTGCAAACTGGAAGTTTTCAAACTGACGTAAAGCGGAATTTTATCCTTGCTAATCTGCTTTTCACAGCTGCATCCGTCAATGATAGTGTTGGTAAGAGTAACTATCGTACTGTGTGGAAACAATTTCCTGACTTCATACTGAGGTCACTCGAAATTGTACAAAAAATAATACAGCACAGGACAATGTAACCATAGTAGCCCAAGCCAAACATAGACATGCGTGGGAGTTTATAGAAGCATAGTTCTCCACCTGTAATGCAATCAACAAACATATAGAATTGGATCCTGTATTCAAACCCATACAGATCAAAACCGGAAATGACATTACGCACCATAACGGACCAGACAGTATAAATTCCAAGCAGAGTAGAACAATTTTGCTTCATCAAAGGCCTCACTGATGATGTCACCTAATATGGTGACGAAACATCTGAACAAAAACAAGCCAGCTCGGCAAGCAAGTCAACACCTTCAATCCTCCTCACTATTCGTAATTCCACCACTTTTTGTATCGTCCGCAAACTTACTAATTAGACTAGCTATGTTTTTCTCCAAATCATTTGTGTAGATCATGAACAGCAGAGGCCTCAGCACTCATCCCTGTGGAACACCACAAGTCACAGCCTTCCATTCTGAAAAGCATCCTTCCACCACTACCCTCCGTCTCCTACGACTGAGCCAGTTCTGTATCCGCCTTGCCAGCTCACCCCCCAATACAGTGTGACTTCACCTTTTGTACCAGTCTGCCAGGAGGGACTTTGTCAAAGGCTTAAATTGAAGTCCATGTAGACAACATCAATGGCTTTTTTCTCATGAGTCAACTTTGTCACCTCCTCAAAAAACTTGATCAAATTTGTAAGGCACGACTTCCCCGCACAAAAGCATGCTGTCTATCGCTAATAAGTCCAATTGCGTCTAAATGCGTATAGATCTTGTCCCTGAGAATCTTTTCCAATAATTGCCCTGCCACTGACATGAGGCTCACAGGCCTGTAATTTCCAAGATTATCCCTGCTACCCTTCTTAAACAATAGGACAACATTGACTATTCTCCAGTCCTTTGGGACCTTACCTGTGGACAAAGAGGATACAAAGATGCAAATTGCTCCAGCAATTTGTTCTCTTGCCTCACTTAATATTTTGGGATAGATCCCATCAGGACCTGGGCACTTATCTACCTTAATAATACTGTTTGACTGTACCATCATGCTGGATGGGATAGCTTCAGGACAGATCCAGCAGCTCCAAACTGTGCATCCTTGAGGCACTGTAGGCCATGATCAACGGCAGATTTGTACTGAATCATAATCTATAACCCCACAGTCTGGCCTGCCCCTAACTCTACCATTACCATCAAGCCCTTGTTCAATGGGGAGTTTGGAAATGTGTCACTAATAAAAATATCTAAAAATGAGGTGCTCACCTGCTTAAGCTACAACACAAGCCTGTATGCAAAAGACAATAGAGTTCACAACCAATGGATCAGATCAGAGTCCTACAGTTCTACCACATATCATAGATAAGAAGAAATGGCAATTCAGCAGTTACTTGCATTTATATATCGTCCTTAATCTAACAGAACTTTTGAAAGTACTACATAGGGGCATTATAAAACAACACCACACAGCATCATATAAGGAGCTATTATGGCAGTTAACAAACTTGTTCAATACAATTTGGAGGAGGAATGAAAGGCGGAGAGGCTAAGGGATGGATTTACAGAGTTTAAGGCTTTGGCAGAGGAAGGCACATCCACCAAATGTGGAGTGATTACAATTGTAGATCTTCATGGAGCCAAAAATAGAAGATCACTGATATCTCGGCAGATTGTGGACTTTATGATGATATCAAAGATCAGGAGAGTTGAGGCCCTTTGAAAACAGGGACGTGAATTTTGAAATTGAGGCATTGTTTACTTGACAGCAGTCTAGGAGCACATGGGTGAATAAGGAATAGGACTTGATGTGAGGTCATGTGCAGCAGAACTTTCGATGACCACAAGTTTACAGATGGTAGAATATGAAACACTACTCAGAAGTGCTTTGGAATAACCAAGCTTAGAGGTAACAACAGACATGGATAAGAGCTTTAGCAGTAGCTGAAGTCAGGGAGGATAGGTTTTATGAGCATTCTCATACTCAGAGTACAGAGCTGTTATTACAATCCTGTGGAGCTGGTAGGACTTGAATGGAGACTCCAAGCTCAGAGATAAGGACACTTGCCACTTCCCTCCCAGTTCCTCAGGGTATGTACTTTGAATTAATCTGTTTCGAGATGAGAGGACACATCTTTGGGGCAGGTGAGACTTGAACTCAGGCCTCCTGGGTCAGAAGCAGAGACACTATCACTGCGCCACAAGAGACCACTAATTCCTCAGGGTAGATACTTTTGAATTAACCTGTCCAGAATATTATTATACCCCTCTGGAGCAGGTGTTACTTGAACCTGGACCTTCTAGTTCACAGATGGGGATGCTATCAAGACACCACAAGAGCCCCGGCATGTGAGTGCATAAGACAAGGCTTAAGCATTTATAACCAGCTTCAATTAGAAGTGCAAGGGGGCAGTAAAAATTACCGAGTAGGCTTGATCCAAACAATGCTGAATTGTTGAGCTCCAGAACTAGTCACACCTCTAGCCAAACTGTTGTAGTACAGCTACAACACTGGCATCTATCAGTCAAAGTTGAAATTGCACAGCAATGTCAAATTCTGATAAAATATTATCAACTTGAAACTTTAACTCTGTTTGCCCTCAGATGCTGCCAGGCTTGCTAAATATTTCCAGCATTTTATGTTTTTACTTTTAGATTCCAACACCTACAATCCTTTCATTCTGTCAGGTAATGACTATGTCCAACAAGAGTGAATTATCCACTTCGACCTCATCTTCAATGGCATTGGCTTTACTAAATCTTTCATTTACATATTGCATCTGGAGCACACTGAGCAGAAACTTAACTGTAACTGCCACATAAAATATTGTGACAAGAGAAGGCAAAAGATGAGAATTCTGTGACAGATGATTCACCTTCTAATTCCCCCAAAGCCTTTTGACCATTAACAAGACCGAGCTCAGGATGGATATTTTCCACTTGTCCAGATGAGTGCAGCTCCAACAACATTTGGGAAGCTTGATAAAGCAGCCCATTTATTTGGAAACCAATGAAAAATTTTAAAGGTTCCCTTGTTCCATTTTGGTGCAACATGACTGCCTTATGTATCATCTTGAAGAATTACTGTAACAACTTGCCGATATTTCTTCAACAGCACTTTGCAAGCCCACAACCTATACTGCTTCGAATGAAACAGGCAGCAGACACATTGAAACACATACACCTCCAAACCCATCTCCCAATCCTGCCATCCACAGTCACCCTCTGTTCTGTCTTGGAAATATGCTTCCTTTCCTTCAATGGTACTGGATCAAAGTTTGAGAACTTTGTTCCTGACAGAACTGCAGGTGTACCTTTGCAAGGTGGACTACAGAGGTTCAAGAAGGCAGCTCACTACCATCTCCAAGGCATTTAGGGCTGCAGGGAACGTTGGTGTTGTCAGGGCAATTATGTCACATGCATATATTAAAGAGAGAGTTCACTATTGTAGATGTTGTCTTTGGATGATTGGTAATTTGCTGGTCTGAATCCTGTCCCAAGTAGATGTAAATTATCTTTTCACTGTTTTAAGACAAACATGGTAGTTCTCCCAGGTGAACTGATTAACACTTACCCATGAATCAATTTTACCAAAATAAAAAGACCTAGTTATATAAATAATTGCTGTTTGTGTGACTTAACGATTGGTAAATTGGCTGATTTTTATTTGCATAACTTTAATAATTAAGTACTTTTTCTCTAAATGGAACGCTTCAAATGCCAGTACCTTGGTTTCCATCATCATTTCCTCCTCTTCTCTCCTTGCCTGTCATCTCCTCTCTCGTCACTCATCTCTCTGGTCTCTGCTCCCCTTGCCTCTCTGGCTCTCTTGTCTTTGCCTCTCCTCTCCTCACCTTTCTGGCCTCTCCTCACCTCTCAGCCCGTCCTCCCATGACCACTCCACCTTCTCCTCCCATTGCCCCTCTGCTCTCTCTTGTCTATTCCTGTTACCTCGTTCTTCTCCCCTTACCTCACCACACAACCCCACCACTTGCCTCCTCAAGTTATTCCTCCTTGTCCATTTCTTCAAACCCCTCATTTATCCACTCAATGCACATGCCCCACCTCATAACTTTTCCCATTCTTGTCTCCCCCTGTTGTGCCTTGACTCATCATTTATTGCCGTTAGCTCTTGCCTTCCTTGGCTTGCCTTCTCTTCCCTCACAGCTTCTCACCTTGCCTTACTTCTCTGCTTCATTGTGCCCTTCACCACCACCTCACCCCTCTTTGCCCTCCTTGCTAACATCCTCCTCTCCCCTTTCCTCTACTTGAGCTTCTCCTGTCCTCTTCTGTCTCCTCTCCTCAGTACAGGCCCTATACAGGTGATACAGCTGATTAAAATTGTATAACTTGATGTGGTGCCAAAAAGTTGTTATTTAACAATGATAATTCTTCAAGCATCACCTTGACATGATTGTCCTATTTATCACTATCCAGAAGGTTTCTATTCACTTTTATTTGCAAGGGAGTCATATGAAATAATTGGCACACTTTGCAAGCATTATTATCTTGGTGTGACAGATAGGTGGGTACTTACGTGCTCCAAGTTGATCTCAAAATTAGATAATTGAACAACCAATGTATGCTGAGACACTATACTTTGCTAACGTTTTCTTGTGTATGGAAGGTGACTAATGGAGAAAGAATTCCACAGAGACCAAGTGAGAATTGTTTGGACATATTTTACCAAATTCCCTTGAACTTGAGGTTATGACCCATTGACTGCGGTTGATCTATAGTCTGTGTCTGGCTTGTAGCATGCTAATTTGAGGTATTTGATAAAGAAATTGTGTGCTAGAAGTAGAATAAAAACATCATATAACACTGACATTATTCAACTTGATGTGGGAATAAAATAGCCCCCATCCCACATAAGAAAAGCCAAATACATATCACACTTCATTTATCCATTGATTAAAAGCTGAAATTACCTGGATTCATACTGTGACCCTACATTTTATATGTGAAATCATTTAAAGCCTTTGTTGCTGAACATCTGACCATTTTCAAAGCAAAACTAGCTTGTAGTGCCCTGCTGTGTATATTTTTCAAACTTTTTACTGCAAATGAATTTTCAGTATGTGGTCGAAAATTGGCTTAATTGTGCGTTAAACATTTGAAAAGATATTGATCTAGTTGAGTATGATGTTGTTCAGAAGAGATGAGAAGCATATGCATGAATTGGAATAGATTGAAGAAATAAAGGGGAGAACATACATTTTAATGGGGCCAATCTTGTTTTCAGGAGCTCACAAAGCACTCTGTAGCTAATAAAGTACTTTTAAATAGTTAACTGTTGTCATCTGGCACCTTTAAGGAGCTATTGTGGGGCTGTTTGGGTCTCTTTTGAGATCATAATGAAAGCCAACTATGTCATTCTTTGCTGTAAAAGTTTTGTAGAAGATTTAGTACGTCAGTGCATAAAACTGCTGATGGCCATAGTTTTTGTGGCCAACGATTTTTTAAAAGTTGCTAACAGTCGATATCTAACACAGAATCATGTATATCAATTAAACTTGATGAACATGCTGAATTATTCTGGTTTTGATCCACCCAAATCATCAAATATTGCATGTAAAACCAATGCCCCTAGCATGCTGCTTGTATGAGACATTTTTTCCTGAGAAGACATGTCCACGTATCAAAGCTGCACACTTAAATTATAATGTTTTCTTGATTGACATTCAAATTCCACAAAAATAGTATTTTTCAATGATGAAAAAGGATTCTAATGTCATTTTTTTTTAGCTTTAAGCAATTTGAAGTGAAGGTCAAAGAATAAATTTGCATACCATTGAAATTTATCTTGTTCTGGTCTTCCTATAGAAGAGTAATAATTGAATAGCTTAATGGCTAGGCTGTTAATGGAAGGTAAAGGCATAACAATCAAATCTTGCTAAATGTTATTTTTTTCCACAAAGTCAGCATGGTAGTTGGCAGTCAGTTGGAACTTTAATTTCTTTGCATCATTTGGCAGAAAACAATTTTTGTTGTTAATGATAGGACTAGGATTGTGTTGGGAATTCAAATACAGAATCTTATTAAATTCCAGCCTTTACAAGCAAATTTTCTTCACTCTTCCTATGAAGTACATTTAATAAATTGTATTTATGTTTAACAGACTCTATCTTATTTTAAATGTTGAGTGCTATTTAAATGTTTGACAGTTTATCGATGCATATGCACAAAATATTTTTGCATTATCTTCAGTAAGTAAAGTGCCTACATTGTAAAACTAAATGAAGACAGCAATAATTCAGGTTCTTGGATGGTTGAAAATATTAAATGCTTAGCAGTTTCTTGTCGTCTGAAGTTTTTCGAAGTTTACACAATGACAGTACTGATTTTAATTTGCAGGAAGAAAATTGGATTGTTTTGTGTTGTCTCAGGAGACCTCTTTTCATCAATTTTAGTTTTTTTTTTCAAGCTGGTAATTTAGTATTTTATATCCCAAATTGTTAGGAGGAGAAGCTAAAAGGAATAGAAGAAATTGGATTGTCATCTTTCCCAGGTGATATTTTTGAATCTAAGGATATTTAGTGAATCACAGTTCCTTTTTTCCTCTTTCATCCCTTCTCTTTCCTCCTTCCTTTTCAAATCCCGCTTCTTAACATGTTTATCTTTGTTTGAAATATGGCTGTAGGGTGATGGCAGCCCTTAAGAACCTTGCCAAATAATCATTACTATTATTTGAAGTTAAATGATGGTTGTCAGTATGTTGGAACACGGATAACATGTTACTTCTGTATTCTCTAATGTGGACTTCGGAGGAGGAGTAGTTAGAAATAGGATACTCTAGAGAAGTTTTTTTTTATTCTGTAGTCCAGGATTGTTGAGGCTAATTGAAGTACCTCAGTCATTATTAATTATAAATACTAGTAGATACTGAAGGTCTAAAAAGCCATCGGTTTTACTTCTACAATAATCACCTATTTAATTTATCTGAATGGTGTGGGATTTGCTTTTATTTGTTTGATTTGAATGGTTCACTTTCTCTTATCCAATGTTACAATATTCTTGAAGAATTTCAGACATAATGCTTTATTTTGTGAGGTTGTATTTGCTTCTTAAACTTTATTTTATTATGGTTAATATTATTGAAAGTAAGGCTGTTGTTGGTTCATTCTGTAATTATGAGCCCTTCTATTCACCATTAGAAACCTTAATAGTAAACCAGAATGGAGAGTAATGGAGAAGTAGAGCCTAGAAATTGTGAGGCAAATATAAAAAATGGTATTAGAAGAGGAATGAGCTAGAATGGTGAATATTTGTGGTTTCTACAAGTAAAGGGAAAATACAATTTTCAGTTAGCAGGCTCCGGAGCTGGACATGTATTACATGACAGCAAAGCAAATGCACTTATGAACCAGTTGCAAACCTTGTGCATAATGCAATTGTATTCATATGGTCAGTTTGTGATCACATATACATCATATATGTTGGCAGAGGACAATCTCCTCATCTCAGCAATTATTTTGATGAACTTTTGGACTCCCTCCACAGTGAGTGCTTAGATAAGGAGATCAAAACTGTATACAATACTTAAGATGTGGACTGTCAAAGTTCTGTGAAGTATAATAAGTTTTCCTTACTCTTATACTCCAGTCCCTTTAAAATATAGGCCAACATACAATTTTCCTTCTGAATTACATGCATGTTAACTTTCTGTAATTTGGCCAAGGACACCCAGGTCCCTTTGAAAAGTTTTCCAAATTTGCACCATTTAATAAGAATTTTTCTGTTTTTCCTTCCATGTCCTTATCTACAGTGTGCTTTCCCACATGATTAATCATGTTATACCCCATTGCAACCTCTTAGAGCTATTGTTCTCACTTAACTTTGTCTCATCAACAAACTTGGGTACTTATCCTTGATCCCGCATCTGAGCAACAGATAATGAATTGTAAATTACTGATACCCTTGCAGTGATTCTCTTTATATCCTATGAATTCACAAAATACCTATTAATTCATATTCTCCATTTTATGCCCATTAATTAATCCTCAACCAGATGTGGCACATTTCCATGCATAACTTGGTCAGAATGATGTGTGGAAGTCAGCTTTCAGCCAAGTGTTTCAATCGTTGTTACCATAGTTCTCCATGTACCAGGATTTTCCAACTTGAGCAATCTGACAAATAAATCAGTTAATATCACAGGACTATTTTTACTTTCTGTTGCCTTTAAACTCTCCGTTCACCCTGATGCTTCCTGCTGTAAGATGTAGGGAGGAGCAGAAAAGATTGACTTTACTAAGATTTTACATCACCAGTGCTGCTTCCCCCTCTCATCTGGAATTGGAAAAATTCATCAATTGTGCTTTCAATTTCCACCTTGTCCTCACCTTCTCCTGGTCCATCTTGGACCCCTCCCTTCCCTCAGAGATAGAAAGAACTGCAGATGCTGTAGTCAGAGATAACACAGTGTGGAGCTGGAGGAACACAGCAGGGTCAGGCAGCATCAGACGAGCTGGAAAGTTGACATTTCGGGTCAGGACCTTTCTTCAGAAATGGGGAGGGGGATGGGAGCTCAGAAATAAA
>NC_063334.1:39218352-39253644 GCF_021869965.1 Rhincodon typus
TTTTTTTTGTAGCTAAAATTGTACAATTAAAATGAAGTGAAGTGCTGTGGAGTGGAATGCTGGTAGCATTGAGAAAAGGCCTTGTTTTGACTAGAGTTGACAGACCATGAAGATTTCAGTGTTCTGCAGTCATATGAGATGTTCAAGGTTAGAGTGTGAAGTAAGTGCTATTGTTATTGAAACAATGTTCACAACTTGAAGTTGATTTTTCTTTCACTGAGGGTGCAGGTCATGAATGTAGTGACGTTCAACTGAATTCCTCTCCTAGACAAGACCCCCAAAGAAATCAGTATTACATTGTGCCATTCTATCTTTAGTATAACTTGGACCAGTCCATATCTGTGTCTTTGTGACTACCAAACTGCATTAGTGCACTATTAGTCAACAGATCAGGGAAAACTTTCATTCTGGAGATGTGTAGTGGGCGAGGGGTATTTCTTGGCTTGGCATTCCGAGTTCAGAAGAAAGTGCCTGCAAAGGCATGATTTTCCGCCCGTGGGCTGCTGAGCCTCAAGATAGCTTAAGGGCCTAGGCCCGAAACGTCAGCCTTCCTGCTCCTATGATGCTGCTTGGCCTGCTGTGTTCATCCAGCTCTACACCTTGTTATCTCAGATTTTCCAGCATCTGCAGTTCCTACTATCTCTGGGATAACAAGGCCTGATTTTGGGGGTTGGGTTAAGGACATGGGGGAGCTCAATTCTTAAAGTTATTTCAAGCTATTTCAACACATCACCCTGTTTCCTGGCCACCCTGTCTCAGGCTTGTTGCAGTGCTCCAGCAAAGCACAGTGCAAGCTGGAAAAACAGCACCTCATTTTCCACCTGGGGACCCTGCAGCTTTCCGGACTCAATGTCGAGCTCAATAACTTTTAAGACTTGAGCTGTCCCATATCTTTACCCCAAACTCCGCAACCAGGCTTTGTTATCACATAAAAACTGAAAGAACTGCGGATGCTGTAAATCTGGAACAAAAACAAAGTTGCTGGAAAAGCTCAGCAGGTCTGGTAGCATCTGTGAAGGAAAAAACACAGTTAACACCTTGGTTCTGAGGAAGGGTCACCGGACCCGAAACATTAACTCTGTTTTGTCCTTCACAGATGCTGCCAGACCTGCTGAGCTTTTCCAGCAACTTTGTGTTTGTTATCATATAGCCTGCTATTACACACCACCCATTTTAAGTCACTAACAGTCCCCATTAACAGCTATTCACCCTGTTGGCCAGACCGTTATCCACTCCTTTGTTTGTCTGTCTGACTGCACTTTTCTCTCTCTTTGGGCTCTATCCCTATCGATCACTTACTCCTTCCCCCCCTTCCCCCCCACCCCCGACTCTATCTTCTCCATATAAACTGACATTTTACTAGTTACCATCACTTCTGAGGAAGGGCCACTTGACCTGAAACATTCGTCCTGATTTCTCTCCACAGATGCTGTCAGACCTGCTGAGCTTTTCCAACAATTTCTATTTTTGTTTCACACTACGTACACGTTCTTTCTGTGTCCAAGAACAAGTTTATTCATCCGGTATACAAGGGTGCCACACTGTGAGCCTGATTGACAACCCTAAATTGATTGTCAGCATAATTCTTTGCACATTTAGGATTATGTAGCAAATATTATCTAATTGTGGAACACATCTAATGTTTGACACTGAATTGTGAGATTTGCAAGTATATGTTGTTGGGTACGGTGCACTGAACAGTTTTATAAGAATGTGCATTTCTGTTCAACTTTTCAGTAAATCATATGCTAGTACTCCTGGATCAGAAGTTACCGGTACTATGCATGTTATTATTTGATTCATCAGTAAGTTGGTTCCAAAATATTTACATTATCCAAGTGACACACAACACATTTTCATTTACAATTACTTCGGAAGAGTGATAACTGATCAATTCTGACCATCTGGTATTTGATTAAAATAGTTTGCAGTAATTGTCAATTACAGATTGCCATTGGTAGTGATAGTGCATTTATGATTTGAAAAGCAGCAAAAATATCAGTACAATGAAATGAATTTTTATTTCATAATTGACATTTATTGTTGACTCAAAAGTCTATTCAGCATCTGCAAGGCACAAATCAGAAGTGTGATGGCATATCTTCCACTTGCCTGGATGATTGCAGCTCCAGCAATTCTGAAAAGGTTCGACATAATTCAGGACAGAGTAGTTTATTTGATTCACCTCCCATCTACTATGGTTATGCCACCACTGGTGCTCAGTGGCAGCAGTGTGTACTATCTCCAAAATGCATTGCAGAAACTTTCCAAGCTCCTTCGACAGCAACTTTCGAAACTTACACTGTTCCATGTACCTGACAAGGCTATCAAATGTACAAGAACACCACCATCTGCAGTTTCCCTCTGAGTTTCACACGAACCCGACTTGGAACTATATCTCTGTTCCTTCACTTTCACTGGATGACGTTCCCTCTCTAACTGCATTGTGGGTGTCCCTACACTCCGACTGCAGTAGTTCAAGAAAGGAATTCACTACTACCTTCTCCAGTGCAATTAGAAATTGGCAATAAATGCTGGCCTGGTCAGCGATGCCCATAACTGATAACCAAATAATAATAATAAAAATATTGCCAGTCGTGAGTGCCTTAGTTATGGCAAACATGTCGTACGTTCCAGCTGCATTTGTTCCTTATTCTCCATGTGTTGAATTTTATAGGGTCTGAGGAAGTGAACTTTGCTGAGATTTGAGGCGGAATCAGATGCGAAGTCTGATGAGGTCTCTTTCGACATCAGGAGCAAATTGCACCATCCTTTGTTTTTTAGAAGTAGTGTGTTGCCAGTTAAGAGGGATTATTACTTGTTAAGCGATGTTGAGGGCTCAATCCACCTCATTAATATTCTGCTTTCTATCTTACCAAACTATCCAAACAAGCTAGCTATTGAGAAAACTCAACATGGAAATTAGAGGCGTTTGCTTGCTCTCTTCGTGCTCTGTTACTTAGTATGTATCTGGATGTTAATATTTTTTCTTTATCCATTTGTGGTATATGGGTGTTGCTGGCTGGTCAGCATTTATTGCCCATCCCTAGTTGCCCTTGAGAAGGTGTTGGTGGGCTGCCTTCTTGAACTGTTGCAGTCCACCTGCCGTGGGTTGACCACAATGCCATTAGGAAGAGAATTCCAGGATTTTGACCCATCGACCGTGAAGTAACAACAGTATATTTCCAAGTCAGGATAGTGAGTGGCTTGGAGGTTAGCTGAGGGAGGACGGTATGTGGTAATTAGCAGGAGGTTTCTTTGCCCATGTTTAACCTGAAGCCACGAGGCTTCCTGGGGTCCGGAGTCAATGTTGAGGACTCCTAGAGCAACACCCTCCTGACTGGACACCACCTCTGTTGGGTCTGTCCTGCCGGTGTGACAGGACATATCCAGGGATGTTGATGGCGGTATCTGGGACATTGTCTGCAAGGTATGATTCTGTGAGTATGACAGTGTTAGGCTGTTGTTTAACTAATCTGTGAGACTGCTGTCCCAAATTTGGCACTAACCCCCAGATGTTAGAGAGGCGGACTTTGCAGGGTTGGCAGGGCTGTTTCTTTCCTGGTCTTTTCCGGTGCCTAGGTTGATGCCAGGTGATCCATCTGGTTTCATTCCTTTGAGACTTCGTAGCGACTGGTACAACTGAGTGGGTTGCTAGGCCATTTCAGAGGACAACTGAGAGTCAACAAACATTGCAATTCAGGATGACCAGTAAGTGCTGGCCTAGTCATTGACACCCACATCCCATGAATGATGAAGTAAAAGAAAGATTTGTGGGGAGGAAGGAAGATTATTATTGAAGAGCAAATAATTTAAATGAAAACCTAAAATAAGCCATAGCTGAAATATAAGATTGCTGTTAGAATTTCTTCATGAACAATAATTGAACTGAATTTGAACACCTCATGCTCACAGTTTTCAAGATACTAAAATGAGAATGAAATGATTAGCATATCATAGACAAGTTTGTAGTTTATTCATTTCCTTCAAGTATTATAAGCCCTGTCTAATACAAATTTTTATATGGTGAGTTATTCTCCAGTGAATGAAGTTCATAGGTAATTATTTGCTTAACCTCTAGACTGAAGATATTGTGTCATCTTTGTTGTGATAGCCTCATCACTCCTTGTAGTATTTCTTTGATTATCAGTGTTGGTTGGTGTTTGTCATAATGTTCAGAAAGATTTAAAATTTCATTAAGGCACTACATTGATGCTATCAGTCTGCTCATTTTATTATTTTTTTTCCCACATACAGCTCAATGTTTCTCTTCCCTCAATAATTTTTTAAGAAAAGGCACAGTTTATGCAGTGGCTTATGTTGTTGACATTCTGATTTATTTTTATACCAATACAACCTTCCTGTTTTCCCTGTAATTAACCATTGAGCTAATTGTAATTATCTGTGTCACCGACTGTGAATTAATTGTCAACCAAAAAAATCAAGTGCCTTTTGAAGAAGCACACACACTTGGAAATTGTATTACTTAATCATGCATCATTTATATCCATTACAGAAATCTTGTTGCAAGCGCAATGTTTATTGGTTAGCTAGTAATGAATATGCCAGGAGTCAGCTATGAAACTGTCGAACAGTTTATAATCTATGGGAATAGAGCTCAATAAATTTTGAAGCCATTCACATTCATTGTTTAATTTCATTATCTGCTGTTTAACCACAGGTTAATCTTTGAAATATTGACTAATTTAATTTGAAGTATATTGAGATATAGTCATAAACACATAGTTGATGCTTTAGCTGGCTTCATTGACTAGTGAGGGATTAAGATATATTGTTTATTTTATGTGATGTGGGCATTGCTGGCAGGTCGAGCATTTATTGCCCACCCCTAGTTATCCTTGAAAAGATGCTTGTGAGCTGCCTTCTTGAACCCTTACAGTCCATTTGATGTAGACACACCCATGGAGCCATTAAGGACAGATTTCTAGGATTTTGACCCAGTGACATTGAAGGAATGGCAATCTATTTCTAAGTAAGCATGGTGAATGACCTGGAGAGGAATTTGCAGTTGCTGGTGTTCCCATGCATCTGCTGCGCTGTCCTTTCTAGATAGAAGAGATCATGGGTTTGGAACGTGCTATCTAAGGAACCTTGATGAATTCCTGCAGTACATCTTATAGATAGTACATGCTGCTGTCAGTGAGTGTCAGTAACACTAAGTGAAAGTTGTAAAGACCATGTCTTTTTGTTTTTTGAGCTTTTTAAAACTGTGGACTAAAAAGAGAGACAGGTTTTTTTGAAAACCAGGGATTTACAAAGATGGCTGCATGTTTTGGAAGTGAAGAATTTGTTATATGTTTTGAGTTTTATATGTGTATTTTTTCATTTTAGCCAGATGCAATGAACTAGAGTCATGCTGTTTTTTCACAAGTGAAGCTGATTGATTTTGTGGACTAGGGATTGATTATCAATGACAAGGTACTTCTGCCTGCCAACAACTATGTGATTGATTGTCAGATGTCAGGTAGCTGAACATCTTGGGCTGTGAATAAAACAGAGAGATGTTTTGTCAGGCCAGAATAGAAACCAGCAGGTCTGCAGCATCCAAGAATCTTGTGTCTCAGTTCTTTACAATAAGCCATTTAAAACTAGAGGGCAACCAGATTAACTTTGCTTCAGCAGATGTGCAAGTTCTGACTGAGTTGGATAAGTTGGACACATTTTGTAATTGAACCAACCGATCTATGCCTTTTGCAAATTAGTGGAAGCGTTCAGAAGCAGGAAAGCTGAAGAGCAAGAACCAATCCTAAGAGATCTAGTGAACAAAGATTACCCAAGTTTTTTCCACCACTCATGTATTTTTGTCTTTTATGTTTGTCCTCATGTGTGTGTGTGTAAGTCAGTAAGAGGGAATTTATAAAGAGATTTAGAGGTTTAAGTTATAGAGTTTACTTAATTTGGGTTAATTGTTTACCTGTAGCGAGAATCTAATAATTTGTAATCAATATTATTTCTTGTTAAGTACAGAAACCCGGTCCATGTTTCCTATCAACCTGGATCTGAAAATCAGGTAGTTTGGAGATGTGTATTTCATTTAAAAATCTCTAAGTCTTGGGTTGAGTCTAGGAACAGTGGGGCTTGATTTCCAGCCTTCTACAAAAACCCAGTGAGCCATGATAGTGTGGTGCCAATTGAGCCGGATGGTGTGAGACTTCTTGAGTGTTGTTGGAATTGCACTGATCCAGGCAAGTGGGGAGTATTCCATCACAGATGACTTGTGCCTGGTAGATGTTGAAAACTCTGGGAACTCAGAAGGTAAGTTACTTGCTCTAGGATTCCTAGCTTCTGACTTGCCTCTGTATTTGTATGGCAGTTTCAGCCTAGTTTCTGATCAGTGGTAACCCCCAGGGTATTGATATTGGGGGGATTCAGACTGTCAAGGGATTCTCTTTTGTTGGAGATTGTCATTACCCGGCACTTATGTAGCTTTAGTTGCCAGCTATCAGACCAAACCTATATGTTAGCCAGGTCTTGCTGTGATTGGATATGAACTGCTTCAGTATCTGAGGAGCTGTGAATGGTGCTGAGCACATTGCAGTAACGAGTGAATGTTCCTACTTCTGATCTTATGATGGAGGGAAAACCATTGACATAGCGGTTGAAAAGCGTTGGTTTGAGGACACCACCCAGAAGAAATCCTACAGTGATATCCTGGAGCTGAGATGACTGACCTCCAACAGCTTCCTTTGTACCAGGTACCACTTCAACCAGGGAGAATGTTCCTCGATTGCCATTGTCTCCAGTTTTGCTAGGGTTCCTCAAGGCCACTCTCAGTCGAATGCAGCCTGGAGGTCAAAGGAAGTCAGTCTTATCTCTGGAATTCAGCTCTTCTGTTCATGTTTGAACTAAAGTTTTGATGAGGTCAGGAGTCAAGCAGTCCTGGCAGAACTGCCAGCAGGTTATTGCTAAGCAAGTGCTGCTTGATAGCACTGTTGATTCCAGTTTCCATCATTTTACTGATAATGGAGAGTAAACTGGTGGTGTGGTGATTGGCCAGTTTGGATTTGTCCTGCTTCTTGTGGATAGGTCATACCAGGGCAATTTTCTACATTGTTGAGTAGATACCAATGTTATAGCTGTACTGCAACAGCTTGGATAGGGGTGCAGGAAGTTCTGGAGCACAAGTCTTTAGTATTATTGCTGAAATGTTGTCAGGGCTGATGGCCTTTCTTGTACCTAACTGTTTTTTTGGTATCATGTGGAGCGAATCAAATTGGCTGAAGACCGACATCTTGGAAACCTCTAGAGTAGGTCAAGATGAACAATCCACTCAGCACATCTGATAGAAGAATGTTGTGACTGTTATGTTTTGTACTGATGTGCTGGCCTTCCCCATTATTGAGGATGAGGATGGTTGTGCAGCCGCTTCCTCCAGTGATTTGTTCAGTTGTTCACCACAATCATGACTGGATGTGGCAATACTACAGAGGTTAGATCTGATCTGTTGGTTGCGGAATCACTTAGCTCTTTCTTTCATTTGCTGTTATGCGGTTTGGCGCACAACTTGGACTGTTTTGTAGCTTTACCAGGCTGGCACCTCAGTTTTAGATATGTCTGATGCTGCTTCTGGCATGTTCTCTCGCACTCTTCGTTGAATCGGTGTTGATCCCCTGGCTCAATGGTAATAGTATAGTGGGAGATATTTTGGGCCATGTAGTTGCAGGCTTGTTGGAGTACAGTTTTGTTGCTGATGGCCTACGGCACCTTATGGATGCACGGTCTTAAATTGCTAGACTTATTCGAAATATATCCCATTTACTACAGCATTAATGCCACATAGCATAATCTAAAGTACTTTCAGTCTGACGTTAGGAATTTGTCACCACAAGGACTGTGTGGTGGAACTGATACTGTTATGGATAGGTGCACCTGCAGCAGGCAGATTGGTTAGAATGAGGCCAAGTATGGTTTTTCTCACATTGGATCCCTCACCGCCTGCAGCAAACTCAGTCTAGTAGCAATGTCCTTTAGGACTCCACCAGCATTATCAGTCGTGGTGCTGCTGAGCAACTCTTAGTGTTAAACTTTAAAATCCCTGCAACTAAAGCACATTCTGTGCCCTTGCCACCCTCAGTACTTTCTCCAAATGGATGTTCAACACGGAGGAGCACTGATTCATCAGCTGAGGGAGGATAGTATGTGGTAATCTTCAGAAAGTTTCCTTACCCATGTTTGACCCAATGTCATGAGACTTCATGGGATCTGGAGGCGATGTTTGCAGATGACCCCAAATAGGTGGTGTAGTGAAGAAGATTTTATCAGAATATGATGGGTTCTTAATCATATGGACTGACGGGCCGAGAAGTGGCAGATGGAGTTTAATTTAGATAAATGTGAGGTGTTGCGTTTGAGTACAGCAAACCAGGCCACACTTAAACAGTTAATGGTAGGGCCCTGTGGAGTGTTGCTGAACAAAGAGATCTAGGGATGCAGGTGCATAATTCTTTGAAAGTGGAGTCACAGGTGGACAGGATGTCGAAGAAGGCTTTTGACATGCTTGCCTTTATTTGTATAGGAGTTGGGACGTCATGTTGTGGCTGTACAGGACACTGGTTAGGCCACTTTTAGAATACTGTGTATAATGCTCGTTGCCCTTGTATAGGAAGGATGTTGTGAAACTTGAGAGGGTGCACAAAAGCTTTACAAACATTTTGCTGGTACTGGGGGGTTTGAGTTATAAGGCGAGGTTGATTAGGCTGGAGCTTTTATCCCTGGAGCGTTGGAGGCTGAGGGGTGACCTTATAGAGGTTTATAAAATCATGAGGGGCATGGATAAGGTGAACAACCAGAGTCTTTTTCCTAAGGTGGGGGAGTCCAAAACTCAAGGGTGTAGGGTTTAAAGTGAGAGGGGAAGGATTTAAAAAGGACCTGAGGGGTAACTTTTTCACACAGAGGATGGTGTGTGTATGGAATGAGCTGCCAGACAAAGTGGTGGAGTCAGGAACAATTACAACATTTAAAAGGCATCTGGATGGGTTTCTGAATAGGGTTTAGAGGGATGTGGGCCAAATGCTGGCAAATTGACTCGGTCAGATTGGGATGTCAGGTCGGCGAGGACAAGTTGACCAAAGGGTCTGTTTCTGTGCCGTGTGACTCTCTGACTCTCTGAATGTGACTGTGGGCATTTATCACTCAAAGTTTTTATTTTAGTTTCTTCTTTCTTCATTCTTTTCCAAATTAACGTGAACTATGAAGACAGTGATTGCTGTATTTTTTTTCCATTAATGTGCAGAATTTTCTATTTGAACCACTAAATCAGTCACAGAAGCGAACCTCAATTTTTTTCTTTGCTTTTCAAAAATGTAGAAGTGTGGTCAGCGCAAAATAAGAACATTTGCTACTGATTTTGAAGAACACTACTTGAAAGGATCTTGTGAGCTTTATGAATGGTTTTCAATTTTCCTTTCTCAAATTTCATTTTGGCATCATATTTAATAGCCAAGAAATAGTAAATTAGTTTCAAAGGCCAGAGAAGTCTCTTTTTTTCCTGTAATTATGAATTAGTCCACCATTTTAAAAAAAAAAGACCCACTTACAGTTCATTCAGGAAGACAAAACATTTTCAAAGATTTTCAAAGCATTAGTAATAGGATAAAAAAAAAATTGAAGTTCTGATCAATTCTGTTGTCTCCATGTCCTCAATCTGAGATGTACTTCAGCAACACATTTCATGAAGCAGATAAATCATTGACAGCAACTTCTGAATGTGTATGTTAAGTGCTCATTTGGCGATGCCAAAAATTGTCTTCAGTTTGACAGAACAGTGATGATGACTCCTGACAGTTTTGTCATCTCAACACCACGTCAGTTCTACAGAGTATTGTATTATTTTCCAGCACTGTACCATGAAAGATATCTGGCATTTGAAGGGGTACAAATCACATTCATTATAAAATTTCAGGGTTTAAAGTTTAGGTTATGTGGCTAAATTGCATAATTTTTGCTTGTATTCACTTGAATTTAGAAAGTTAAGGGGTGATCTAATCGAGGGATTAATTGATTTGGTAGATTAGACATGGAGGGGTGTTTTTAATGCTGCCCTACCAAGGAGGTATGACGCCTGGGCTTTGTTGAATCCAGTGGGAAGAGCCCACTTGCCATTAATTGCCCACTTAAGAGCTTATCCTGCTGCTGCCACAGTTTAACTATAAGTGGGAGAGGCCCCATGGCAAGTGACCAACTCCAAAATTCTCCTCCATAGCCTATTAATCACCATCCCGACCCCCTCATTGGGACCTGCCAGTTTGGCACATAACATTGTCCCAAACTCTCCATTGCTCCACTAAGAATGTAGGATATTTGTTAAATTTTAATTGTGCTTTGTTGACAGCACCTTGCAGTTCTCCTCACTCCCACATGATTTTCCACTGCTCTTCTCACACCCTTACTTTCCTACTGCTGTCCTCACTCCTCTGTTTTCCTGCACTCTCCTCCCTCCTCCCTCCTCCCACTCTTCTGCTTTCCTCCCTCTTTTCTCTCTCTCCCTGCTTCCTTGTTTTGCCCCCCTGCCCTCCCCGCCTCCCCCCCCTCCCCACCTCCTCACTGGTGGTTCGTGGTATTTGAGGAGAAATTGACTTGGAATTGAATCAATTGTTGATATTTCATGTGGCCATTTGATTGAGCAGTATATTTACATTGAGATAAATTAAAAATCTATAATATTCGACAGTATAATACAGGAAGCATATTTGAGGTTTGTAATTTTTTCTCGTTTATCAAGTGCACCAGTTCAAAAGGTGCTGGTTAAAACAAAGTTTGCTGCATGTGTGCATCGTACTCCTCTCATCACCATCTTTAATATTGGCACAAACATAAAAGGCAAAAGGCAGTTTCCAATATCCTAATGAAATTCCCTTAATCTGTTTGTTTCTTTCTATGTTTGGAACATTGTGGGAGAGCTCGGAGGGTATGTGAACAACTTTTGAACATTCCCCTGTTCCTCTGCTAATTTTCTTTGAGTGGCAAAATTGTTGTAGAGCCTTGAACTTCTTTTGGACAAAGGTTTTTTTTTTGGTTAGATTGCAGCGATTTACTGACAGACTTTTTAGCAACATGCACTAGCAAGATAGAGGCTACTTTTTTTTTAAATAATTTCTCACTGTACATTTCAGCCTGATTGGTTTCTAATGTTCAAGTACTGTTTCAAGTGTGCAGAGTCTGGAATAACAGAGGGTTGACTTTGAAGTGTGGAAGGACTGTGAAGCCAAAACCTGTTAGCAAAAAGAAGATCATCTTCTTGAAACTTTTACAGTGAGTGCAGTCTTCTGAAAAGCACTCATTTTGTTGGATTCGTTGGGCGGCATAGTGGTCAGCATCGCTGCCTCACAATGCAAGGGAACCAAGGTCGATTGCAGCCTTGTGTGGAGTTTCACATTCTCCCTGTGTCTGTGTGGAATTCCACCAGATGCTCTGGTTTCCTTCCACAGTCCAAAGATGTGCAGGTTAGGTGGATTGGCCATGGTAAATGTGTCCAGGGATGAGTAGCCTAGGGCGGATTAGCCATGGTAGATAAAGGGTCATGACGATAGGGTGGGGTTCTGGGTCTTGGTGGGATGCTCTTCAGAGGGTTGGTGCAGACTCGATGGGCCTCTGTCTGCAAAGTAGGGATTCTATGATATGATTCGATGATTCATTCTTATCACTAAGTGTAGTAATTAGTCACTGTATTTTGTGGCTATTTACCTCTCTGTTGTACTGTTAGTACTAAACATAGCCATGGTATACAAAAGAACATAGATAATTACATTTTCAATGTAATGTTTGTGGGTCCATTTCAGTTTGAAACTTGCAGTGTATGGATAGGAATGTAATAAAAATTACTGTTGTAAAGAAATTGTTCATCTGTAAGAGGCTAAAAGTGTATGAGGTAATGTAGAGAATAATATAGGATAAGATCATGACTCATCTGATTTGACCTCCGGTCTACATTTCTGCACATCCCCAATAATCTTTCATCCCTTTAGTTATCAAGAATTTATTTACCTCTACCTTAGGGATATTTAAAGATTCTGCATCCACTGCCTTTTGAGGAAGGGATTTCCAAACACACTCAACCTTCTGATCAGAAATCTTGTCCCCTCATGTCTCTTTCCTTCCCAAGGCAATCACAATACAAATGGACACTAGTTTTTAAGTTGAGGCACATTCACCAACACTAAACTCAGTCATGTATGATATATTCTGTAATGCAATGCAGTATATGAACTAATAACATAAAGTAACTGTAAAACAGCTGCAAATTAAAAAAAACATATAGCTTGGGGACCAAGCTGCACGTGTGTTACCCTGTAATGGATTTTAATTGGATGGACTAAATCCTAACAGGAAAATTGCACAAAAGCCATAACTAAAAAAGGATGTGAAAGCTAAAACATTTACAAGTTCCTAAATGCCACTTTTATCTTCATCGTGATGTGAGCTATAAACTACCATAAAACAGCTGTACTTTTCACTAGCAACTTGCATCATATGGGAATTCATGTATGAATAAAGAAGCTATAAGTTGCCTGAGGGATCAGAAGAGCCTTGCAGGCTAAATTGTAGAGCAGTATTTAGTTACGAGTTGGCAATGGCATTGAATACTTGCTGCCTTAGCAATTGTGATTTATGCTTAAGAAATGAAAATATGATGAAGTGTTGCTTCTTTTTCTTTGTTAGATATTCATGATTATATTGTGCATGCGAACCTTACAAATATCCCCATAAAAATGCTGTAATGATTCAGTGATGCACCCAGATGGTTTACTCCAGTTTCCATGCTAAAGACAAAATGAAATCTGGCATAGGAGAGATGGCCTCTGCTGGAAACATGAAAATTTTGAGAATTAGTAGCTAGTTTTGTAGTATTTGGTGATTGTGAGTCAGTCTGGAAGAAAAAAATACATTTTTAGTTCAGGAACTGGCAACTACAATCTCATTTGCTTTATTACCAGTTTCATATAAAGAAATATAAACCAGCAACACAGCTCTCTCAGACTGAAAGAATTTTGAATAGCTCTTCTAATATAATAGATTTATATTAGAGCAAAAAGCCAGAATTTTCAGTGTTGTGCCTTGTCATTTAATCCGTCCCTTTTTTGCCTGTTACTTAGCTAATCCTCCATCCAGGCTAACATATAATTCACAATGTCATCACCTCTGACAGTGTGTAGTGGCCTTCTGTTCATATCTAACAGAATCCTTTTTGGAATTTGAAGTATACTACATCTCAAAGTTTTCTTTATGTACTCTATTTTTTCCATTTTTAATGAGCTCTAATTAATTTGATAAACACTATTAACTTTCACAAAACCACGTTGACACTGCCCAATTGTATTGTGATTTTTCTAAATGTCCTCCTAATGTGTCCTTAATGTATTTGAACATTTTCCCAATAATAGATATTTGACTGACTGGCCTTTAGTTTCTGCCTGCTATCTGTTGTCCTCCATTCTTGAATAACGATATTGCATTTGCTGTTTTGCAATCCAATGGGACACTTCTAGAATACAGGGAACTTTTGGAAGATTACGACCACTATCAACTAGCTCTGCAGCCACTTTCTTTAAGCCACTAGGTTGCAGGCCGGCGGGTCCAACAGACTGGTCAGCACTAAGTTCCATTAGTTTTCCAAGTATTTTCTATTACATAATTGTTTTAAATTCCTCCATTTTCTTTTGCCTGTTAATTTTCTACGATTCTTAGGGTTATTTTTGTGGTTTCTGCTGTCAAAACAGATTAAAAAAAACTCTACCATTTTCCTTGTTTCCTATTATTAGTTTTCCAGTCTCACCCTCTAAATGACCTCTAATGTTTACTTTAGGGACTCTCTTCCATGTACTTGTGGAAACTTTTAATATATTTTGTCATTCCACTTTAGCCAACTTGGATATCTTCATGCCATCTTAATTGCATTTCTTTAAATTCACAGAATCATAGAATCATTATAAGAGCAAAGTACTGTTGTTGCTGTATATCTGAAATAAAACCAGAAAATGCTGGGGAAACTCAGCAAGCCTGGAAGAATTTGCAGAGGGAGGAACAGAGTTAATATTTTGAGTCAAAAGACTCTTTTACTGAACTGAATCTTTATAGTGCAGATGGACATAATTTGGCTCTTTGTGTCTGTACTAGCTCGCCAAATAAGCAATGCACTGCATACCAATTTCCTGTCTTCTCTCAATATCCTTGGTTGTCACTTCTTTTCAAATAACAATCTAATTACCTTTTTAATGCCACATTTCTGGCAGTGCATTCTAGACCCCTAATCACCTGTTGTTTGAAGAAGTTTCCCTCCAATAATGTTTGTTTTGTTTTTACTAGTTACTTCAAATCTGTGCTCTCTCATTTTTGACTTTTCTTCCACGGGTGCGTTTTCTCCCTATCAACTCTGTATGGACCTTTCAGGACATCAAATGCTTCTACCCGGTCTCCTCTCAATATTCTCTAAGGAAAACAATTCCTATCTAGATGACTGAAATTCCTCACCCCGGAAACATTTTCATAAATCTCACAGCACTGTCTTCAATGCCTTTGCATCCTTTCTAAATGTTTAATTAGATCCCACAGATATCTTGTGAAATAAATGGTGCTCTTTTTTAAAAAAAATAATTGTCCAAGGTTCCAAGAGAGAGGACCTGTAAACATAGTTTGTAGTGCTGTATTTTCACCTCTGGTCTCTTTCTTACACTAGGCTGATGTAAGAAATTACTTTGTTTCTGTCAAATACTGCTGAAAAATGTAATCCAAAATATAATCAGAGATAGTAGGAACTGCAGATGCTGGAGAATCCGAGACAACAAGGTGCAGGGCTGGATGAACACAGCAGGCCAAGCAGCATCATAGGAGCAGAGAGGCTGACGTTTCGGGCCTCGACCAATATAAAGCTGGTTGCACCTGGCATGAGATGACTAATCTGAGAGTGAATTTTGATGCTTGCTGCAATAAATAAATTTGGCATTTATTCAGTGGGATATTGGTATTTACCCACATTTGACATGATACAATGTAGAATTATGTCCTGTTTTGCAACTGCTCGCTATATTTGCTTGGCTATGACTACTTAATGGTGTAATGTAAAAATTATTTAATTTGCAACACTGATATTTCAATAAACATGAATTATCAAGAGGAAGAAACTGGACAATGCATACAAATTTATATTTAACCCTGGTTTGTGCGTAAGATTTGATGTGTACCTCAAAAAGTATTCAAATATAAACAAAATGTTGTATGTGTATATCTGGTCCATCAACATCTGTCAAAATGAAATGTTAATAATTGCTTAACATTGACTTGTAACATCACAATGTTTGTAAACTATGATGATTTTAAACTAAGTCTGTAAGTGTGTGGTTTTAGTACCATTGCTACAATTAATGCCAATTATGTTTAGGTGGATATCAGTGTAGAACTTGCAATAAAGATCAGGTTGCTAACTAAGGCACTGAAACTATATGTAAGATTTCGTCTGGATGATATATGATGCTGAATTAAATACAACGTAACTTTAGCCGAACTAATTTTCTTGTCACATATTAGATTAGAGCAAATAAGTTGACAGACTGGGACTAACTTGAACAAATAAATTTAAAATATCTTGCTTGGGGACAGTATTTGGCAAACGTAAATTGCTTTGAAGAGTTTAAATCTATAATCTCTTTTGTTCAAGATTATGCAGAGACAGATATTGTTAAGTGTTGCAGAGAATAGTTGCAGAGAAGTGGAGGAGCGGATTGGGAGGCAGGTACTGGAAAGGTGCAGAAGTCACAGAGATGTAGACATGGGTGACTTCAACTTTCCAAATATTGATTGGAAACTTTTTAGTTGTAATAGTTTAGATGGAGTGGATTTTGTCTAGTGCGTTCCGGAAGGATTCCTGACACAATTTGTAGATAGACCAACACGAGGAGAGGCCACTTTGGATTTGGTGCTTGGCAATGAACCGGGCCAAGTGTTAGACCTGTTGGTAGGAGAGCATTTTGGCGGTAGCAATCATAACTCTGTTACTTTTACAATAGTCATGGAAAAGGATAGGTTCATACAGCAGGGTAAGGTTTATAATTGGGGGAAGGGTAATTATAATTCTGCTAGGCAAGAACTGGGTAACATAAAATGGGAACAGATGCTGTCAGGGAAGAGCACGATAGAAATGTGGAGATTGTTTAAGGAATGCATACTGCGTGTGCTCGATATGTTTGTCCCTAGCAGGCAGGAAAGATGTGAGGGAGCCTTGGTTCTTGAGAGAGGTCGAGCGACTGGTTAATAGGAAGAAGGATGCTAATATAAGGTTTAGGAAACAAGGATGCTAATATAAGGTTTAGGAAACAAGGATCGGAAAAGGTTCTAGGGGGATACAAGTTATCTCGGAAGGAGTTGAAGAAAGGGCTTAGGAGAGTTATAAGGGGGCATGAGAAAACCTTGGCAGATAGGATTAAGGAAAATGCCAAGGCTTTTTACACGTATGTGAGGAATAAGAGAATGACCAGAGAAAGGGTAGGGCCGATCAAGGCTTGTAAAGGGAATTTGTACACGGAGTCTAAAGAGATAGGAGAGGTCCTTAATGAATTTTTTTTTTCAGTATTCACAACTGAGAGGGACCTAGTTGTAGGGGAGGACAGTGTGAAACAGGCTGGTGGGCTAGAGGAGGTCGATATTAGTAAGGAAGATGTACTCGGAATTTTGAGGAACTTGAAGATAGATAAATCCCCCTGGCCTGATGGGATTTATCCAAAGATTCTATGGGAAGCGAGGGAAGAGATCGCAGGGCCTTTGGCGATGTTGTTCTCGTCCTCACTGTCCACGGGTATAGTGCCTGAAGATTGGAGAGTGGCAAACGTCGTTCCCTTGTTCAAAAAAGGGAATAGGGATAACCCTGGAAATTACAGGCCAGTTAGTCTTATTTCAGTGGTGGGCAAATTATTGGAAAGGGCTCTGAGAGATAGGATTTATGGTCACTTGGATAGGCACAGTTTGATTCGTGATAGTCATCATGGATTTGTGAGGGGTAGATCATGCCTCACAAACCTTATTGAATTCTTTGAAGAGGTGACCAAACACGTGGATGAAGGTGGAGGAGTGGATGTGGTATACATGGATTTAAGTAAGGCGTTTGATAAGGTTCCCCATGGTAGGTTCATGCAGAAAGTAAGGAGGCATGGGATAGGGGGAAATGTGGCAGATTGGATTCAGAATTGGCTGACCCTTAGAAGACAAAGGGTGGTAGTGAACGGAAAATATTCAACATGGTGCTCAGTTACGAGTGGTGTACCACAAGGATCTGTTCTGGGTCCTCTTCTATTTGTGATTTTTGTAAATGATTTGGATGTAGGAGTGGAAGGGTGGATCAGTAAGTTAGCGGACAATACGAAGGTGGGTCAAGTTGTGGATAGTGCGGAGGGCTGTTCGAGGTTACAAAGGGACATTGATAGGATGCAGAGCTGGGCTGAGAAGTAGCAGATGGAATTTAACCCTGAAAAGTATAAGGTGATTCATTTTGGAAGGACAAATTTGAAAGCAGAATACAGGGTTAAAGGAAAGATTCTTGGCAGTGTGGAGGAGCAGAGGGATCTTGGGGTTCATGTCCACAGTTCCCTGAAAGCTGCTACCCAGGTGGATAGAGTTGTTAAGAAGGTGTATGGTGTGTTAGCTTTCATTAATAGAGGGATTGAGTTCGAGAGCCGTGAAGTTATGCTCCAGCTATACAAAAGCCTGGTTCAGCCACATCTGGAGTATTGTGTCCAGTTCTGGTCGCCTTATTACAAGAAAGATGTGGAAGCGTTGGAAAAGGTGCAGAGGAGATTTACCAGGATGGTGTCTGGAATGGAGGGAAGGTCTTACAAGAAAAGGTTGAGAGAGCCAGGGCTTTTCTCTTTAGAATGACGAAGGATGAGAGGTGACTTGATAGAGGTGTACAAAATGCTCAGAGGTATAGATAGAGTGGACAGCCAGAGACTTTTTCCTAGGGTGGAGGTAGCTATTATGAGGGGGCATAGTTTTCAAGTGAGTGGAGGTAGATAGAGGGGAGACGTCAGAGGTAGGTTCTTTACTCAGAGAGTGGTAGGGGCGTGGAATGCATTGCCGGAATGGGTAGTGGAGTCGGCCTCATTAGGGGCATTTAAGCGGCTATTAGATAGGCATATGGTTGATAGTATAGGGTAGGGGTGGAGGTTAGATAGACCTTAGATTTGGGGTAAAAGTTCGGCACAACAATGTGGGCTGAAGGGCCTGTACTGTGCTGTACTGTTCTATGTTCTATTAACTGTGTTACCTTGACTAAACTGTGATATTTTTAGTTATAAAATGTATTCAGTAACTTTGAAGTGAAATATTTTACACACATATAGTGGAAGACAACTGATCTCTATCACTTTGAATTTAAAAATTGTTGCAAGAAAATTACTATATCTTTGCCTGAAAATATTTCGCAATACCGTCTTAAAAAGATGCTGTTTCGTCATTTTCAAGTTTCAAAATAATTAATTCCGTTTCTTTATGTATTATAAGAGATGTTAATAATCATTTTTTTTTGGTGTGTTCAGTGATTCTCGTGATTATTTGATAATTTATTGATTTTTTTTCAAATTCTTCGACTAGTCCAGAACCAAAACAGTTCTCGGGTAAACTATTAACAATAAGGCTGTGATTTAAAATTCAATGCAACTAGACAAGGAGCACAGAAAGACTTTGCTTCTTGCAGTTTTTGTTCTTCATACTCTCCTTTTCTGTTTTTCTTGCTCTTCTTGTCATTTGTCTTATATTCAGATTTCTGGTTTTCTGTGCTGCATGGCCTTGCCTGATAGGGTTTTGTTTTACTGCCTTTTGACTGAGATGAGAGGAGTACATAATATCTCTCTGGACCTACTACTACATGTGCCTCGACATAAATGTAACTTTTTATCCGTCTCCTGATACTGTTAGTTGTGTGTTTTTTTCTGTATTAAATCTAAAGATCCATAACCAAGTTACCTAATAAAATAAAACCGCTTGTTCAGGAAACACGGTATCAAGGATTGTCATGGGTGCTGTTCAGGAGAGCAATCAAGGTTCAGACTTGGCCACAGCTCCAGATACCAAACTGGGCCCATAACAAGAGGTTTTCCAGAAACAGCAGAGCCAGGCTGGGAGACCGTCTTTCCTTCCCCAGGCTGACTACCAACTGAAAAATCCAAACAATCTGCAAAGCTGCAACCTAACAGTGGTAACCACAGGCAGGGGGTCTGTTAGACAATCATATTCCACTGTCATTTCATTGACCTCTTTATTAGAAAAACATCCAGGTAACCCCAAATCTTAAAATTCAGATCAAAGATTATTAAATATGAAGCCACAGAAATGCCTGGCCCTTGCTTGATTTATCCCTGTCTGTGCTCAGTCATAGTTCCTGTACCTGGATGGTACTTGATGTCGTTCCAGGTCAAAGCAGCCTGCTTAATTAACGCTACATCACAAACATTCAGTTTCTCTGTCACTGATGCTGAGTCCCCGCAGAGTGTACCAAGAACAAACCCACTGCAAAAAATCACAGAGGCTCCTTAGGGGGCACCTTCCAAACTGGATACTGTCTAGAAGGACAAAGGCAGTATATAAATGGGAACACCACTACTTGCAAGTTCCCCTCTAAGGCACTCACCATCCTGACTTGGAAATATACCATTAACCCAGTGACAATGAAGGAAGTCCTGGAACTCCCTTCCTAATGCTACACCATTTGGACAGCAGTTGTTCAAGAAGGCAGCTCATCACCTCAAGAACAACTAGGGATGGATGATTAGTGGTGACACAGCCAGTGACACCCATATGCCATGAATGGATTAAAAAAAGTGAACAGAACTAATTTCCCTTTGTCACCTTTTGTCATATATATTCATTGCTGTCCTTTTGCTTTTGTCTTGAGGCTGCTACATCTCCCAAATCAAGGCCTCACATATTAGTTTACACAAGCAGCCTCATCATTTCACTGTAGTATTCAGTTGTAGTAAACTTTTCAAACTTGTCATACACTCCTATGGGCCACCACCTTAGCATCATTTGATGCTATGCCCTATTTCTATGATTTCCCATTCTACATTTTTACAAATAAGAATATCTAATTCAGTTAAATGTTAGTTTCTGCCAGATTTAGATGTTAATCTAGTTAATAACCTAGACGTTGTACACTGTTGAAACTTTGTTTCTCTCTGTTCAGAATGTTTATGGTTTTGACAATGTCAGTAAAATCTCCTCTTAGTCTTTTCTCTAAGAAAAGTAACCTCACATTCTCCAATCTAGCCATGTAATTGAAATACCTTGAGCCATTAAGGAAAAGAAGGAAGCATATGTCAGGTATAGACAGCAGAGATTGAGTGAGTCCTTGGAGGGTATAAAAGCAGTAGAAGTATACTTAAGAGGGAAATCAGGAGAGCCAAAAAAGGACATGAGATAGCTTTGGCAAATAGGGTTAAGGAGAATCCAAAGGGATTCTTCAATACGTTAAGGACAAAAGGATAACTAGGGAGGGAATAAGACTATTTAAAAATCAGAAAGGCTGCCTATGTGTGGAACTGCGGGAGATGGGGGAAATACTAAATGAGCATTATGCATCAGTGTTTATTGTTGAGAAGGATATAAAAGATACAGAACGTGGGGAAATAAATAGCAACATCTTGAAAAATGTCCATATTACAGAAGAGGTGGATGGCTTAAAACACATTAAGGTGGATAAATCCCCAGGACCTGATCAGGTGTACCCTTGAACCCTGTGGGAAGATGGGAAATGAATACTGGGCCCCTTGCTGAGACATTTGTATCACCGATAGCCACAGTTGAGGTGCCAGAAGACTGGAGGTTAGCTAACGTAGTGCCACTATTTAATAAAGGTGGTTAGCAAAAGCCAGGGAGCTATAGACCAGTGAGCCAGACATCAATGGTGGGCAAATTGTTGGAGGCAATCCTGAGGGACAGGATTTACATGAACTTGGAAAGGCAAGGACTGATGAGGGATAGTCGACATGGCTTTCTGTGTGGAAAATTGTGTCTCATGAACTTAATTGAGTTTTTTGAAGAGGTAATAAAGAAGATTGATGAGGGCAGAGCTGTGGGCGTGATCTATATGGACTTTAGTAAGGCGTTCAACAAAGTTCCTCATGGCAATAAATCAATCAATCAATCAGTCAAACTGGTTAGCAAGGTTAGGTCACATGGAATACAGGGAGAACTAGCCATTTGGATACAGAACTGGTTTGAATGTAGAAGACAGAGGGTGGTGGTGGAGGGTTGCGTTTCAGACTGGAGGCCTCCAACCAGCGGTGTGCCATAAGGATTGGTGCTGGGTCGACTGCTTTTTGTCATTTATATGAATGATTTGGATGTGAACATAGGAGGTATGGTTAGTAATTTTGCAGATGACACCAAAATTGGAGGTGTAGTGGACAGTGAAGGAGGTTACCTGAGAGTACAACGGGATTTTGATCAGATGGGCCAATGGGCCGAGAGTGGCAGATGGAGTTTATTTTAGATGAACGTGAGGTGCTGCATTTTGGAAAGGTGAATCAGGGCAGGACTTATACACTTAATGGTAAGGTCTTGGGGAGTGTTGCGGAACAAAGAGATGTTGGTGTGCAGGTTCATAGTTCCTTGAAAGTGGAGTCCCAGGTAGATAGAGTAGTGAAGAAGGTGTTTGGTATGCTTGCCTTTATTGGTCAGTGCATTGAGCACAAGAGTTGGGTGGTCATGTTGCAGCTGTACGGGATATTGGCTAAGCCACTTTTGGAATTGTTGCATACAATTCTGGTCTCCCTGCTATAGGAAGGATGGTATGAAGCCTGAAAGGGTTCAGGAAAGATTTACAAGGATGTTGCCAGGGTTGGAGGGTTTGAGCTATAGGGAGAGACTGGAGAGGCTGAATAGGCTGTGGCTATTTTCCCTGGAGTTTTGGAGGCTGAGGGGTGAACTTGTAGAGATTTATAAAATCATGAGGGGCATGGACAGGGTAAGTAGACAAGGTCTTTTCCCCAGGGAAAACTAGTGGGCATATGTTTAAGGTGAGAGGGGAAAAATTGGAACGGGCCCTAAGGGGCAACTTTCACGCAGAGGGTGGTGCGTGTATGGAATGAACTGCCAGAGGAAATGGTGGCGGCTGGTACAATTACAACATTTAACAGGCATCTGGATGGGTGTATGAATAGGAAGGGTTTAGAGTGATATGGGCTAAATGCTGACAAATGGAACTAGATTTATTTAGGTTGACATGAATGAATTGGACCCAAGGGCCTGTTTCCATGCTGTACGTCTCTATGACTATTAACTTTTTTTGCACCATCGTTAAAGCCTTCATATCCTTCCTAAAATGGGATGCGCAGAATTAGCTGCAGTACTCCAGTTCAGGCAAAAGCAAGGTTTTATGAAGGTGGTTCATGATTTGTTTCCTTTTTGTACTCCATGCCTCTGTTTATAAAGCCTATAACCTTGTGATCTTTTTAACCATATTCTCAACCTACGCTATCATAATAGTGAATTGTGTGAATATAATCCCAGGTCACTCTGTTTCTGCATGGATTTTAGAATTATTTCATTTACTTATGCAATGAAGGGAGAAGAGGAGCACCAAACACCTTCTCAAAAGCAATTATTGATGGTCAACAAATGATGGTAGTGTCTGTGATGTTCACATCCCATGAAGAAATTTTAAAAATGCACTCAGTATTCTTTCTAATATAAATCACAGATGCTTGCTTTTACAAAGTTTTCAATTGTTTTAATCCAGTTTTTTCATTGTTGTCTTAGTGTACCTGCCGGAATGACATGGTGAAGATATCTATGGACATCTTTGTAGAAAAATTTCAACCAAGCAGGTACACGCTGTGGAAACAAGGGAAGGACGTTCAAACTATTGATCACACAAAACCCACTCCAGAATCAACTCCTGAGTTGGAGGCTTGGCAGAAACAAAGAAAGGCTACACCAAGGAAATCTGGAATGTCTTTGAGGAGGTAACCTTAACTCATTCAACTTATCATAAAACTGGAAATGTGCAAAACATGTCGGTTATGGAATTAAAATTTTTCAGAGTCAGTTAATTTGCTTTTAAGAGGGGCTAAACTAATTTTGTCACTCCTAACATTTTTCTTGAATGAACTTTGCTTTATAATTTACAGGTATTTTATGTAGTGGGTAATTATTATGCAAACATTAAATATGCAATGTGAAAGTATTCATTACTGGCCATTAAAGTTTGAAATCTTAGTTAAAATTCACATTAGGATGTATCTATTTTAAAATATTATAGAGCTAATGACATGTTTTAATATGGAGTTGCCAATAGCAATAAATAGATACAATTCAATATTAATTCTTTTTTAATTTATTCATTCATGTGGGCATTGCCCGCTAGGCCAGCACTTATTGCCCATCCCTAACTGCCCGTAAGGTAGTTAAGTATCACCTACATTGCTGTGGATCTGGAGTCACATGTAGGCCAGACCAGGTAGCAATGGCAGTTTCCTCCCCTAAGTTTTTTCAGCAGTTGGCGATGGATCCATAGTCATTATTAGACCCCTAATTCCAGATTCTTTATTGAATTCACATTCTACCATCTGCAGTGGTGGGATTTGTACCCTGTTCTCCGGTAATACCACTGGGCTGTCGCCGCCACTGGATTATTTGGTGAGGGAGAAAGTTTGTAAGGGTACAGATACATAAAATCCAACCTGATTGTCATATCTTCTTCAGTCTGTATCAGTTGAGAACTCGATCTAAAAAGCTAAAATCTGTAGAAGATGAAACAGCATCAAGCAAGCCTATGACTAAAGAAGCAACTGCAACCGAAACATTTGCTAATGCTACCAATATTAAAGAAGAGCCCAGGAGTGGAGCACAGAAAGAACAGACTAGCAATACAGAAGTAACGAGTACTGAAGAAGATAGTGTGGTAGCAATCCAGTTGGATCAGAAACTCTTGGATAAAGATCAGCTACTAGGTAAGACACAGACTGGTGTCTCCCTTTCCTTCTATAAACAGTTCAAAATCAAGAATCATTGGTAGAAATTGGAATATCAAGTTATCTGTTTCACAGTGCCTTTAGTTAACCTATATAAATGTTCTGAATGTGACTATTATTTTCACTGAGTTGGTCAATCATTGTATGGATTGATATAGGAACAGGTGTAAGATCCTGATTGCCTTATTACCATGTGCTGAGTTCCTTTTTATTCATCAGAGAAGCAGTTAGAGTGCTGCAGCTGGCATTAATGTTGTTTGGCCTACTACAGGAAAGTGCGTGATATGGTTTGCTTTTGACTATATCCTACAGCCCTTTCTAGAAATACACACTACTGGATGCTGGATAATGACAAGGTCAAGATTGCATTGCCTCCTACAGTTGAATAAGCTCTTATAATCCCAACTGAGTTCTGGACAAGTCAGATTCCAGAGTGAAACCTGGCTTGATAGATCATTAGTTTAAATATTTACAATTGATTATTGTAGTGGTTAGTTACTGAATGTATTGACATAAATTAATGCAAATTTATTATGCAAAAAAAGAAACAAACACAGGTATATGTAGAAGATATTCATAAGGACCATAACATAAACAGTAAAAGAAAGTTTCAATCTGTTTCCTGGTAATATCCATGAAAGATCCTTAAATTTCAGCAAAATATCACTCCTATCTTGACTCTAATTTCTTACTTATCTGTAAAGTTTTCCTACTTGGACTGCTGAGGTGGTGTTATGGTTGATTTTCTGATTCCCCTCCTTGGACTGGTGGTGTGAACCTGTTTTTGGTTCTGACCGGTTGAAAACCTGTCTTCAAGCTCTCACAGCTTACAGACTTCACAAACTAAAACTCTTCTGCTAGGGTGAACTTGTTTGGAACTGAAGTTCTGATTCTTCTACGCTGAGGTCAGAATAAAAATTCAAGGTCTGTTTTCTCTGCCTGTCATAAACTCAGCAATATTTACATTCAATCAATTAACATCATAAGTATCCTACTGTACACTTGGCCTGCTTTCTTGGGATTACTATTTTAGGTCACAACTCAAAATGAATATTTTGACTTTTTAAAACAGCTTATATTCTCAGAACTGAAACCAAAATCCGTCTGCCTGTTTTAGAAATTTAAATTCAAAAATGATAATATACTAATTAATCACAAAACCAGTTAACACTCAATTGAAAAACAGTCACTTGAACAAGATGGTGCAGGACCACTATCATTTGTATAGCTATATCCCTTCATAAGTTGTCATTCAATAGTGAAGTAAAGGACTAAAACATGGAGAGCAAATTCAGAAATTATGACATTAATAGGAAGCAATATTGATTAGTGATTTGTATTCATGGCAGTGTTTGACTGGATTTATAACATCAGAAGCCTTAGTAAAACTGAAATCACTTGGTGTCAGGGACACTCTGCACTCATTGGAGTCATGTTTAGCTTAAAGGAAGATGTTTGTAGTTGGGAGAGGACAACCATCTCGGGTCAGGATATTGCTGGAGTTCCTCAAGGTAGTGTCCTAGGCCCAATCATTATCAACTGCTTCATCCATGACTTTTCCCTGTGTTATGGTGTAAGAAGTGGTCATGTTACCAAAATATTGCGTAATGTTCAGCACCATTTGTAATTCCTCAAATATTGAAACAATCAGTGTCTGCATGCAGCAAGACTGGACTCCACGCAAGCTTGGGCTGGTAAATGGCAAGTGATACTCATGTCACACATGTGCTAGATAATAACTGCCTGTTACAGGAGAGTATCTAAATATCTTCCTTCGACGATTCAAAAGCATTGTCATCATTGAATCCCTCAACGTCAGCACCTTGGGAGTTAATGTTATTGTTAACATTGACCAAAAACTTAACTGACTTTAATAGTGAATTCAAAGTCAGCAGACAATTGCAATAGTTGTGTGTCAAGCCGAAAAGCACATGATTGAGGTTTTTGGTAGCAGATAGGCAAAGATAAATGATGTTACTATGACTGTTCATGATGGAAATGATATGGAATTAGCAAATTAGGTCAAGATCAAATGGAGTTGCAGTCAGTCAGTTTAAACTTGCTGGACAATAGTAGGAAATAACAATGATTGTTTGGTGAGACTGGAAGAGGAGCCTTTGTACCTTCTGTCCATAGTGGGTAAAGGGTCTTCGGTTCAAGTTAGCAGTTGGCGTAGGGTTGATGTGGGCTTGTGTGCTACTCTGAGTCTTGTGGTCAGTTTGGATATGTTCTTGATGTATGGTAGCGTGATGAGTGTGTTAGGGCGTGCGGCATCTTCCTGTTGTTGTTCATGTGATAGGCATAGTTATTTGAGTATCCGTTGTCCTTGAATATTTGGTGGAGGTACTCCTGTTCTTTTTGGTGTAGTTCTGGGTTGCTACAGTGTGTTGTCCCTTGTTTAAATAGTGTTTTCATGCAACTTCGTTTGTGGGTGTTGGAGTGGTTACTGTTGAAATTCAGTGCTAGGTCAGTGTGTGTGGCTTTTCTACGTACCTCTGTTGGGAATTCCACGTTGGCCCTGGGTTCTACCATGACATCCAGGAATGGGAGCTGTTTGTTCTTTTCTTCTTCCCTAGTGAATTTGATGCCGGTGAGAGTGTTAGTTATTAGTTGGTATGTCTCCTCTAGTTTGGTCTGTTTGATGATGACGAAAGTGTCATCCATGTATCAGATCCATAGTTTGGGTTAGATTTGCGGGAGGGCCATGCTTTCGAATCTCTGCCTCACCGCTTCTGCTATTAGTCTGGAGATAGGTGACCCCATGGATGTCCCGTTGATCTGTTCGTAGATTTGGCCATGAAAGGTAAAGTGGGTTGTGAGGCATAGGTCCAATAGTTTCAGCATGTTGTCCGTGGAGATGATGTCACTCGGGTCTCATTCTTTTGGTAATATTGCTAGTGTTACTCTTGTCAGTGGTATGTCAATTGATGTGAATAGGGCGGTAACGTCAAATGACACCATGTTCTCGTCATCGTCTGTTCTTATGTCCTTGAGGGAATTGAGGAACTCCTGGGCTGAGTGAATTGATTGGGGTGACTTGCTGACGATGTGCTTTAGTCCTCGTTGTAACTCCTTGGCAAACCTATGTGTTGGTGTGCCTGGGAAGGAGACTATGGGTCTGAGGGGTACTTCCATTTTGTGTACCTTTGGGAGGCCATAGAATCGGGGCGTGTTTGTCCCTTATGGTTTCATTTTTAGGTAGTCTGTTTTGTTGACTTGTCCGGTCTGTTTGAGTCTCTTTAGTGCGTTGATTATTTTATTACCCATTTGCGGTGTCGGGTCTATTTGCACTTGCCGGTATGTGTTCGTGTCTGCTAGTAGTGTCTGTGCTGTATTGAGGTAGTCCCATTTGTTTAGTATTACTGTCATGCGCCCTTTGTCCAATGGTAGTATTACCCACTATGGACAGAACCACCGTAATATGCAAAATTCCATGCAAGGACTGCGACAAACATTACATTGGACAGACACAAAGAAAGCTGGCCACAAGTGTACATGAACACCAACTAGCAACAAAAAGACACGACCAATACTCACCCATCTCCATTCACACGGTTAAGGAGAACCACCAGTTCGATTGGGACAATACCAGGATCCTAGGACAGGCGAAACAGATAAGCACGGCAATTCCTAGAGGCTTGGTTCTCTACCAAGAAGGCCATCAACAAACACATAGAACTGGACCCAGAATATACACCACTGCGAAGTAGAACCGGAAATGAGGTAATCAAATCCAACGGATCCCAGTGTTTAACTACCAGATGGGAAAGCACAACAGCGCTTCATTGGAGGCTGCACTGATGATGTTACCCAGTAGGGTAATGAAATGTCTGCGAACTAACAAACCAGTTCGGCGAGCGAACCAATCACAGCATCCACAACCTGAACTATAAATCTACTCAAGAACCTTAGAGGCTCAGTTATGTATGAGCGACAGCATAATGCAACATAATTGTAGGCAATCCTTTGTTATTTGGAACATGATGATCAAATTGATGAAAGGCCAAATTCTGCAAAAGCAGCAATTGACTTAGCCATCTGTTTACATTTTAAAAAAAGCAATTGATGGACTTACTAAGCCCTCATGAGAAGACCACACAACTTTACAGTTAGTGAATATATTAATGATTGAGATACATGGATATATGGTACTTAATTGTGTTTTTTTCTGGTCATTTCCTTGTAATATACGTGGCAAAGAACAGTTATTCTTTTCTTACGGGTATATGTTTATACGGCATCAGAGATTGTTAAACTATGTGGCTGGATGCAAATGTATAATCAAATTAGCTCATGTTCAAAATGATGAATATTACACTCCATTAATGATATTAGCTATAAAAATTGATAAGGTAACCAACATTTGGTCATAGTTCTCCTGCCATTTAGAACAAAACAACCCAAGGTAATATTTCAGCCATTTAGAATGAATCAAACATTTGCTCATTTGTTTAAAATTTTTTCAAGTGTATTTCCATCTTACTTCAGCACACACTATAGCTCTAGATTGATCTCAGCACACATATTTTTGAAGACTAACTGATAGGTTAGTGGTGTATCATCACTGTGAAAAAAAATAGATTTGCATCAGGAATTAATTTTTGAGTATATGTTGAAACAAGTTATAGTTTTGTTGAGAAAAGGTATATTTTGTTTAACTGACACTTTCTCCATGGCAGCGATACTACCAATCAGAGTTCCTAGTTCTACAAACTCACTCTCTTCTTATACAATGTTAAATATTGTTTCACATTCATATTTATTGTAAATTGTCCTGATGAGTGCAAGATGAAAAGCCTTGTCAAAATATCGTCTTTTCAGCAGTACTCCCAAATGCTGTAGTATTGGATTTGGATAAAGAAAGTTGTGATACACTTAACTTCTTGGTATCAAATAAATTGAAGACAGAGGAACTAGGTTTTCTGTCTTGTTAGCCTGTGACACATTTACCTTCCAGCCAAACCAACAGTTCTAGTCAAATCTGTCCGCTCTGGTTTTACTTCTCTTCAACTTTTCTTTCATCTATGTAGCTGTTTGAAATCTAACATGTTTCTACTTCAGCCATTAACCATGGAAGTAAATGTCATGTTCTGAAAGAAATGCAAGTAAGTATTATTTTGCTGTTCCAAATTTTGAATCTGTGGGATTTTATTCTTGATTCTTCAATTATTGGAAATAGTCTACTTTGTCCCACCCTGTAATAGTTCAAATACTTTTATTGATTGAGTTTTTTGAGAAAGTTACCAGAAAGATTGATGATGGCAGAGCAGTAGAAGTTGTTTATTGGATTTTAGTAAAGCCTTCAACAAGGTTCTGCATGGTAGACTAATTAGTAAAGTTAGGTCACATGGGATTCAGGGTGAGCTTGCCAATTAGATACATAATTAGCTTAATGGCAAGAGTCAGATAGTGGTGGTGGAGGGCTACTTGTTGGACTAGAAGCCTGTGAGCAGCAGTGTTCCGCAGGGATTGGTTCTGGGTCCTCCTTTGTCATTTATATAAATGATTTGGATGAGAATGCAGAAGACATGGTTAGTAAATTTGTGGACAACACCAAAACTGGTGGCATAGTAGATATTGAAGAAAGTTTTCTAAGATTATAAAGGAATCTTGATCAAATGGATCAGTGGGCTGAAAAATGGCAGATGGAGTTCAATTTGCATAAATGTGAGGTATTGCATTTTGGTACAACAAACAAGGGTAGGGCGTATACAATTAATGGTAGGGCCTTGGATAGTGTTGTAGAACAGAGTGAGCTCGGGGTGCAGGTACATAATTCTTTAAAGTTGGTGTCACATATAGACAGGATGGTTAAAAAGGCGTTTGGCGTGCTTGCCTTCATTACTCAGTCATTTGAGTGTAGGAGTTGGGAAGTCAGGTTGAGGTTGTACAGGATATTGGTGAGGCCTCTTTTGGAATACCGTATAAAGTTCTGGTCACCCAGTTATATGAAGGATGTTAATAAGCTGGAGAGGTTCAGAAGGAATTTACCATGATGTTGCCGGGTATGGAAAGTTTGAGTTATAAAGAAAGGCTGGGTAGGCTGGGACTTCTTCCACTGGAGCATAGGAAGTTGAGAGGTGACCTGATAGAAGTTTATAAAATAATAAGTGGTATAGATAGAGTTGATGGTAGTTGTCTTTTTCCTAGGATGGGGGATTTCAAGACTAGGAGGCATATTTTTAAAGTAAGAGGAGAGAGATCAAAAAAAGACATGAAGGACAAATTTTTTGCACAGATGGTGGTTCGTGTGTGGAATGAACTTCCCAAGGAAGTGATGGATGTAGGTACAATTGCAACATTTAAAAATTATTTGAATAATTACATGAATACGAAAGATTGGAGAGATATGGGCCAGGACCAGGAAGGTAGGACTAGTTTAGCTCGGGATTATGTTCGGCATGGGATGGTTGGACCGAAGGGTCTGTTTCCGTGCTATATAACTCGATGACTCTATAATTACAAAGGTAATTGCCTCTAGATTGCTAACTAAGCTAAGTGAAAATTGGCAAAGGGACAACTGATTAGAGGTTTAAGTATATAGCTGAAAGAGTGCTTGAGATATGAGAAAAAACAATCAGGTAAGGGTAAATTTTAAAATTAAGGGAAAACCAAGGTTGTAGAGCAATGTCATGATCTGAGTAATGTCAGCTGCTTGTGTTGGGAAGAAGCAGATTTTTAAGTGTCATAAAGGAGATCAGTGACTAAGGTTTCATCAGAGAAAAATAACATGTTAAAATGGAAGGTGCTATCCCTGGTTGGAGAGTGATCAAGTACAGGAACTGTTCCAAGGTATTGATGTTTAGAAAAGATGGACAAAATTGAAAATATATGGGTTAATTTCGATGATGGATGAAATAGAAAGCAGTAATGAGAATGAAACTTACTTAGAAAATCAAAATGTAGAACCAGTAAAACTGGAGCTAAGAAATAACAATGGACAGCAGACTCTGATGGGTGTAGTTTTTAAGCATACTATCAAAATCATAATGTTGGAGGGGGGTAAATTAGAGATTTGGACATGGATGTAACAAGGGTGATACGATTGTTCTTTAATCTTATTATAGACTAGTCAAACAAAATTGAGAAAAATAACTTGGAGGACAAGTTCACAATGCTTTCAAGGCAGTTTTCTGGAAAACTGCATTAAGGTAACAACTATAGAAGCAAGCTATTTTAGATCTATTCTAATGAATGAGACAGTATGTTTGTAATTTTATGGTAAAGGATCTTCTGGGGAAGAGTGATCATAACAGGATAGAATTTCCTAAGAAGCTTGAGTAAGATTCAATTAAATTGAAACTAAGATCTCAAATTTAAGCTGGGGCAGGAAATTCGCTGAGGAAAATTGGGATGTTAGATGAAAAGATAGGACACAAATAATGACAAATATGCAAGGAAAAGTTCGTAACTGTAAATCAATATGTAATATCCTTGAATTACAAAAATTCGATGGAAAAGGAAAACTGCAATGGCAACTGAGAGGAATTTAGATTTAGGGATTTTAAAAACCTTCAAGGAATGACCAAGAATTTGATTTTGGAGGAGGGGATGAATATCAAGAAGGAACGATGAAGAAGTCTAGAAACAAGATCTCCTAAATTTACTTTTGTAAAAGGAGAAAAAAATTAAGCAAAGTAGATTCCTTAGGCTTGAGGCTGGATAATTAGTTTAAGGGCAGTAAAAGAAATGGCAAAAATTTGTGATAAATGCTTATCATCTGCTTTTTACAGTAGAATGCACAAAGAAACTGTAAAATCTGAAGAACCAAGAGTCAAATGAATGAGAAATTTGAAGCAATTAATATTGGTAAAAACAAAGAAATAGAGAGTTGGGCTAAAGTTACCAAATTCTGTCTTTGATGACATGTTGTGTCTTCTAAGTCTTCAAAAGAAATCCGAATTTCCAATTCATTAAGACCCTAGAAGTGAGGGAATGCTGGATGGTATCAAATGTAATGCATCTGTTCAAGAAAGAATAGAGAATGAAAGCAAGAAATGTAAGGCTAGTTAACTGACAATAAAAGTAGGAAAAATGCTCGAGCCTACAATTGGCCATTTGGAACATCACTAAACAATCAGAGCTAGCACAGCTCATGAAAGGGAAATTATATTGGAAAAATCTGTTGGTGTGTTTTGAGGATGCAACCAGCATAAATGGAAACCAGTGGAGATGTGGTAAAAGTTCACACTTCTAGAAGGCATTCCTTGAAATGTTGTACAAGATTAAGGCTGATGGACTGATGATTGGCTAATGGGCAGAAAACAGAGAGTAGGGCTAAATTAATCGATTCCACGGTGGGAGTGAGCAAACGCTGGAATTCTTTCAGAATTAGCCCTTGGATCTTTATTATTTACAACGCTCACCAATGACTTAGATGAGGAAACTGAATATAATATATCTTACTTTGTTGACTATACAGAACTAGTTGTGAAAATAAGATCAATGGACAATATTAATACATTAGAAAGAATATTGACCTGTTAAGCGAATGCGCAAGAAGATGGCAGGTGAAGAATAGTGTGGGCGAGTGTGAAATTATTGAAGTTTTCATGTCAAAAAGGAGAGCCCTGGGAAAGACCTGACTCTTCAGTTTAAAAAAAACAAATCCATCACTGTCTGTGATGAAAACATTCAAAAGTAAGTATGTTTTATATATGAAAACATCAAGACATTTGGTGGAGTTGTACCAAAGAGGTTCATATTAAGTCAAAGCCATTAATGCTACAACTTTGCAATGTTCTGGTTAGAGCACAAGAATATTACATCCAATTCTAGTCACCACACTTTATGAAGCATGTAAGAATCTTGAGAGGATGCAGAAGAGATTTACCAATTGATTCCAGAAATGAGAATTTTAGCTTCAAGGTTAAGTTTGAGAAACTGGAGTTCCCTTTGGAGTGAAGGAGGTTGAGGGGAGATTTGATTGAGTGTACAAGATTATGACAGATTTGCATAGACAAAGAAAATCTGTTCCCATTTGTTGATGCTACAATGACTAAGGAATGCAGGTTTGAGTTTTTGGGCAAGAGTTGCAGGGGGTTGTGGGGAAGACTGTTTTTACAACTTGCTGCTGACAAGGGTAAATGAATTGAAGCAAAATCGGTGAATGATTTTAAAAGAATATTGGATGTTCGTTTAAGGAATATAAATATGCAGAGCCATGGAAGAATGAGACTTATTGGATTGCTTGCAGGGAGCTGGCATGGACTTGTTGGACTGAGTGGCCTCTTCCTATGCCGTAATGACTGTAACTGTCATCCACTTTGAATGAAGCATTGTAAAGCAATTTTTTTATAAGGTGAGAGAGGATGAATATGAAATTCGGAGAGATTGTGTGACCTTGTTTGCAAAAGACAGTGAGTTAATATACAGTTATAATGAACAATTAGGAAAACCAATAGTTTATTTGGCCTTTATTTCAAAATGATTGGAGTTTAAGAGTAAGGAGCCTTGTGGAATTGATCATTAGCAATAGTTTTATAAAGTGCATTTGCTCAGTGATGACCTGCTCACTGATGCCAGTTTCAGTTCTGTTAGAGACACTCAGCTCCTGACCTCATTACAGCTTTGGTCCAAAAATGGACAAAAGGGCTGAACTCCAAAGGTGAGGTGAAAGTAACTGCCTAGAATATCAAGGCAGCATTTGACTGGAAATGGTGTCAACAAGTCCTAGCAAAGCAGGGATCAATGGGAATAGAGAAAAAAATTCTCAAGAGCTTGAACTCAGTCATACGAACAGAGAGGAAGATGATATGATTGGAGATCAATCATTTCAATCCAAGGAGATCATTACAGCAGCTGTTCAGGATTGTGTCCTAGGCCCAGTAATCTTCAGCTGCTGCATCTATGACCATCCCTCCATCAAGAGGTCAGAAGTGGGGATGTTTGCTGATGATTACACAATGTTCAGCACTATTTAAACCCCTTAGAAGCTGAAGAAATCAATGTCTATATTCAGTATGACCTGGAAATATTCTGGCTTGAGCTGGTAAGTGGAAAATAACATTTGCGCCACCCAGGTGCCAGACAAAAGCCACCTCCAACAAGAGAGAATCTAGCCGTCGCTATAGTATTATCATAATTGAATGCCCCACCGTTACCATTGACCAAAAACTGAAATGGACAAGTTTTATAAATATTGTGGCTGCAAGAGCAGGTCAGAGGCTAGGAATTCTGCAATGAGTAACTCTCCTCCTGTTTTCCCAATGCTTGTCTCCCATCTACAAAGCTCAAATCAGGTGTATAATGAAATAAAAAAAGAATATGCTGCAGCAACTCGCCAAAGCTCCTTTGACAGCACCTTGCAAACCTACAACTCTACCACTGCAAAGGAGTAGAATGGCAGATGCATGGAAAGAGCACCACCTGTAAGTTCCCTTTCAAGTTACAAAGATCTAGACTTGGAACGATATCACAATTCATTCCATATTGCTGGGTCAAAATCCTGGAACTTTCTAACAGCACTGTTAGGACTGCAGCTTTTCAGGAAGACAGTTCAGTACCTTCGTAAGGGCAATTAGGGATTAGAAATACATGCTACTGTAGCTGGTGATACTCATATCTTGACAACAGATAAAAAATATGTACGGGCGTTTGGTGAGATTACACCTTTCACACTGTGTGCAATTTTGGTCTTCTAACCTAAGGTTGTGTGTAATTTTAATTAATGGAATGCAATGAAGGTTCACAAGACTGAGTCTGTGGTGCGAAAGCTCTCATTTCAAAAGAAGTTGAGCAGACTGGGCGTGTATTCTGAGTTTTCAAAGAATGAAAGGTGATCATTGAAAATATAGAGTTCTGAAAGGAAATGATGAAGTGAGCCCTGAGAGGTTGCTTTTCCTTAGTTTGAAGACTAAACGTTGGGGCCATAGTGTCAGAATAAGAGGACATATATTCAAGACTGAGATGAAACATTTTTTCACTTAGAAGATTGCGCATATTTGGATATCTCGACTTAAGTGAGCTGAAGATGCTCGGTAGACTTGTATATTGACATTAGTGGACTTTTGGGCACTAAGAAAGTCAAGGGATAGAGCGAGAAAGTTCAGCCCTGATCTTCCAAAATATCCTACAGAATCGAAGAGTCATTCTGCTCCTGCGTCTGTTTCTTGCATTCCTTTGTCAGCCAATCATCAATGTTCTAACGAAAAATGTCAGATACTGTTTTTGTAATCCTTATCAAACTACTTTTTCTCAGCCAAGACCCCTCAAAGTGACCTGACATTGAATACGATAGAGATAGTAGGAACTGCAGATGCTGGAGAATCTGAGATAACAAGGTGTAGAGCTGGATGAACACAGCAGCGCAAGCAGC
>NC_063334.1:39254044-39256582 GCF_021869965.1 Rhincodon typus
CGGCCTGCTGTGTTCATCCAGCTCCACATCTTGTTATCACAAGAGCGGAAGACCCACCCTTTATTCATTGCCCCATCATTTTGATTTTATTTCGCTGTTTCGTTTTGTTGTGTGAGGAATTAACTGTACTGCTATTTTGATATGATTTGCAGATTTCGACATCACTCCTTGTAGGCCTGTATTTCGTCCATGGTACTTGCTAGAAATTTGAGATAGGACACCTGAAGGCACTCTTGTTTGAAATTTGTAGGCTGAGTACCCTGCAACCGTTCTGTCATGCACGCTGATATGACAGTTGATTTTTTTTTTTGCATTCATGCCAGATAATATAATTAGGGTTCCCTCTATGTTCGTTTTTTCAACATTTTAATGACTTCAGTTATTTCACTGGCTTTCTGCCAGCTGCCATGGTTCATTGCTGATTTACGGAAATAGTTACTTGAAGTGGTGAAAACAATATCCCTTTACAGTAAGTACAGAACATGTATAGTCTTTAGTTATGCAGTTAACATTTGGTTTAGCTTCATGTAACAATTCATATCAATGTGTTTTTTTTTTCTCTGCACAGAGACTGATACCAATCTTGCCAGCACCAAATGCAAAAATAAAGGTAATGGAAAGAGAAAACTGGATGACAGTTTATCACTAACATCAATGGATACATTTGGTGCAGTCAACAATTCTTCAGAACGTACAAATGTTGGCATTAAAATGGACAGCAGCACAGCCAAGGATCCACCGACGTGTAAACAGGAAGATGCGTTCCATGAGAAGGCCAAAATATGTCAGAAATCATTTGATAATATTGCCACAGATACTGAACAGAGCTGCTGGAAACGACGTGAAACTAGCAGTGTCTCCACAGAGGAGGAAACTAGCGAAACAGAGAGTGGAGAAAATGGCTTAGAGCCTGGAGAAATCCCAAGTGTAATAATACTTTTAAGAATATGTCCAAGAAGTGTCTGTAGTGAATTAATGTATAACTTTTTTTTTCCATAATTCAAATTTAACAATACAGTATGGATAAGAGTTGGTAAATGTAGTTGGAAAAATCTGCATTGGTGAATCATTGGATTCTTCAGGTGCCATTTTTCCCAGAAAACCTACATAATTGTTGCAATGGAGAATTTAAGTTAACTCTCAGTTGAATGAATATTCTGGTCATGGATCGTACATTAAGTTTGAGAAGATAAGTAAAGACTGGGAAGGTGTGGATCATTGGCTTAGCAACTCGTTGCCACTTACCTTTTATTACATCAATGAATGTACATCGTAAACTGCCAATCTCAGTGCTACAGTTAGCATTGTTAATCTATAGGTCTGTGTTGTTCTGCATTGGTGCTAATTCTCAGAATGTGCAATCAAAGAAAAATTCGGGAAACCAATAGTTAATAAATTTAGTAGGCCCTGGACCAATATATCTAAAGCAGTTTTTAAAATTCATTCGTGGGATATTGTCATCACTACAAGGTCAGAATTTATTGCCTGTCCCTTGTTTCCCTTGAAAAGGTGGAGATGAGCTGCCTTTTTGAACAGCTGCAGTCCACTTGCAGTGGGTTGACCCACAATGCCATTCGGGAGGGAATTCCAGGATTTTCACCCAGCAGCAGTGAAGGAATGGTGATTATATTTCCAAATCAGGATGGTGAGTGGCTTGGTGGGGAACTTGTGTAGGTGGTGGTGTTCCCATGAATCGGCAGCCCTTCTGGATGGAAGTGGTTGTAGGTGTGGAAGGTGCTGCCTGGTAATAACATTGAATGCCAAGAGGCAGTGATTAGTTTGTTTCTTGTTGGTGATAGCCATAGCTGGTATTTCTGTGGTGTGAATGTTACTTGCCACTTGTCAGTCCAAGTCTGGATATTGTCCATTTCTTGTTGCATTGGGACATGGCCTGCTTCAGTATCCGAGGAGTCACAAATGGTGCTGAACATTGTGCAATTATCAGCGAACATCCCCACTTCTGATCTTATGATGGAGGGAAGGTAATTGATGGAGCAGCTGAAGATGATTGGGCCTAGGACACTACCCTGATGAACTCGTGGGGAGATTGCCTCGAGTTGAGATGACCGACCTCCAGTTACTATGGCCATCGTCCTATTTGTTAGGTATGACTCCAAAGAGCAGAGAGTTTGCCCCCGATATCAACTGATTCCAGTTTTGCTATGGCTCCTTGATGCCACCGTCAGTCAAGTGCAGCCTGGACGTCAAGGGCTGTCACTCTCGCCTCACCTCTGGAATTCAGGTCTTTTGTCCATGTTTGAACCAAGACTATAATTTGGTCAGGAGCTGAGTGACCCTGGTAGAATCTAAACTGGATGTCACTGAGCAAGTTATTGCTGAGCAGGTGCTGTTTGATAGCACTGTTGATGACACCTTTCATCACTTTCCTGATGATTGAGAGTAGACTGATGGGACGATAAGTGGCTGGTCAGATTTGTCCTTTTTTATGTACAGGGCATACCTTGCCAATTTTCCACATCGTTGGGTAAATGCCAGTATTGTAACTGTACTGGAGGAGCTTGGTCAGAAGTCACATGA
>NC_063334.1:39257082-39273082 GCF_021869965.1 Rhincodon typus
CTCCCTGGACTGACCTATCCCCTTCCTAACTCCCTACCTACACTCACCTTTACTGGCTCCATCCCCGCCTCTTCGACCTGTTTGTTTCCTCTCCGCCTATCCTCTCGTCTATCTCTCTTCTATCTGCCTCCCACTCTCTCCCTATTTATTTCAAAACCCCCTCCCCCTCCCCCTTTTCTGATGAAGGGTCTAGGCCCGAAACGTCAGCCTCTCTGCTCCTATGATGCTGCTTGGCCTACTGTGTTCATCCAGCCCTGCACCTTGTTGTCCCAGAGAAACTTGATCCACTTTGAGCCTTTGATCTGATTAGATAACATCCATCAAGAGGTTAATAAGTTGATACAATCAGAACCTCTGCAGTCATTTCAGAGACAGATGAATCTTTATTGTGAACCACGTCCATCTCAGTTTATATCTGGGTGAGCAATCTCATCAAGGATGCTCATTAACAGCATGCGGCTGGAACAATTGCAGATGATCATTCCCAGAGTTCTATGAAGAGGCTGTCACTATGACAGGGAAAGAACTCAGCAGTTCCTGTGATTTGCTGGCTGTGTCTGTCATAAATGACTTACAGTTATTCAAAGTGAATGATCCATGTCTTATTGAACCGTCCTTTTTATGGATAACAGTTGAAGGTTATTGAGATTCAGATTGAAAGTGTCACACACGCTATAGTGAATTGAAGATAGGTGGTCATTAGTTCCATATGAGCTCCATTAACATGGTAAGAAAATGAAGATCTATTGTGCCGCTGTAAATGAATAGCCGCTGGTATCAGCATGGGATTCCAGTCTTTTTATAACATTCACATTCAGAGGCCAAACAGCTCCAAGAAGTGGAAAAAAGTCATTATCTGCCTCATATGTGCTGTGTATATCTTCCCTTCCTGAAAATTTAGATAATAGATGGATTGGTCCAAATATAATACCAGCAGGAAAACTGAAGAATTGGAATGGAGCCATGAAACTGACAATGTCAAGAATGTTCAGGAATGGAATACCTCAGTATCACAATATTCGCAAACCACAAAATTGAATGTATGTCAGTGGCTGTCATAATGCAAGATCTTAGAGAGGAATTTTAACCCCAAAACTACTGAATATGGGTTTGCTTGAGGTTTAAATTTAAAGCATTTCAAACTCAACCTCTTCTAATTTTAAAGGAGGCAAGATAGAGGCACAAGTAAGGCAGGAGGTGGAAGAGCTTTTAAGAAAGTTGCATTCGTGAATTTTAGACAAAATGCTGAATGTCAGTTTTGGCAAGTTTCATTGAAGGTTTCTCTCCGTGAGCCCTACCGAGATTTCTCACACTATTCTCTGAAACTCACCTTATTACCAATGCACCGTGTCTCTATGGCTCTTCACTTGTTCTAGCTGCCCTCTCACCAGAGGCAGACGGATTCACCACTGCTGAGATCTCTTGGGATTCCCCGAACCAGTGTCACTTTTAAAACTAGCTGCGTATGCAGTCAAGTGCTGTCAGCCAGGAGATTCTCCTCACCATTAAAATAATGGGAGGGGAACCAAAAACAAATGTTTCTCAGGGCACATATGTGGCACGACTAATACTGAGTTACAAATACAAGTGCACATTTGTAAACCAATACTATTTAAGAACAAAGCTACATAGAATACCCATCCATAGCCTCATTCCATCTTAGAACCCTGTTTAAGGGAGTGCTGCTCTTCTCCCAATGCCCAGTGCTGATTTGATTTAATTTGATTTTTTATTGTCACATGTACTGAGATACAGTGAAAATTATTGTTTTCTGTGCCAACCTTACAATTCAGACCTTACTTAAGTACATCAGGGTAATAGAACAGAACGTAGAATATAGTGTTACAGCTACAGAGAAGGTGCAGAGAAAGATCAATTCTAATACATGAGAGATCCATTCATAAGTCTGATAACAGTAGGGAAGAAACTATTTTTGAATCTGTTGGTGCATGTTTTTGAACTTTTGTATCTTCTGCCCAATGGAAGAGGGTGGAAGAAAGTATAACTGGGATGGGAGGGATCCTTGATTATGTTGGCTGCTTTTCTGAGGCACCAGGTAGTGTAGATGGAAGCAATGGAAAGAAGAATGGCTTTTTTGATGGTCTGGGCTGCGTTCACAACTCTCTATAGTTACGGTGAAATTACAGTGTAGCCTACAACTTAGCCATGCTAACCATTGTGCTGCACTGACCCCTGTTAAACCAAGGTGGTTGTGATTGTCAAACCCCCATCCCAGCAATAACTTACGTCCTCCTGCTGAGTTGCGCCCTTTTAACAATTATAATCCACTCTGCATCCCAGCATGCTGCCCCATAATTGACTTCCCTAAACTTCCCTACCACAACTGCGACCCCTTTTAACCCTCCCTTGACTTTCATTGAGCTAACCTCCAGAACTGACCATAGCCCGCTCATCCTGACCAACTTGGATGGACAAATAATGACTGACCAGACCCCAGACTTCTTACCTTTAATTTCAGAGTAAGTGGTAACACATTTAAAAGACAGAGATGAGGACAAATGTCTTTACTCAGAGGGTAATGAATCTGTGAAATACGTTACCAAAGAGGGCTGTTGAGGCCAGGTCATTCAGAATATTCAAGGCTAAGATAGACAGATTTTTAATGAGTAAGGAAATCAAGGTTATGGGAAAGAGCAGGAAAGCAGATTTTCAGATCAGTCGTGATCTCACTGAATGACAAAACAGCCTCAATGGTCTGATTAGCTTACTCCTAAGGCCACTGGGGTTGCAGGACAGCTTGTGGCCCACTCTTTGAACAGCTGAAGTACAGTTGGCCTGACCTTGACTGCCCGAAGCAGATGATTGAATGTATGCAACCCTTGCAGAGACAGCAGACACTGCTCTTGACTTACTGTGCTTGGACTTCCTAGGCTGTCTCTCTTAGCCCAGCTGAGGACTATTCCGCACAGACTTTGAGATACAGCTATTTGATTGAAGCACGTGTAATGTTTGCCCTATATGCTGATAATACATGCTGCAAGTGCAATATTGACATGGCGCATAGCCTTATAACAACATGCTCAACCCCTTAACTGATCAATGCTGATAGCATGACAAAGCATGACAAGCTGACTGGTTTGGTGTCTCAGGCATCCATAATGTGAACTTTTAAGAAATGTCTGAGGGGGACAAGCTGCTAAAATGCAATGCAAGGCAAAGAGTTTGTAAGGATTGAAGCAGGTGTAAAGTGAGTGAGCCCTAAGACAGCAATTCAGGAGCCCTGAGATGCAGTCTTGTCCAGTCTGTAAGCTGAGCGCATGTCCCTGTGCACAAAGCATCTGAGCAAAACAATGAAAGGTGCCACTGTGTTCCAAAACCAAAGTTGTAGGATTGAGCAAAAATCCCTTTATACCACAATACTGGACCAAGACTCTAGACTTTTCTAAAATCTAAAATACTGGACAAAAGCCTGAGCTCAGGCTATAGCAAATACACACAGACCCAGAATGATTTTGGTCTGGGATCATTGTTCAGTCCAAAAATCTAATACACATGTCACTCTAAGAGAACAATCAACCAGACTGAAATTAAATTTGACACCTCGGGCTACTCGAACCAGACAACATGGAACTTATACAGTTCCAGACATTCAACCTCAATCAATATTCTTCAGAGAGATGTCAGGCACTCAACCTCAATCAAAATACATTTGCACATAGATAACAAGGTGTAGAACTGGATGAACATAGCAGGCCAAGCAGCATCAGAGGAGCAGGAAAGCTGAATTTCGGGTCTGGACCCTTCTTCAGAAATGGGGGTGGGGAAGGGGTTTCTGAAGTAAATAGAGAGCGAGGGGGAGGCGGATGGAAGGTGGATAAAGGAGAAGATAGGTGGAGAGGAAATGGACAGGTCAAGGAGGCAGGGATGGAGCCAGTAAAGGTGAGTGTATGTGGGGAGTTAGGATGGGGGTTGGTCAGTCAAGGGAAGACGGACAGGTCAAGGAGGTGGGGATGAGGCTGGTAGGTAGGAGGTGGGGGTGGGGTTTGATGTGGGAGGAGCGGATAGGTGGGTGAAAAGACAGACAGGTTAGGGAGGTGGGGATAAGCTGGGCTGGTTTTGGGATGAGGTCGGGGGTGGGGAGATTTTGAAGCTTGTGAAGTCCACATTGAGACCATTGGGCTGCAGAGTTCCCAAGCAAAATATGAGGTGCTGTTCCTGCAACCTTCGGGTGGCATCATTGTGGCACTGGAGAAGGCCCAGGATGGACATGTCGTCCAAGGAGTGGGAGGGGGCGTTGAAGTGGTTAGCGACTGGGAGGTGCAGTTGTTTAGTGCAAACCCAGCGTAGGTGTTCCACAAAGCGGTCTCCAAGCCTCCGCTTGATTTCCCCGATGCAGAGGAGGCCACATCGGGAACAGCGGATACAGTATACCACATTAGCAGATGTGCAGGTGAACGTCTGTTTAATGTGGAAGGTTTTCTTGGGGCCTGGAATGGGGGTGAGGGGGGAGGTGTAGGGGCAGGTGTAGCACTTCCTGCGGTTGCAAGGAGCTCACCTGCACATCTGCTAATATGGTACACTGTATCCGCTGTTCCCGATGTGGCCTCCTCTACATCGGGGAAACAAAGCGGAGGCTTGGAGACTGCTTTGTGGAACACTTACGCTCGGTTCGCGACAAATGACTGCACCTCCCAGTCGCGAACCACTTCAACGCCCCCTCCCACTCCTTGAACGACATGTCCATCCTGGGCCTTCTCCAGTGCCACAATGATGCCACCCGAAGGTTGCAGGAACAGCACCTCATATTTCGCTTGGGAACGCTGTAGCCCAATGGTCTCAATGTGGATACTTCACAAGCTTCAAAATCTCCCCACACCCGACCTCATCCCAAAACCAGCCCAGCTCGTCCCCGCCTCCTTGATCTGTCTGTCTTTTCTCCCACCTATCCACTCCTCCCACATCAAACCCCACTCCCACCTCCTACCTACCAGCCTCATCCCCACCTCCTTGACCTGTCCGTCTTCCCTTGACTGACCAACCCCCATCCTAACTCCCCACGTACACTCACCTTTACTGGCTCCATCCCCACCTCTTTGACCTGTTCGTCTCTTCTCCACCTATCTGCTCCTACATCCACCTTCCATCCACCTCCCCCTCTCTCTCTATTTATTTCAGAATCCCCTTCTCCTCCTCCATTTCTGAAGAAGGGTCCATTCCCCATATGTCAGCTTTCTTGCTCCTCTAATACTGCTTGGCCTGCTGTGTTCATCCAGCTCTACACCTTGTTATCTCAGACTCCAGCATCGGCAGTTCCTACTATCTCTGAATCACATTTACACATACTTGTTAACTACCGGGAAGCCAATTGACTTCAACAGTAATACAATGGCAAGCGCAGATTTGGCGTAAAGATAAGAGGTCCACAATTAGTGTAATTGCAGGCCCCAATCTCATCTAAAAGAGCGATCTCCCCGAGATCTATCTGCACAGCTACCTCCAGAAGAGGACAGCAATTCCAAAACCTACCGACACAAGTCTGTTCCTTACAAGGGGAACCAGCGGCAACTGGCCACGACCAGCAGACCTGACACCCTCCAAAACCCACCTACCCGACTGATACCGGAATGCCTAAGACACATCCTGAAGTGAAAACTGGCTTGTGAAACCACTACAAAGTAACAAAAACCAAGTACTTATCCGATAAATCCAAACCACGTCCTACTACATCAGCAGACTTAACCCAGACTGAAGGCTTACACAGTCCAAAGTCTTCATTGAGGCATCAGGTACGGCAAGCAGAAATGGCCAGCTGTACATCAAGATTGTGAGTTTTCCCAGTGGTGAGCTTAAACTCCTGAGACCCCAATGTTTCCAACCTTGCTAGCAGAGAGGGGAAGGTGGGTGATGACGGTGCAGGGACCCCAAGGATAAGAAGCCTGATGAAAATTCCTCTGGTTAAAACTGCTGTCTAGCTCCGATTAGCATTTAACGTGTGTTTAATTTAATAGTGTTTTTAATTACTGCCTTCTGTATAGTTGATTGTGTCAATTTCTCTGTTTTATTACATTTGCATTACATTTTATTACAATTCTTGTATTTAATAAACACAGAGATTCTTTTGTCCTGAAACATCTGTCTACTGCCTTCTTCATTTCACATTCCTAAATAAGTCTGGTGTCAGAACCAGGGTTCTAGTGGTGATTCGAACCACCTAAAAGTCAGCAAATTACTGAGTGCAAACCACAACCCTAAAAAGCGCAGCACTGAAGTGCAGAGCCATCTTGCAAGTGTATCAGAGATATGCCTTCTGGGTGTGGTGAGGCTAATATGTGTCTGATGCCATCCTCTGTGCACAGAATGTGCTCTGAGATGCTGGTAATTGCTATCCAAGTTAATGACTAAAGGAGCAAGTAGCAAGCTGGAGTCATCAGGTAACCACTCTGCATTTCATTAGGTTAAGGAATTGTTGCCATCTAGGTGGTAGGAGAATAGCAAACTGAAGAGCCTTCCTGCTCCTATGATGCTGCTTGGCCTGCTGTGTTCATCCAGCTCTACACCTTGTTATCTCAGATTCTCTAGCATCTGCAGTTCCTACTATCTCTGCCTAGCAATGAGGTGAGATTAGATAATAATGAGATGTTAATGAATGCAAATGCTCACGGGCAAGATTCACATCGTGCTGTTCAACACTTGGTTGGAGAATCAGATATTTTCCTCTCAATGTTGAGAATCTCATTTCTGCCAATCTTACTGTATTTTTCCAACTACCTGGGAAGAGACTGCTCAAGTTTACTATTTTTAACTAATGTTGTAGAGGTTGGTAAAAGAAAGGCTGAATCCCTAAGGTACTTTCCTTTAAGGCAGGACTTGATCAGCTGCAAACTTTGATTTACAGTATCTTATTTACTCACTCAATTCATAAATACGTAAGGTGAGCAGTTCTGTGAATCAATTTGTAGCATTGTGATCTATGCACTTGAACATTCTAAGCTCAAGTCCAACAGAGTGATAGGGATCGACAGCACAGCAATAGGCCTTACAGCCCATCAAGTCGGTCCTGTCAAAATCAACCACCTAACTACCTGTATGCTCATTCTATTTTCCAGCACTTGACCATAGTCATGTATGCCTTGGCATCGCAAGTGCACATCTAAATACTTTTTAAATGTTGTGAAGGTTTCTGCTTTTACCGCCTTTACAGATAGACAATTCCAGATTCCCACCACCTTTTGGGTGCAAAAAAAGCCTCACATTCCCTCTGAATCTTCACCCCTTACCTTCAATCTATGCCCCCAGTCTTTGATCCCTCCATCAAGGAGAAAAGGTCCTTCCTTGCCCACTTTATCTATGCCCATCACTATTTCACATATCTCAATTATATCTCCCCTCAGTCTCCTCTGCTCTAACAAAAACAACACCAGTCTATCCAGTCCCTCTCTATGGCTTCTGCACAAAAATAACATGGATTCTCAGAGAATGCTGCACTGTTAGAAATTATGCCTTTTGACAAAGTATTAAACTGTGGCCCCATTTACCTGCTTGGGTAGATGTAGATGATTGCATGGCACTGTATTGACGAAGAAGAGGGGAGGTAACCCTGATGCCCTGGCTGATTATTGTATCTCAATCAACATCACACAGATGCAAGATAGATTGTCATTATCATATAATTGTTTATGGGAGTTTTCTGATTACAAATTAGCTGCCTCATTCCTGCAGTGTTATACACTTCAAAAAGTACTTCACTGGTTGTAAAATGCTTTGAGATGTGTGGTGATGGTGAGAAATTGTATATAGATGCAAGCTTTTTTCTTTCTTTGCTAGACCCCAGCCCAGATCCCTGAGAAAAATCAGTTGTCACATACACCCAATTGAAGAATACAGGGGGTCCCTGATTTAAAAACTTACGACGGCTCGTACATATGAATACAATCCCAGGCAGGGGTGTAATTTGAAACATCAACATACAAACGTTTCCTGTACTTGGGAATGGCTATTTTATATTTTCCTGCATTGTGTTCCAACTTGCATATGGACTCCAGATTGGAATGCATTCGCAATCCAGGGACTGCCAGTGCCTACATATATGTCAGGCCAAGCAGCATCGTAGGAGCAGGAAGGCTGACGTTTCAGGCCTAGACCCTTCATCAGAAATGGGGGAGGGGAAGGGGGTTCTGAAATAAATAGGGAGAGAGGGGGAGGCGGATAGAAGATGGATAGAGGAGAAGATAGGTGGAGAGGAAACAGACAGGTCAAAGAGGCGGGGATGGAGCCAGTAAAGGTGAGTGTAGATGGGGAGGTAGGGAGGAGATAGGCCTTCATCAGAAATGGGGGAGGGGAAGGGGGTTCCTTCATCAGAAATGGGAGAGGGGAAGGGGGCTTCATCAGAAATGGGGGAGGGGAAGGGGTCTTCATCAGAAATGGGGGAGGGGAAGGGGGTTCATCAGAAATGGGGGAGGGGAAGGGGGTTCATCAGAAATGGGAGATCTAGGCCCGAAACGTCAGCCTTCCTGCTCCTACGATGCTGCTTGGCCTGCTGTGTTCATCCAGCTCTGCACCTTGTTGTCTCAGATTCTCCAGCATCTGCAGTTCCTGCTATCTCCTATGTATATGTCTCCTGCCTCCAAACTACCTTTAATACCTACCATCGCCAATACACAGACCTACTTTCTCCCCTAATATGTTTTCACATCTTTTTTGCAAATTTATTCTTAATATTGCAGCATGTTAATATACTCAACACATAAATTTCAGTAAAAGCAAAGCTAAATACAAAAGAATAGATTTGGTGATGCTTCCTGCATTTTAATTTATTAAATGTAATAAAAATTCAACATTAATGTGAAACTGTAATTTCAGCGTGCGGGCAATTTGCAGCAACATTACTGATATGGACAATTTATTCTATTTTATTTCATCATTAATATAAATAAAAATGGTTATTTTATATTCAGAGTTTAATAGCAGGTATTGACTGAATGACTTCTGAACTGCAGTTACCTGTAATAACTCAATGGATAGAATACTACTGGTCCATGTAGGTTAGAAAGTAAATTCAGTCTCTTATTTCTTTCTCTCTTTGTACAGCTCAGTTATGACAACAGTTTGGAGCACTTTACAAATCTACAACTTTCGCCCACAGGAAAGATACAGTCCACATGTGTACCACCTCCTCCGTGTTCTCTTGAAAGTTGCACACCATTTGTTTATTACCACTACGGAGTACCTTCACCACTCATTGTAACAGTGCAGGAGAAAGGCTGGCTGCCACCTATTTAAAGGATGATATAATAAATTTTGGTCTAGTTAGTGATGCTCATATGCCGAGACTGAATGAAAAGATACACTTATATATGAAATAACTCCACAGAAGCTGGTATCCCTTCACCAAGTCACCCTTATTTACGCGTGCTTGTGCTTGACATTGATCCAGCTCCCTCAGAGCCAGCTCTCAAAGTGAACAGAATCTCTGACAGCCAGGGCTCCCTGATTGGACCAGGTTAACAGCTCCAAACAGGGAACTCACAGTCTATGAGTCAATAGATGTGAAGCTGGAAAAGCACAGCAGGTCAGACAGCATCCGAGGAGCAGGAAAGTCAATGTTTTGGGCTGAAATCCTTTGTCAGGACTGGGGAGGGAGATGGGAGCACAGCAGTAAATAGAAGGAGGGGTGTTGGGCTGGGGGAAGGGTAGGTGGGATGGTGATATGTGGATGCAGGTAGGAGGTTATTGTGATTGATAGTTAGAGTAGGAAGATGAAAAGGTTAGGTCAGGTCAGGGAGGCGAGGAGGGGAGAGAGGGCTGAACATGGGATAAGGCTGGGGTAGAGGGATTTTGAAGCTGGTGAGGTCAATATTGAGGCCGTTGGGCTGTAAGCTCCCAAGGTAAAATATCAGGTGATATTCCTCATTTGGCCTCAGTCTGACAGTGGAGGAGGCCAAGGATGGACATGTTGCCAGAGGAGTGGGAGGGGGAATTAAAATGGATGGCAACCGGAAGGTCAGGTTGGTTGGTGCGTGCACAGGACAGATGCTCCCCTACCACTTAGAGGATACCGTGTTGGGAGCAATGGATGCAATAGGTCAGGTTGGATGAAGTGCAGGTGAATCTCTGCCAGATCTGGAAGGATTGTTTGGGGCGAGGGGAAGTGTAGGGGGCAGGTGTTACACCTCTTGTGGTTGCAGGGAAAGGTACTGGATGTAGTGGGGAAGTTAGTGGGGAGTGTAGAGCTGACAAGGGAGTCACAGAATGAATGGTCCTTGCAGAAAGCGGACAGGGTGGGGAAGGAAATATCTTCTTGGTAGTGGGGTCTGATTGTTGATGGCAGAAATGTTGGAGGATGATACGTTGAATTTGGAGGTTAGTGCGGTGGTACGTGAGGACTAAGGGTGTGTCTATTCTTATTGTTATTGGGGGTGGGGGTTTTGAGGGCTGAAGTGTGGAAAATGGATGAGATGCAGTGGAGGGCATCCTTAATTACAGAGGAAGGGAAATTCTGATCCCTAAAGTAGGAGAATACCTGGGATGTCCTGTAGTAGAACGCCTCATCCTGGGAGCAGATGTGGCAGAGGCAGAGGAATTGACAGTATGGGATAACATTTTTATAGGAAGGTGGATGAGAGGAGGTGTAGTTGAGGTCCACCTGGCTGGCCTCATTACAATCACTTAAATATGACAAGGCTCTATCTGTTAAGATGAGAAAATGATCAGTTCAGGTTCCTGCTCCTGATTTGTGCACAATGGAGAATGAGAAGATCTGGACATTGGATGAGGCAAGAATAGGTTATTTTCCAAAATTATACAATACTATTCCATACTCGCAGTGAGGAATCCATGCATCCTGTGTGATCAGATTGGAGATAGGGTCATAACAGTATAGCCTGTTTCTGTGGCTCATTCTTCCTGTCGAAATTGTGGGACAATCTCTGCAGAGAATGGCTTTTCGTGTCCTTGCAAACCTCAATGTGCATAAAAAAGAAATCTATTTTCCCCCTTTATTCTTTGGTTGCCAGTAAATGTGGTTAACATCAGAAGAATTTGTTTCTTTTTAGCTTAAGGAAACTATACATTCTGATTTCAGATCTAGTCTTAACTGCCTGTGTCTCCAGATTCTTATACTCAAAGTATTGGCTTATGAAACCTCTCCTAGGCCAAGTCACCCTTATATACTATATTCCAAGTAGACTGAAGTTTGGTATTACAAGTGCCCTCTCTCAAAGGCATATCTTATTTAAAATATGTCAAAAAGCTGGATGGTTTTAGAATGTATTTTATATTATCCAATTAAAACTAATTTACTTGGACAATTCAGCAATAGTGCCAGAATTGTTATCTGTTTCATTGCTTGTGTGCGCAGTTAACCCACGTGCTTCAAGTGACTCTTGACCCCATCTGAACTGAATGGGTTCTAAGCAACTACCTCAAAGCAGCCAACCCAAAATCTGACAAAATCCAGCACAGGCCCAGTCCCGACCATATATGTTCCTCTTTGTTTTTAAGCTTTTTGCCCTGTTATAAAACCTGGAGCCCCAATAGGCCTTTTTTTGAAAAGAGCATTATAACCTTCTAATCCTGCCTCTAAAGATTCAAGCAGTTTAATTCCACACTCTCTTTGCTCGACTCCTTTCAACCGTCACCATTTAATATACATTTTCTCATTTCTCATCCTAACAAAATATATCATCTTTCATTTCTCTGCATTAGATTTTATCTGAATTCTATCAGCCAACCATTGATGAATCTCTGTACTTCTAGTTGCTGACGATACTCTTCAAAGTAAACCATTGTCCCGACTTTTGTCACATTTACAAATTTTGCTGTTGCACTACAACTCCTAACTGAATCCAGATTAACTATTTGTAAGGTCAGTGACCTAGGACTAATCTACAATGATACCCAAAGTTTACATCCCTCCAGAATGAAAAATATCCATTAAGCAATACATTTTGGTTTGTGTCCTTCAACCAACTTTCCATCCATTGTTCTCCAATCTCTCTGATCCAATGTGCCTTAATTTTATTTTAATGTTCTGAAGAAGAGTCACTGCAACGGAAATGTTTACTTAGATTTCTTTCCACAGAAGCTGAGAATTTCCAGCGGTAGTGATTGTAACGAGGTTAGCCAGGTAGACCTCATAGATATATGAGTTTCCTGATTGAAGCTGTTAATCTGGGCCAAGCAGTGAGTCTTGGCTGTCAGATATACTCAGGAGTGTCAGACGTCCTGTTCTCTCTGAGACCTGGCTCTCATGAAGCATCACTGACAAGGACTCTCCACATGTAAATAAAGGGTGACTTGGGCTTGGGATATGAAACGCTGTGGAGTTATTTCAGTGGTGACAAGAGAAAAGCATGCTCATGAAGAAATTTGCTCGCAACAGTCATCTTTGAGTTGGGGTAAGCATTTCTGGCAACATGCCATCATTTGGGAAGCTTGACTCATTTGATCATGGCTTTGTATGTGGAAAGAATACATCACTATTTCCAGGCAAATGACATCAGGACGGATGAAAAGCAACAAGTAATTCTCCTGACAGCTTGTGGATCCATAGCTTTTTCGGTTATGATGAGTCTAACTTTCCCTGAGGCACCAGATACTAAAATCTTTCAAAAGTTGACAGATTTAGTCAAGGAATATTATGACCCCAAGTTTCCTCTAATTCTGAGATGCTATCAGTTTTATTCAGCAATTTGAGAAACGGGGAATCCATATTCAGGATTTTTGACTAGGTTAGGGTGACTGGCAGAGCCAAGCTACTTTGGTTTAACCATTAATGAGATGCTGAGAGACTGTTTGGTATGTGACATTAATGTTGTAACCATGCAAAAGTGCCTATTAACTGAAGCCTAATTGGGCTTCAAACAGGCATGACAACTGGCTTTATCATTTAAATTGCAGGATATTCCAAAGAAAGTGGACTCCCTCGCCAGTTCAGTTGAGCTTGGGGAACACCACTTAAGTGAAGGCAATAGGCTATATCCTGAACAGAGGGACTCTAGGTCAGCCCACAGCAAAATCCCAAAAAAAGCTAAGGCTCAGTCAAATGTTTAAAATTTCCTTCAGGATCAGGGCCAGCAAGCCACTGTAGTTGCTGCCAGTATGTGAACTTAGAACAGCAAAAGAGTCTCACTGGACCTAAATTGAGTAAGTGAACTCATAGGCTGGTATCTAGAAGAGTGCACACCCTGGAAAGTCCACCTACATCTGGTTTGGAACAGTGAAATTACTTAGCTAAATCCAAATTAGAAACAGTCAAAATAAATATCAGGTTAAATGGTCACCGATTCTAATGAAGGTCTATATCAGCACAGCCTTTTCAGTGATCACTGAAACAGTCTTTTACAAAATTCACTCTCGACTCCAACCCTTAAGTTTGCACAAGACCTTGGCTAGACTGAGAACCTGCACCGGGGAACCTTTACAAATTAAGGGTACAACCTTGGTTCCAATCTCTTGTGTGATGCAGCTGATTCAGTTAACACTTATTGTAGTGAATGGCTCAGACCTAAGCTTGATGGAACAAAATTGCTTGAGAAAGATTAACTGAGATTGTCTCGACACTTTTTGATTAGAAAATGGCTGCCTGAGTGTAGTCCTAATTAAATAACCGGAAGTTTTACAGGAAGGTTGTACTGATTCTGAAGCCCAACGGGTTAGATTGCTTTTTGTGAGAGTTTTAAGTAAGTAGCTGGATAAGTACCCAATCCCTTGCATAGAAGATTTATACACAAGGCTGGCAGGGTGTTGTCGTTCACAAAGTGGACACAAGCCATGCGTATTTGCTATTGCGATTAGATGAGAATTCCCAGAAGTACGCTACAATTAATACCTATAACAGTTTGTACCAATATACAAAACTCTCATTTGGGGTATCGTTGGCGGATCATGGAGAACACTTCACAAGGTCTACCCCAGGTCGCTATTTATCTAGATGATGTGCTAATAACAGGGAAGACCAATAAAGAGCTCTTAGAGAAGTTGGGCATAGTCCTTAGATGTTTCTCCTAGGCGGGCATATGCTAGGAAGGGAAAATCATGTTCTCCAGGCACCCCAAATGACCTACTTGGACTATAGAGTCGACAAGACTGGGGCACACCCATTGAAAGATAAAGTGAGGACAATCAAGTGTCCCCTATCTCTCCCATCTGTGCCGGGGCTTAGGTCTTTCCTTGGGCTGGTGAATTATTACGGAAAGTTCATATATGACACCTTTGCACCAGCTCATAAAAAAGTGTCAGCCTTGGACATGGCCCTGTAGCCAAGCCAAAGCTGTTAGGGAACTGAAAAAACAGCTACCATTCTCTATGATGTTCGCATGCTATGATCCCAAGCGATATCTGATATTGGTGTGCGATGTGTGGCAACAGGATAGTATTAACTCATAGGGGGCCTAATGGAGAGGAACACCCAATAGCATATGCATCCAGGACTTCAGCTAATGTAGAACGTAAGTACGTCCAGATAAAGAAGGAAGGTTTGGCGTTATATTTGGAGTCAGGAAGTTCCACCAGTACCTTTATGGACATAAATTTGTAACAAGAATGAACCACAAACCCGTGTTACTCTACTTAAGAGGACAAGGCATTATCACCTATAGCTTCAGGCCGAATTCAGCAGTGGGCTCCAATACTAAGTGTGTATAATTACAAATTGGAACGTGGCCTGGGAGACCAAGTAGCAAATGCAGATGCATAGAGCCGCCTCCCACTGGCAGATACATTGTCGGTGGTATCACCAGTAGAAGAGTTTGTGATGGTTTTAAATTCTCTGAACACACTTCCAGGCACAGCTAACAATACCAGACTTTGGACACAGAAAGATCTGGTCCTTGCAAAACTGAAGCAGCTGGTGGTGGCGGAGGAAACCAAAAGGCCGTCACATTCAGAATTGGAACATTTTTGGATCAGAGAAACCAGATCACAGTAGAGAACAGCATATTACTATAGAGAGCAAGCGTGATTGTCCCAAGCAAAGGTCACCACCAAATACTGATCTCCACCAGGGACATCCAAGGATTTCCAAAATGAAGATGTTGGCAAGAAGTTATGTCAGGTGGCCAGGATTGGATGCAGACATAGCTGTGTTGGTGAGTCAGTGCCCAGAGTGTCAACAAGGACAAAAATTACCAACAGCAGCTCCTCCGCATTCTTGGGAATAGCCAGGTAAACCCTGGACTCATTACACGTTGACTATGCAGATCCTTTCATGGGCTCAATATTCTTAGTCATTGTGGACGCCCACTCAAAGTGGCTGGACATGCATAGAGTTCATTCATCAAACATAGGGATCACAATAGAAAAACTGTGCGCATCTTTTGCAATACACAGACTCCCAGACATGTTGGTCACAGATAAGAGGCCATTGTTTGCCAGCAGGGAATTTAAATATTTCCTAAAGTTGAATACCAGGAATAGGAGACAACAAGGTGCAGAGCTGGATGAACACAGCAGGCCAAGCAGCATCATAGGAGCAGGAATGCTGACGTTTCGGGCCCAGACCCTTCATCAGAAATGGGGGAGGGGAAGAGGGTTCTGAAATAAATAGGGAGAGAGAGGGAAGCGGATAGAAGATGGATAGAGGAGAAGATAGGTGGAGAGGGAACAGACAGGTCGAAGAGGCGGGGATGGAGCCAGTAAAGGTGAGCGTAGGTGGGGAGTTAGGGAGGGGATAGATCAGTACAGGGAGGACGGACAGGTCAAGGGGGCGGGATGAGGTTAGTAGGTAGGAGATGGGGGTGCGGCTTGAGGTGGGAGGAGGGGATAGGTGGGAGGAAGAACAGGTTAGGGAGGCGGGGACGAGCTGGGCTGGTTTTGGGATGCGGTAGGGAGAGGGGAGTTTTTGAAGCTTGTGAATAGGACAGGAATAGGACATCGCTATACCATCCATCATCCAATGGACTAGCAGAAAGAGCAGTCCAAACTTTGAAAGCAGGCTTTAAGAAACAGCTTACAACTCCACTAGTTACCAAACTACTTCGATTCTTATTTGATTAAAGGACAACTCATCACTCAACGACAGGGATAGCTCCAGCAGATTTGC
>NC_063334.1:39273582-39274301 GCF_021869965.1 Rhincodon typus
AAGTCCCTGGGTCCTGTGTGCAGGTCCACAGATCACTGAAGGTGGTAGCACAGGTAGTTAAGGCAGTAAAGAAGGAAAATGGAATGCTTGCCTTCAGGAGAAGGGGCATCAAGTATAAGGATAGGCAAGTTATGCTGCAGCTTTATAAAACTTTATGTAGGCCACACTTGGAATACTGCATAAAGTTCTGGTCACCACACTACTAGAAGGATGTGGCTGCTTTGGACAGGGTACAGAAAAGGTTTACCAGGATGTTGCCTGGTATGGGGGATTTTAGCTATGAAGTAAAGTTGCATAGACTGGGTTTGTTTTCACTGGAATGCAGGAGGTTGAGGTGTGAAAGAAGTTTATAAGATTGTGAATGGCATGGATAGAGTGAAAAGTATGAGGCCTTTTTCCAGGGAGGAGAGGTCAGTTACTAGGGGACACAGGTTCAAGGTGCAAGGAGAGAAGTTTAAAAGAGATGTGCGAGGCAAGTTTTTCACACAAAGGGTGGTGAGTGGCTGGAACGCACTGCCAGAGGAGGTGGCTGATACAGACACAGTAGCAGCATTCAAGTAACACCTGGACAAATACTTGAATAGGAAGGGAATACAGGGATATGGATGCTGTAAATGAAATCAGTTTTAGTATGGGAGAGATAGTAGCAACTGCAGATGCTGGAGAATCTGAGATACCAAGGTGTAGAGCTGGATGAACACAGCAGGCCAAGCAGCATC
>NC_063334.1:39274701-39279179 GCF_021869965.1 Rhincodon typus
TCCTGCTCCTCCGATGCTGCTTGGCCTGCTGTGTTCATCCAGCTCTATACCTTGTTATCACAGTTTTAGTATGGAATGGCAAAATGTGTGGGCGCAAGATTGGAGGGCTAAAGGGCCTGTTCCTATATTGTTCTTTATTCTTTTGTTCTATCAAAACAAGCTGATTCCATTCTTTGCCCTCATCAGAATAAGCACCTTTTTAAGAAGGAATTAGAAAAATGCAGTAATACATTAAAACCAGGCAGCAATTGTTAATGAAAGCAGGATTAACAAATTTGTGTCACAGCTGTATATGCATTCCTGAATAAAGCAGAGCGTAACAATCTTCAGTGAAAAACTGTCCACTCAATAGATGTTAGAGATCACAAAAGGAGAAAAATAAATGCAGGTTTCACATACTTTAGTTTCATAGATTTGCTCCTATGTTTTGCAGTCATGATTGCTGTATTTCACATGAATAAAGAAATGGCTAGGTTCTGTAACAGCTAGCTGGTAAGAGTTTACTGTCAGAAAACAGATATGCAATATAAGCATTTCATTTTTCAGGATGTATACTATCATTTTGCATATATAAACAGTTTTTTAAATTGCATAATATTAATTTTATTTAATAAATAAGGGAAATCTGGAAATAGGTATCAAACTAAGTGCTGGCCACAAGGTTTTTTAAAAAGGTCCTGCCACCAGTAGTTTGCAAGTGCACAGCTGCAGTTTTGACTTGCCTCAGGCATAAATTCAACTGTGCATAATTGTAAGCAAGAAAAAGTAAAATGTTAAGCTTAGGTAATTTCACTGACCTTTCCTGATCACTGTAAACTGATATTAGCAACAAGCCATTAATGAAAGTATGAGTACATGAACTGTAAATCTTATAGATTATCTGTTTTATTTTAAAGCAAGAATCCAAAGCAAAACCAAAAAGTGAAAGATGAAGTACTATTCCTGCATAACAAGTACGAAGCAGAATTCTGACGCTCAACTTCAATCTAGCTGCTTGGGGGGGGAAGGCCAGAGACAGGAAAAGTTGAAAATGACGAAGACAGTTAATATTACAAACACGTAATCCTTCAATTATCAACAAAAAAACATCCTGGATTTGATTATGGCAGAGGAAGAGGGCGCAAATTATTTGTATCAACTTGAAAACCTGAATTACATTCAGAAGACTGCAGTTTGTTAAACTGATCTATACAAAGAAAGTCAAAGAAAATTTTGGGATCCAAACATCAATGGTCTTATAAATGAGACACACCCGTGTCAAAAAGCAGTAAAACAAGAGTCCACTGGAGGATCTGCATGGTCCAACCACTAAACTAGACTTTAAGGACAGTGCTGGTTACACAGGAAGGACATCGTAAATCATTAATCAGTTATGCACGATACTATTCTTATGATTGTGAACACCTCAAGTCACCAATAAATTGAAATAGCACCATATAAATCCGAATCAATGCTCTTCAAATATGGACTATATATAGCTTACACCAATGGAAATTCAACCAAATGTACCGTCAGGAGGACTATATTTATAATATAAATGCAGTGAATGCTTGTCACTGCTGCTTCAGTTTCCTAATCAAATGCGCGATACATCAATTAGAGTTTCACTCTAAATTGTACATTTTTCTCCTCAGAGAAAAACTAAAGCAACATTAAAATCATCATGTAATAGCAGTCATTTTTGCAATGATTATTTCAGTCATGCAGCAATTACACTGGCAGTTATGAGAAAGCTGTGAACAATTAGCATCTGACTGAAAAGACAGCTAATATTGCATGTACGTAATCCTTCACATTATCAATAAAAACTTTCTGGATTTGATAATGGCAGAGGAAGAGAGCCTCATTGCATCAGAGACCCAGGTTCAATTCCAGCTTTGGGCGACACTGTGTGGAGTTTGCATGTTCTCCCCGTGTCTGTATGGGTTTCTTCCGGGTGCTCCAGTTTCCTCTCACAGCCCAAAGATGTGCAGGTTAGGTGGATTGGCCATGTTAAATTGCCCATAGCGTCCAGACATGTGCGGGATAGGTGGATTAGCCATAGGAAATGCAGGGTTACAGGGATAGCATAGGGTGGACGGGTCTGGGTAAGATGGTCTTCGAAGGTTTGGTGCGGACTCGCGGAGACAAATGGCCTGCTTCCACACTGTAGGGATTCTATGATTCTTCTACAAAAAAATGATCAAGCCTAGAATTAATGGAAATTCTGTATAAAATAGTTTTAAACAGAGAATGGATAATAAAACATGACACTGACAGATTTTTAAAAAGTGGGGATGTCTTGAAAATAACTAGTGCTTCAAAAACACAAGCGTAATCCAGTATACTTAAAATTTAAAAGTACATTTAACATGTATTCTTTTGCATGTGATCACAAGTTGGGTGCCAAGGTTTGAAAATACATTTGTTAAGACACTTAAAGAAATCAGTGTTTTAAGAACCCAAAATAGGTTGGTCTTTTGTTGGCCATGCACACAGCAAACTCAAAAATGACCATCCTAAAAACAAGGTACAATGTTTAAAACTATATTTTATGAATATAATTCTTGTGAACTATATACAGACAGCATACAAAATACAATAGATTACAGACAAGTTTATTTTAAATTAGCAGAGTAGTATTACTTTCTTTAAAAAAAAACTGAAACATTTGAGTGGTTGCTTTAATATTTTTCCAGTTTATTTTAATTTGTAAAAGTAAGCTTCCGAACAACAACATCCAGCATTTCAGAATTTCAACAACTTGAAGCAAAGTAATGCAATTGTGAAACATTCTCACTTGCTTCTTTAGCCATGATTTATCTGTGAAAGGTATTCATTTTAATTTTACAGCAGTTGGAATTTCAGAGAGAAGCACTTTGACAGGGTCATAGAAAGCCTGGGTACAAGTTATGCTTCACAGGTGGTCTCTTGATAGAGGTCAACTACAATGGGAATGCTTTCCAGTTACATTTTCATGATAGCACTTTAAAGGTGGTCTCTCATTAGACATGTCTTAAAAGACAGGTCTCACCGTATCACAATTCCATTATTACAAAAAATATTCATCTCTATTCATTACAAGATTCTTTTATCAGGTTTAATTTACCTTGGGGAATTCAGAATCTATTCAAGCTTCATAACTCACAAATCAATGAATGATTATAATTCATTCAATGTCAATCCTAATTTTGACATCAAAGGTAAGGTGTGTTCACTGAGGGCTAGAAAGAGAACTTTAAATGCAAAACATGGACCTTAAAATGTTCTGAACGGTTCTCAAGAACTACCCTGTTTCTCTGTCCATGATTGCTGCAAGGGCTACTGAGTTCCTTTAGCACTATCTGTGTTTGTTTTAGGCAAGAAATTGATGTGTGTTATATATCCTATCTACTAATGAAACCCAATAATATCCTGGGTGCAGCCCCATATTTTTCTTTCAGTGCTGAAAGAATTCTGCACTGTCAGAGGCACAATTTCTCTTTCAAGATGCATGAAAACTAAAGTATTCGATTTCATGGCACTACCTAAAGAGGACAAGACCTTGCATACACAGGATCTATTCAGATGAGGAGCAGACACCTTGAGGGGCTGAAGAATGCCCTCATAAGAACAGGATACAATGCTCAACTCATTGATTGCCAGTTTCTGACATGGCACAGCGCAAAATCGTAATGACCTCTTCAGAAGACAGACACAGGATACGACCAATAGGGTATCCTTTGTCGCCCAGTAGTTCCCGGGACTGGAGAAACTATGCTATGTTCTTTGCAGCCTTCAACACATTATCAGTGACAATGAGTACCTCGCCAAGATATTTCCCATGCCTCCACTTCTTGTCTTCAAACAAAGCGCCATACCTTAAACAGACCATTGTTCACAGCAAACTACCCAGCCTTCAGGACAACATCGACCACAACACTATACAACTCGGTCATGGCAACCTCTGCAAGACATGTCGGATCATCGACAAGGACACTATCATCACATGTAGGAACACCACCCACCACGTACATGGCAGAAGCTCATGTGACTTGGCCAATGTTGTCTACCTCATACGCTGCAGGCAAGGATGCCCCGAGACATGGCATATTGGCAAAACCATGCAGATGCTACAGCAACGGATGAATGGACACCACGCAACAATCACCAGACAGGAATGTTCCCTCCTTGTGGGGGATCACTTCAGCAGTCAAGGGCATTCAGCCTCGGATCTTCGGGTAAACGTCCTCCAACACGGACTTCGGGACACACAACAATGCAGAGTCACTGAGCAGAGGCTGACAGCCAAATTCAGTATCCATGAGAACGGCCTCAACCGGGATTATGGGGTCATGTGGTCACCTGTAGTGCAACACTATACACTCTCACAGATGTGTGCGCACACTCTCTCTCTCTCTCATACACACACGCACACGCACTCTCTCTCTCATACACACACGCACACGCACTCTCTCTCACGTACACACACGCACTCTCTCACGTACACACACGCACTC
>NC_063334.1:39279189-39320167 GCF_021869965.1 Rhincodon typus
CTCTCTCACGTACACACACGCACTCTCTCACGTACACACACGCACTCTCTCTCTCGTACACACACGCACTCTCTCTCTCACGTACACACACGCACGCACTCTCTCTCTCTCTCACATACGCACACACTCTCTCTCTCTCTCACATACGCACGCACTCTCTCTCTCTCTCACATACGCACGCACTCTCTCTCTCTCTCACATACGCACGCACTCTCTCTCTCTCTCACATACACACGCACTCTCTCTCTCTCTCACATACACACACGCACTCTCTCTCACACATACACACACGCACTCTCTCTCACTGTTTTCTCGCACACACAAACACTCTCTCTCACTCCCTCACACACGCATGCGCACACTCTCTCTCTCTCGCCCCCTCTCTCACACACACACATTTACTGACACACACATAGAAATCTCTGGGGTGAATCTGCATTCGCAGATACATTCTATTTGGTTCAAAAAGGACACAATTTGTAGACGGGCAATGCGGCATTTTATAAATTCCTACTTTGGAAATAAAACTAGTCTGACTCTAAGTTAATACACAGCCAAATTCTAAACAAAGTGTCACACCTGAAATGCATCGTGTGAAGTGAGATGTCACTTCTGGTATACTCTTAAAACCTTTAGTTATCTCGGGGCAGTGACTTGAAAGAAATTCTTGGATTTGCACATTAATCCTTTATAACTGATTAAAGATTTAACAGCCATCTTAGCTTTATTCAATACATCCGCATCAGTTATATGACCTTTGATATTTTGCTTATAAATTCCATGTCTGATGCTACCTCTCTCACTGACACCTGAAGAAGAAGCTAGACTCCAAAAGCTTGTGTTCTCAAATAAACCTGTTGCACTATAACCTGGTGTCGTGTGAGTTGTGACCTGTCCACCCCAGTCTAACACTGGCAGCTCCACTGTATGAACACTTAAAGAGGGGCAGAGTTTCTTGGCAACATTCCTGATTCAATCTACAACCAACACCAGATAAATATACTTGCATCTTGTTTGGGACACCTCACAATGAGAAAATATACTGCTACCTATGTCTATGCAATAACTGTAACACATGATTGTGAAAGCTTTATGACATTCTACGGATCTCTTAAGGTACTAGATTAACATCTAAACTGCAGCTCATTGTTAAAATGTGAAATACCAAAGCCACAAACTCTGCCTGCTCAATACAGAATCCAAAACCCCCTCAAGATATCTAAAGCCTTTATTCTAAAATTTACTCATTAATTTTCTCAGGCTCTTTGCCAAATTTTTGCCATAACATTTAGTCAATTGTCCAAACATATCTCAGTAGTTCAATGTCATGAAACTGTTAAACGGTTACGTAAACTACAAATTAAATGTTCCTTTTGAAAGACTTTTCAATCAATTTTGTAAAATGTATTGAATTAATCCTTTCATAAATGTTGATAGCAAGCAGAACTTTTAAAATACAAGGGAGAAAAAAACCATGGGTGTCAATTCAAGGCATAGTTAATGATGCTTTTGGTTTATAGCACTAAATAAAAAATCTTGCTTCTGTCATCCTGCTATAATTAGGAACTAAACATCAGAGTGCATGAAGCAAAGGAAATTACGTCTTGTCAGTTGAAGCGAGTTACCAGATTCAGTGAAAACAGATTTAAATTCATCAAAAATGCTGATTCAAAGTTCTGAAATGGTTTCCTCCACTGAATTAAAAACAATCACTGCAAGAATTCCTTGAGAAGCTGCAATTTAATGTCCTTGGTAAAGCTTCCAAAACTTGATATTTCATCTGGAAAACCAAACCAATTCAGTTTTCTAGTATTCCAGCAGCAATCCTTGAAACACCCACAAATGCAAAAAGATCAAAAATAATGAATCATTTTAACCTTCTAAAGAAAATATTTATCAATGCAGTCAAAAAACACAAAGAATCACATTGCGAAGTATTTCAATAATCTTTTGGAATTAGGTCATTCCTTTGGAAATTGGTCACTTAGACAATTTTCTGATATCATTCCCCTTCACTCCGACCTGCTGCAAGCCAAAAATGTAAGAGAAAAGAAATAAATGTGTATTATTTCTTGCTGAACTCTTTTAAAACTGATTCCTATTTTTCATTTTCCTAACTTAATTAACATTCCAAGTTTCTCTTGGTTATTCCTTTGTCAAAAGAAACATTCTCACATCTCTGCCTATATTTTAGTCTCCTTTTCCTACCAACACATTAATTATATCAATTATCAACAACGTGATTAGGCCGCAATATATTTTTAAGGGCATTAATACTGAAAGTCGATGACAGCATTAGACTGATAATGTACAAAGTGGCCAATCAAAGTAATGCTTTTATCAGTCTATGTAGCTTTTTTTGAATATTATATTTGTATCAGAGAAATTCTTTTTGCATGACAACCTCCAGATTCAATGGTCTAATAGGGTAAAGCTACTGTCACAAGCACTGTAGCATGGTCGGCCTTTTTGTTGCACTCAGTGTCTAAGTTTCCTCTGTCTCTGATTTCAACAAGAAAAGTAGTCTGTTCTTGTACACCTTTGAAAACCTTAATGTCTGGTGCTAAAGGTGGTGATGACTGCTGTAGCAATTATGGAAAAGCAATCATTCATTATTAATAGAGTGCTGATACAGCATATTTATACAATGAAATTTATCATCACTTGAACTCCTGTTAGAAGTTTGCTGACAACCCCAGTGTTGTAGGTTGGTTATCAAACGACAACGAAGGAGATAGAATGCTTGGTGTCATGGTGCAAATGATAGCAAACTCTCCCTCAATGTCAGCACAACTGGAGGAGGACACACCCCTATCCACTCACAGCTCAGGTGGAGAGGGTTGACAGTGTCAAGTTCCTAGGAGTGACGATAACCAACAATCTGTCCTGAACCTCCCACATAGATGCTTACACCCTTCATCAGGACTGGGGAGTGGGGAGGGAGCTTGGAAATAAATACAGGGAGGGGTAAGGTAGGTGGGATGGTGATAAGTGGATGCAGGTAGAGGGTTGTAGAGATAGGTCATGGGAAGGGTGCGGCAGATAGATGAGAAAGAAGATGGACAGGTTGTGTCAGATTGCACAATGTTCAGCACCATTCGCAACTCCTCAGATACTGAAGCAGTCCATGTTCACAAGCAACAAGATCTGGACAATATCCAGGCTTGGGGTGACAAGTGGCAAGTGACATTCACGCCACACAAATACCAGGCTATGACCATCACCAATAACAGACAATCTAACCACCACCCTTCACATTCAATGGTGTTACCATCACTGAATCCCCTATCATGAACATCCTGGGGGTTACCATTGACCAGAAACTCAACTGGATTCACCACATTAACACAGTGGCTAGAAGACCAGGCCAGAAGCTAGGAATACTGTGATGAGTAACTCACCTACTAACTTCTCAAAGCCTGTCCACCATCTGCAGGGCACAAGTCAGGAGTGTGATGGAATACTCCCCACTTGCCTGGATGAGTGCAGCCCCAACAACACTCAAGAAGCTTGATACCATCCAGGACAAAGCAGCCTGCTTGGTTGGCACTATATCCACAAGCATCCACTCCCTCCACCACCGATGCTCAGTAGCAGCAGTGTGTACTATCTACAAGATGCACTGCAGAAATTCTCCACAGATCTGTAGACAGCACTTTCCAAACCCACGGCCACTTCCATCTAGAAGGACAAGGGCATCAGACATATGGGAACACCACCACCTCCAAGTTCCCCTTCAAGTCACTCACTATCCTGACTTGGAAATATATCACCATTCCTTCACTGTTGCTGGGTCAAAATCCTGGAATTCCCTCCATCATAGCATTGTGGGTCAACCCACAGCAGGTGGCCTGCAGCAGCTCAAGAAGGCAACTCACCACCACCTTCTCAAGGGCAACTAGATATGGGCGAGAAATGCTGGCCAGCCAGCGACACCCACTTCCCACAAATGAATAGAGAAAAAGAGGTCATGGAGATGGGGCTGAGGGAAGGTTGGACATGGGATGAGGCCGGGGGTGGGGAGATTTGAAACTGGTGAATTCTACGTTGAGGCCATCGGGCTGTAGGCTCCCGAGGCGAAATATGAGGTGTTGCTCCTCCAGTTTGAGTATGGGGGCATTGTGACACTGGAGGAGGCCCAGGATGGACATGTCATCCAGGGAGTGGGAGGGGGAGTTAAAATGGTTGGCAATCGGAAGGTGCTGTTGGTTGAAGCATACAGAGCGCAGATGCTCTGTGAATCAGTCACAGAATCTGCATTTGGTCTCACTGATGTAGAGGAGACTTTATCAGCAGCAACGGAACCAGCAGACCAGGTTGGAAGACATACAGGTGAACCCATGTCGGATTTGGAAAAATTGTTTGGAACCTTGGATGGAGGTGTGAGGGTCGGTGTAGGGGTAGGCATAGTACCTCCTGCAGTTGCAGGGAAAGGTGCCAGGTGTGGTGGAGTCAGTGGGGAGTGTGGAGTGGACAATGGAGTCGCGGAGTGAGTGGTCCCTATAGAAGGCAGATGTGGTGGGGAGGGAAATACTTCTTTGGTGGTGGGGTCAGAATGCAGGTGGTGGAAGGGGCAGAGGGTGACGTGCTTGTTGCGGAGGTTGGTTGGAAGGTATGTGAGAACCAGGGGACTCTGTGTTTATTTTTGTTGGGGGGGGCAGGGAGGCGGAGGTTTGAGGGCAGAAGTGCAGCAGATGCAGTTGAGGGCATTATGAATCACTGGAGGGGGGATGTCATGGTCCTTGAAGTAGAAGGACATCTGGGACGTCCAGGAGTGGAACGCTCCAGCTTGGGAGTAGATGTGGCAGAGGATCTGGAGTACGGGGATTGCATTCTTGCAGAAAGGGTGGGTGAGAAGAGGTGTAGTCAAGATAGTTATAGGAGTCAGTGGGTTTGAAATAGATGTCAGTGCTGAGACAGTTACATGAGATGGAGGCAGAGAGGTCCAGAAAGGGGAGGGAAAACCAGAGATGGTCCAGGTGGATTTCAGGTTAGGGTGAAAGGTGTTAGTTATTATTTTCTTTATTCATTCACAGGATAAGGGCATCGCTGGGTAGGCCAGCATTTATTGCCCATCCCTAACTGCCCACCACATTACAGTGGGTCTGGAGTCACACGTAGGCTAGACCAGGTAAAGATGGCAGTTTCTTTCCCTAAAGAACATTAGTGAACCAGATGGGTTTTTCCTGACAATCAGCAATGGATTCATAATCATCACTAGATTCTTAATTTCAGATATTCATTGAATTCAAATTCCACCATCTGCTGTGGCAGGATTCAAACCCGGGTCCCCAGAACATTATCTGGGTCTCTGGATTAACAGTGTAGCGATAATTCCACTAGGCCAATACATCCCCCTAAAGTAAAGTTGATGAACTGTTCAAGCTCCTCATGGGAGCACTAGGCAGTGACGATACAGTCATCAATGTTGCAGAGGAAGAGGTGAGGGATGGTGCCAGTGTAACTGCGGAAGGGGGACTGTTCCATGTATCCTACGCAGAGGCAGGCATAGTCAGACCCATACGGGTGCCCATGGCCACCTCTTCAGTTTGTAGGAAGTGGGTGGAGTTAAAGGAAATGCTGTTGAGGGTAAGGACATGTTCTGTTAAGCAGATGAGCGTGTCGGTGGAGGGGAACTGGTTGGGCTTGTGGGAGAGGAAGAAGCAGATAGTTTTTAGGCCCTCCTCATGGGGGATACAGGCGTAGAGAGACTGGATATCCATGGTGAAGATAAGGTGTTGGGGCGAGGGATTTGAAAGCCTTGGAGGAAGTGGAGGGCGTGGGTAGTGGTTAGAGGTGATTCAAATGCATGAACAACAATTGCTTTATCAATCTCAGTTTATTTAGGAATCACTTAACATATAGTGATGGAGTCCACCAAGCCAAACAGAGGGCAGCCAGGGAATTCTTGGAGGCTTGGCATTCATATGCAGACATCGAATTAGTACCGACATACCTGACCATTACAACGCACAATCAGAACCGGCACCTACCGGAAGCAGCAAAAACCAGACCATATAAATTCGAACCAGCACAAGACAACAGCACTTCACAGTAGGCTCCACATGCACTGAGGATGTCACCGAGTAAGGGAACGAAACGTCTGCTATCAAACCTCCCAGCTCGGCAGACACACCAACATCTATAACCTGCACCCGAACTACAAATCTTCACTCAAAACCTGAACATAAGAAAATAAATAAAGGTTACTCGTAAAAATGTATTTTTGTTGATTTATTTAAGAGAGAAAGAAATTTCTAGTGCCCTTGCTTTCTAAATTGTGGGCACTGCCCCCTTGAAAGAGAGAAAACAAATTAAATGTGACCCTTCACGTGAAAAGGCTGGACACCTCTGGACTACAGGATCTCCATTGACTGCTGTCTACGCAGAGTCACAGTTATACGATCAGTTATACTTCTGGCTTTAGCGTTCCTTGGGAGAAAGCAAAGACAAAATACTACACTCCCCTTTTCAATTGGTATCCAGTACTCATGCTGGAAAGTAAACAATTAGGACCATGAAAATGGATGGATTAAAAGTAGCAATGTACCTCAGCAGGAGCCAGCAACAGGGGAGGATGAATAGCAGATGGGGAAAAAGTGAAGTAAGAAATAGTCTTATCTGTGGGCCAGATCCCTGAGGTATATATAATACATCAGTGATCCTGTATCTAATACCCAAGTATGTTAATGTCATTTGTGACTTCAAATTTTAAACTGCTACTGCACAAAGCTCCAGGCAGAAGCTATCATACACCTGCTTAAATACATTCAGCTTTAAGTGATCTCTTCAAAGTTTTATCCCAACACTCTGCCCTGGGACAAACACCAACTTCCCACTCGAAGGTAACCTAGTTAACTATATACTCTTCCCTTCAGCAGGACACAGACCTTTACTGACATTCAATTCCAATAACTTCACAGGATTGTTTCAAAGTAAAACTGAAACCTAAAAGTCTCCCACTGTAAGCTAGGGTGCTACCCATAAACATAAGCTTAAAATAAACAACTTCCAGAAGTTCCCATTAAATCCATTCACTCTAAAATCAAATCTCAAATCTGTTTTAAAAGAAATCATCATAGTTACAGAAACACTTGGAAAATTAATTATTGGCTTCAGAGGTACCAAAAACCCACAGGTGACAACACAGAAAACCAGACACCCAAATTTATAATAACTTATATATTTATATTTATTTATTTATGTATGTATGTGTATGTACAAGTCAGAATTTACATCACATAATAGAAAACCAATGTTTTTAACCTAAGTAAATATAAGTTACATCTCATTTTTCATGTTAAATCTTTTCACACCAATCATATGATACATATTCTAAGTGGCTTAACCTTTTTATTTTATTCAGCATTGTATGAAGAAGCAGAGCTGTTCAATTTTCATTACACTGACAAATGTTTTGCATTTATACAACTCTACAAAGATTAAAGAGAAACAAATGTTGTGTTCAGCATGAATAGAGCTTGGAAAGTAGTTCAACTGAAACGCTGTTTATTTAAAACGTCCTGATTGAAACTTTACCAGGAACTTCTAGACAGAAAACAACAAAAATTTTGTTGGACAAATGTAAACTGATTGAAGTGTTTGGGCAGGTTCATCATCGAATCCCTATAGTATGGAAACAGGCCCTTTGGCCCAACAAGTCCACACCAGAACACAGAGCATCCCACTCAGACCCATCCCCCTAATCTACACCTCCTTGAACACTACGGGCAATTTAGCATAGCCAATCCACCTAACCTGCACATCTTTGGACTGTGGGAGGAAACCCACGCAGACATGGGGAGAATGTGCAAGGCTGGACTCGATCCCGGGTCCCTGGCACTGTGAGGCCGCAGTGCTAACCACTGTGCCACTGTGCCGTCCTTACCAACATCATGCATTTATATAATTTCTTTACCAGAGGATAATACGTCAAGGTATTCTAAAAATAGATAATTAAAAAAACTCATGCTCAGCCAAAGATGAAGGAGGGCCAAGGGAATATTTGAGATGAGGATGAAGAGAATTTTCTGCTCACAAAAGATTGTGAATCTGTGTATTTACTTACCACAGAGGGCTATCCAGGCTGAAATTAAGTATATTCAAAGTTGAGATAAGCTAATGTTTAATCCCTAAGGGGATCAAGTTTTATGGGGAAAAGACAGGAAAGTCAAGTTGAAGATTATAACATCAGCCATGATCTCACTGAATGGCAGAATAGACTCGACTGATTGAATGGTTAACTGCTGTCCCTAAATCTTAAAGTTGTGTCCAACAGCAAAAATTTAAGAATGGTTTTAAAGAAGGGCAAACAGGTGAAGAGGTTTAGGGAAGGAATTCATCAGAGTGGGATTTAAGCCACTAAAGGCACGGCTTAGGAAAAGGGCTGCACAAGGGCTGCAGGAGACTGATAACTTATGGATGCTTGGAGGTGGTAAGAAGTAAGGAAAGACAAGGCTATCAAAGGATTTTGGTTTATTTCACTGACAATTACACACTTCGCTCCAATGGACAAACTACTATTGATCTTACAAAACTGAAAGCAGATATTGAACCATGGAGTTACGTGTGTGAATTACTTCAACTCTAATTCCCAAATTAAAGTGTTTGTCACCACTTAGAATTTTAGTACATTTAAGCTCCAACATATGCAGAATCAATGTGCAATTTGTCTGGTATCACAAGCAAACAGCTGCCTGCACATACATAAAATTGATGCAGCTGTCCAACCACTGTTTTCCCATCCTCTCTCCATTTGGTATCTACCCATTGACTGTCAGTCTGAGATTGGACACTCACCATATGGTAGGCACAGATGTGGACTTATCTCTCTCCACTCCCTTGGGCAGCTGCAGAATAGTAAGCCAATTCTGCAAAGCACCAGGTTTCCTCAACTAAATATCATTTAAATTATTTTACTTGTGTAGCAGATGAAAGAATTTAAAACAGCAATCTTCAGAAGCTCTACAAATGGTTCAATAAACACATCCACTGACTGTTTTAGCTATACAGACCAAGCCTGTCCATGCTTGGTTGCTCAATCTATGATTTCTGCCAGATCTAGTATTGGTGTTACAAATGGTCCTGGAGAGTAATTAGATTTCCCACTCTGAGCCAAAGATTCCTGCTGACAATCAGTGAGCAGAAACAGTTTTAGATGGTGATATAGTCAATGAAGAAAATGTCTGCCAACACGCAAAGCAGAAGTTTAAAACAAAAACAGAATTTGTTGCAAATGTTTAGCAGGTCTGGCAGCATCAGAGTTAACATTTCGTGTCCAATGACCCTTCCTCAGAACTGAAGGTAGTTGTTTTTTATGCAGAACATAGGGTGGGGGAAGGGTGTAGGGAGTAAGTGAGGGTGTAGGGAGTAATCTTCCAGGCTAATTGTTTTCAACTCCTTTGTCTGTCCAACTATTCTTCTCTCTTTGGACTCTATCTCCACTTATCATTTACTTCTTGTACCCTTCCCCCAACCCTATCATTTGCATAAAAAACCATTTTTTCCTAGTTACCATCAGTTCTGAGGAAGGATTACTCGGCCTGAAACATGAATTCCACAGATGCTGCTAGACCTGCTGAGCTTTTCCAGCAATTCCTGTTTTTATTTCTCATTGCGAGCATCTGTAGTCATTGGATTTTTATTAAGCAAAAGTTTAAACATGGAACTTGACTAGAAACATTTTGACAGCGGCAGTGGCCACAACTCTCACACCATCAAGGCATTGTTTGGCTGATCAAAGCATGAAGGAACCCTAGCAAAACTGAAGTCATACATGGCAAAGGTTAGTGGTTGTGGTTGTTGGAGGTCAATCATCTGAGTACAAAGAATAAAGAACAAAGAAGATTACAGCACAGGAACAGGCCCATCGGCCATCCAATCTTGCACCGATAAGCTGCCCGTCACAACTAAAACCCGCTATGCTTCTGGGCACTGTATCTCTCTATTCCCATCCTACTCATGAATTTGTCAGGAGTTCCAGGCACCCACCACCCTCTGTGTAAAAAATCTTGCCTCGTACATCACCTTTAAATCTTGCCCCTCGCACCTTAAACCTATGCCCCCTAGTAACTGACTCTTCCACCCTAGGAAAAAGCTTCTGACTGTCCACTCTGTCCATGCCCTTCATAATCTTGTAGACCTCTATCAGGTCACCCCTCAACCTCCATTGTTCCAGTGAGAACAACCCAAGTTTCTCCAACCTCTCCTCATAGCTAATGCCCTCCTTACCAGGCAACATCCTGGTAAATCTTTTCTGTACCCTCTCCAAAGCCACCATATCCTTCTGGTAGTACGATGACCAGAATTGAACACATTATTCCAAATGCAGCCTAACTAATGTTCTATAAAGCTGCAACATTACCTGCTAATTTTTAAACTCAATGCCCCGGCCAATGAAGGTAAGCATGCCGTATGCCTTGTTGACTACCTTCTCCACCTGCGTTGCCACTTTCAGTGACCTGTGTAGCCACTTTCAGTGACCTGTGTATCTGTACACCTAGATCCCTCTGCCTATTGGTATTCTTAAAGGTTCTGCCATTTACTGTGTATTTTCCATCTGGATTTGACCTTCGCAAAAGCATTACCTCACATTTTTCCAGATTAAACTCTATCTGCCATTTCTCTGCCCAAGTCACCAACCGATCTTTATCCTGCTGTATCCTCTGACGGTTCTCATCGTTATCCTTAATTCCAACAACCTTTGTGTCATCCACAAACTTACTAATCAAACCAGTTACATTTTCCTCCAAATCATTTATATATATTTCAAATAGCAGAGATCCCAACACTGATCCTGAGCAACGCCACAAGTCACAACCCTCCATTCCGAAATACACCCTTCCACTGCTACCCTCTATCTTCTATGACCAAGTCAGTTTTTTATCCATCTTGCAAGCTCACCTTTGACCCCATGTGACTTAACCTTCCGTATCAGTCTGCCATGAGGGACCTTGTCAAAGGCCTTACTGAAGCCCATGTAGACAACATCTACTGCCCTACCCTCATTGATCATCTTTGTCACTTCCTCAAAAAACTCAACCACGTTCGTGAGACATGACCTCCCCTTCACAAAACCATGTTGCCTCTCACTAATATACCCACTTATTTCCAAGTGGGTCTAAATCCTGTCTTGAAGAATCCTTTCCAATAATTTCCCTACCACTGCCGTAAGACTAACCGACCTGTAATTAGCTGGATTATCCCTGTCACCCTTCTGAAACAAAGGAACAACACTGGCTATTCTCCAATCCTCTGGGACCTCCCCTGTAGCCAGTGAGGATACAAAGATTTGTCTCAAGGCCCCAGCAATTTCCTTCCTTGTCTCTCTCAGTATTCTGGGCTATATCCCTTCAGGCCCTGGGGACTTGTCTATCTTAATGTTTTTCAAGATCCCCAATACCTCCTCCCTTTTGATCTCAACATGACCCAAACTATCTACACACCCTTCCCCAGACTCATAATCCACCATCTCTATAGTGAATACTGACTCAAAGTATTCATTTAATACCTCGCCCATTTTCTCTGGCTCCACATAAAAATTCCCTTCTCTGTCCATGAGTGGGCCAACCCTCTCCGTGGCTATCCTCTTGCTCTTTATATATGTATAAAAAGCCGTGGGACTTTTCATGACCCCTTTTAGCCCTCCTGACTCCTCGCCTAAGTTTCTTTCCACTTTCCTTGTATTCCACCCTTGATTTGTGTGTTCCCAGCCTCCTAGCCTTGACAAATGCTTCCTTTTTCTTTTTGACTAGGCTCACAATATCTCTTGTTACCCTAAACTTGCCATATTTATCCTTACAGGAACATGCCGGTCCTGAGTTCCTATCAACTTACAATTGAAAGCTTCCCACATACTAGATGTTGATTTGCCCTCAATCATCTGCCCCAATCTACATTCTTCAGTTCCTGCCTAATATTGTTGTAATTAGCCTTCTCCAAATTTAACTTTCACCTGACAACCACACTCATCTTTATCCACCAGTACCTTAAAGCTTACTGAATTGTGATCACTGTTCCCAAGCTGCTCCCCTACTTTTATGTTGACCACCTGGCCAGGCTCATTCTCAGGTCCAGTATGGCCCCTTTCCTAGTTGGACTATCTACATACTGTTTCAAGAAGCCCTCCTGGATGCTCCTTACAAACTCTGTCCCATCCGCGCCCCAAACACTGCGTGAGTCCCAGTCAATATATGGGAATTTAAAATCACCCATGACAACAACCCTGTTACTTTCACATCTTGCCAAAATCTGCCTACTTATCTGTTCTTCTATCTCCCGCTGACTATTGGGAGGCTCATAGTAAACCTCAAACATCATATTGCTCCCTTTCTGTTCCTGAGCTCTACCCATATTGCCTCGTTGTATCAGCCATCCGAAGTGTACTCTGGCAGTACAGCTGTGATATTCTCCTTAACAAGTAGTGCAACTCCCTCAACGCCTTTTACATCCCCCTCTATCCCGCCTGAAACATCTGTACCCTGGAACATTAAGCTGCCAATCTTGTCCTTCCCTGAACCAAGTCTCTGTAATAGCAGTAACATCATTGTTCCAAGTACTAATCCAAGCTCTAAATTCATCTGCCTTACCTGTTACACTTCTCACATTGAAACAGGTGCACAGCAGTCCACCAGACCCACTTTGATCAGCGACCACATCCTGCCTGCTCTTTCTCGGAGTCTTACTGGCCCTATTCTCGGGTTGCCTTTCAGTCAATTCACCTTTTGCTTTGGTTCCCATCCCCCTGCCAAGCTAGTTTAAATCCTCCTGAGTGACACCAGCAAACCTCCCAGCCAGAATATTTGTGCCCCTCCAGTTTAGATGCAACCCGTCCTTCTTGTACAGGTTCCACCTGCCCCGGAAGAGATCCCAATTGTCCAGATATCTGAAACCCTCCCTCCTACATCATCTGTTTAGCCACGTGTTGAGCCATACTATCTTCCTATTTATAGCCTCACTGGCACGTGGCACAGGGAGTAAGCCCAAGATTACAATCTTGGAGATCCTGCTTTTTAACTTTCTACCTAACTCCTCCTACTAGGACATTTCTGCAAGAATTCCTCAAGTTAGCTATTTTCTAATCTACCTGTTTGAAAATGTTATTACATACATCTGGAGCAGATGGAATTTGAACCTGGGTCTCCTTGCTCAGAGATAGGGGCAGTACCATTGTGCCGTAGGAGTCCCCTCCTACTCAAGATAATGCCCAAGGCCCAGCCAACTTAAGATGCTTCATCAATGACTTTCCTTATGGTCATATGGTCAGAAATAAAGATATTTGCTGATGGCTACATAGTGTTCAGCACCATTTGTGAATTCTCAAATACTGAAGCAGTCCATGACCGTAAGCTGCATGAGCCGAACAACAATCAAGCTTGGGCTAATAAGTGGCAAATACTCTGTACGCCACAGAAGAGCCAGGCAATGACTATCTGGAACAAGACAGAGACTTATCGTCTCCCCTTGTGATCTAATTTCTTTGTTAATCCCCACTATCAAAATCCTGATGGGTGTTTTCACTTGACCAGAAACTTAACTGGATCAGCTAAATAAATCACATGACAAAAAAGGCAGGCCACAGACAGGGAATTCTGCAGCAAGAAACTCAACTCCTGACTCCCCAAAGCCTGCCCAGCAGAGGTCAGTTGATCAAGGGTTAAGAAATTTTCAGATGAGGGGATAAGGGTAATTGTCAAAAATTGAATATCAAAGATGTCTGAGTGAAGGTGCAAAATGATGGCACCACAGGTCATGGCAAGGGGTAAGTGAGATCATGTAGGATGCAGCTCCAGGATCAAAGTGTAGCAGCTGGCGTGAGGGTGGCAGCAGTGCAAGTTAAAATTTCCTTTTAAAACCGGCAGAACGATATTACTACGGTGCAGCAAGATCATATCTAATCTGGTGCTATTTAAATATGTTGCCTTCGGCCACCTTGAGGCAATGGCAGATTTTGTGACTTTGTGCCTGCACCTGCCACGTATTGGTTGTGCCCTTAACAATGCACAGCTTATTGACCAATGACTGCATGATTGTGCGTGGCCAGACATCCTGGCTCCAAGTGGAAGTCCTATTCATTTCTGGTCCCACCATCGGCACACTCACTGCTGCAAAAAGATTCTCCGCAAAGGCAGCAAACACCTGCAAGTTCCCATCAAAGCCACACAGCAACCTGACTTGGAACCATATTTCTATTCCTTCATGGTCACTGGATCAAACTCCCTTCCTAACAGCACTATGGACTGAACTGGCTCAAGGGGGAGGGTCACATCCAATTTCTCAAAGGTAATTAAGGATCAGGGATCAGTAGTGCTCATATCCCATGAAAGAAAAAGCAATCAGATCTTTCAAATGAGGAGGGAGAAAAGAGGAAGGAGCAAGAATGTTTATCATTCTTTTAAAGTCCAACAGCTCACTTTTTTTTGGAAAAATAAAATCTATTTAAATGTCTATGCATTATTAGGGTGTAACGAAAATTTTACTTTTTATTTTTAGTTTCGATCCCCAAACAAAAACATTTTCTCTCGACTCTACTGAATTCTTAGCATTTCATATACCTTGATCACATTACCCCTTTACTTTCTATACAAAAGAGATCAACACAGAACTGAAATAAAATTATTAAACTGTACGTTTCTCAACACCTCTGAGAAGACATTTTTTCTGCATTTTAAAGTCTATTTTAAAAAAAAACTACTCTTATTTATAATCCACAGCACTGAAAGAGGTCATTCAATCTATATGCTGACATGTGTGTTCCATAAACCTCCTCCCATTCCTCTTCATCTAACCATCAGAGTGCTTTGTTTTCTAATCCTTTCTCCATCATGTGCTTAATTAGCATCTCAATGCATCTATGATATTTACCTTAGCTACCCTTGTGGAACCACATTCCAAATTCTCGATCACCCTTTGAGTAAAATAGTTTCGCCTGAATTCCATCTAGTTTTGGACTCCTCACCAGTGTAACCATTTTCTCTGCAACAAAACTATCAAAGCCTTTTGTTTTGTTAAAGACAATGCATCAGATCATTTCTCAACTTTCTCGTCTCCAGCCTGATAGCTGTATGCTTTCCATTCTGTTATCACACGTGAATGCTTTTGACACTTTCTTTCGAGACTTGATACCCTTCTGTAATATGAAAATAGTGACTGTGCCCAGTACTCCAGGTATGATTTCAATCAAGGTTCCATACAAATTTTAGATAACGTCTCTTTTTCAGTTCTGTCTCAGTATAAATGAACCCAACGTGTCATTTTTAAAATGGCTTTATTGTTGTGAGAACTTATTTTAATGGTTTCTGCATCTGTATCCTTGATTAGTGTATTCAGATTATATACATGCTACGTGGCCTTCCTATTCTGCCCATCAGACAACCACAAACACATTGTACCTTCACACATGGGCTATGCAAAGCAGTACGTGAGAAGAACAAAATGGCTGTCAAATTATTTTCTTTGATAATTTATTTCTTATTTACTGCTTAATTCTGTTTATTGTCCCATAGTATGAAACAAATCCAGCTGTAAAAGCTTTTCAGAGAATAACAAATACAAAGATTTGTGTAATTGTGATCGTGGGACATTCAGTTCATTTAAAAAAAACATATTTGCAACATAACTAAAAATTAAAATTAAGGTTTTGATTTAAAAAATACACCTCATCATGTAGGTCATAATTTTCAGATGAAGTAGAAGGCAGTGGTGACAATGAAACACTAAATAATATATATCCATGTCAAGAATTAGTGTGTGAAAATAATTTGATGCGTGCAGACAATTACACAAATGAAAACAAGGACAACAGATATCAGCTGTAAGTAGAAGTCAACCACTATTTTTCTACATCACCGCACACCTGCTTACAGGATCAGAGCATCAGCAATTGTATTTATATGGCATGACTTATTTATCAGAATTACTTTTGCGTTTATAGTTCAATATATAATTTTAGATACTGTTGAAAATAACCTATGGCATTCTACGAATATTTGGTTCACAAAACCGTAACTTATCAGAAATCAAATGCTATATTAACATGTGCCTCTTCAAAACCTGTCTGCAAGATCTATCTAATGGTATTTTGTCAATCTACAAAGTTACAATAACTTTGAAAATTTACAAGGGCTTTGCACAATTATTGGTGAAAACTAGAACTTGAAAAAAAATTGTTTGTCTCTGACTATTTGCAATAAAGGACGCTTCGTCTTACTGTGTGCCAAGTGTAAATTATGTTTACTGATTAAAAAAAGCCTACAAAGAACAGGCAACTTGAAAACCATTATGAATACAAAATATGGATCTATGTAACAAAACACACTGCTATTCTAGAAATTCTTTTGCACGTATGTTAGAATTATATGTTTAAATTAGACTGATCATCTACAAGTCTCAGTGCAGGCAACAGTGCAAGTTGAATATTAGCATTCTCAGAATAGTATCTGTCTGAAAAAAGAACATTTTGAATAAATGCAGATCAGTTTTTATTCACAGCACTATCAAGTTTTGGCCATATCAAAGCGTTTATTTAGAAAGATATGACATCAAGTGAACATCAACAATGCTTTAGGTGTGAGGAATCAGCAACAAATAACTTACGTTTCCCACTGGGCAGGAGAATAATTACCTATTCTTTCCAATATGTGGCTTAATCTTGAATAAGAAAACATTGCTGCATGAGCAATTTTTACTTCTTCACTTTCTGGCTCAGTGACACTGAAGGAATGGTGGTAAATTTTCAAGTCAGGATAAAGACTGGCTTAGAAAGGAACTTGCAGGGGCTGGTCTCATAATTCTGCTGCTCTTGTCCTTCTAGTTGGAAATGGTCATGTTTTGGTAGGTCCTCTCTAAGGAATTCACCTTGGTGAATTTCTGCAGTGCATCTTGTACACACTGCTGCTGCTGGATGTTGGTATGGCAGCACACTTTCTTACCACACGTATACATTACTGAGAGGATCTTCTGTTTATATTACAACAGTTTGCATTTCAGAATATCCCCTCCTATTCCTACCACTTGTTATCATGGAAATGGAACAATATTGTCCTATTACTGAATTGATAATTCCTGTGCACACAGCCAAGCAATGTTAACTTTAGAAAGAAAGCTCCTACAGGGTACAGTAGTAGAAATTATATAGTTTTCAACCATTCACCTAAAGAGACAGTTATCTGATATATTATGCACACTACATTCCTTAGAATGCTCATAGCATTCAGCATATAACAAAAAAATTAAAAAGACAGGTATGAGGGATATTTGGATTAAGACTGACTATAATGGTCTCACTTAAAAAAAAACTAAGACAGCAATGAACAAGAATGCGCTTTGGGATGTATGTATGTATGAGTGTTTTGAGTGTTATGAGTGTTTTGGGGGAGGGTTGGAGGGGGGATGCAGGCAGCAGAGTTGCAACTGTTTCAAATGGCTGGAATGTCTGTGGTAAAATGCTTAAACCTACTCAGGTCCTCTCCAATTTCATTCAACCAGAACCTCTAACACTTAAAGTCATCTGCTTGCCTCCTCTTACACAATAGTAAGGTGTTCCTGTCTACCCTCCATTGATGTATTCTTCTTTATTTCATATCACTTAAATACTTTCCCCATCCCCATACTCTAAATTTCCTCAATGTAATTCTGACATGGTCCTTATCCCCCAACTTTCCCTTTCCATTCCGCCATCACCAGCCCTTCTTCTATGCCTGGGTTAATTGTCCTTTCACCCTTTAGTTCCACTTCACCTGAAGACAGCATTTCATTTTAATCCTATATAAACACAGAAAATTTCCATTCTTTGGAAGAAGGCAGACACAGAAGACAAATTAATCATTGTCTCCAACGTGTTAATTCAACCTCTGCCCAACTGTGGAAAAGTGTATTTGAGGACCTCTCCATTACAGGAAATTAAATTCTTTGTTATACCGTTTGCATTTGGTTTATTTTAGAGTCATACAACATGGAAACAGACACTTCGGTCCATGCCGATCATAATCCCAAACTAAACTAATCCCACCTGCCTGCTCCTGGCCCATATCCCTCCAAATCTTTCCTATTCACTTATTTATCCAAATGTCTTTTAAACATTGTAATTGTACCCGCATCCACCACTTCCTCAGTAACTGCATTCAACACGTTAACCATCCTCTGTGTAAAAAATTAGCCCCTCATGTCTTTTTTATGTCTTTTCTCCTCTCACCCCAAAAATGTGTCCCCATCTCAGGGGAAAGACAACTATCATTAACTCTATCTACACTTCTCATTATTTTACAAAACTTCCATCTGGTGATCTCTCAACCTCCTATGCTCCAGTAAAAAAAAAAGTCCCAGCCTATCCAGCCTTTCCTGATAACTCAAACCTTCCATACCTGGCAACATCCTGATAAACCTCTGCTGAACCCTCTCCAACTTGATAATATCCTTCCTACAACTGGGTGATCAGAACTGGACAGAGTATTCCAGAACAGGTCTCACCAATGTCCTGCACAACCTCAACATAAAGTCTCAACTCCTGTACTCAAAGGACTGAGCAATGAAGGCAAGCATGCCAAATGCCTTTTTAAACAACCTGTCTATATGTGACACAAACTTCAAAGAATAATGCACCTGCACCGCTAGCTCCCTCTGTTCTACAACACTAATCAAGGCCCTTCCATTAATTAAATAAGCCCTAACCTTGATTGTTGTAACAAAATGTAATACCTCAAAATTATCCAGATTGAACTCCATCTGCCATTTTTCAGGCCATTGACACATTTGAACAAGATCCCTTTCTAATTCTCAAATTTGTTTCAAAGTTATCTTTTCTCGAAGGTTGTAGAATTGCTCAACGAGCCAGTGTGTTTGATTGCTGACATTTCGTCACCCTGTGTGGTAACATTGTCAGTGTGCCTCCAATGAAGCGTTGGTGTTCTGTCTAACTTGTTATTTATATACCTCAGTTTACTGGGGTGGTTGGCATTACTTCCGATTCTGTTTTTCAGTGGTTTGTATATCGGGTCCAGTTCAATTTGTTTTTTGATGGCGTTCCAGTTGGAATGCTAGGCCTCTAGGAATTCCCTGGCATGTCTCTGTTTGGCTTGTGCTGTTATGGATGTGTTTTCCCAGTCGAATCCCAGCCCTTCTTTGTCCATGTCTTTTGAGACCAGTGTGAATTGGTCAAGTCTATTGGTGACGAGTTGGTGTTTGTGTATCCTTATTGTCAATTTTCTTCCGGTTTTGGTCTATGTAATGTTTCTCACAGTCTTTGCATGGTATTTTGTATGTTATGTTAGTTTTATTTGTTGTGGGTATGGGATCCTTTACGTTCATCAGTAGCTGTTTCAGGGTGCTTGTTGGTTTGTAGGCTACCCTGCTACCTAGGAGTCTGAGTAGTTTTGTGGTCATCTCTGATATGTCCCTGATGTACGGTAGGGTGACTAGTGTGCCTGGCCGTGTTGTGTCTTCTTGTTGTGGTCTGTCATGGAGGCAATGACAGATTAAGCTTAAGAGATAACAAGGTGTAGAGCTGGATGAACACAGCAGGCCAAGCAGCATCAGAAATGAAGGATCTAGGCCCGAAATGTCAGCCTTCCTGCTCCTATGATGCTGCTTGGCCTACTGTGTTCATCCAGCTCTACACCTTGTTATCTCAGATTCTCCAGCATCTGCAGTTCCTACTATGTCTGACAGATTGTGCTTTTTGGGTTTCCATTCCTTTTAAAAACTCCATACAAGTGTTCCTGTTCTGCTTTGCGCAATTCCGGGTTGCTGCAGCGTGTTGTGGCCCATTTGAATAATGTCCTGATGCAGCTCCATTTCTGTGTGCTGGGGTGGTTATTGGAGTAATTTAAGTATCTGGTCCGTGTCTGTGGCCTTTCTGTATACGTTAGTCTGGAGTTCCCCGTTGTTCTTACGTTCTACCATTATGTCTAGGAAGGGTAGTCGGTTATTGTTCTCCTCTTCTTTTGCGAATATTATTCCAGTGAGGATGTTGTTTATGTGTCACTGGGTTTCTTCTAGTCTTGTGTGTTTGATAATCATGAAAGCGTCATCTACATAGAGGACCCAGAGTTTGGGTTGTATAGTGGGGAGTGCTGTTCGTTCTAACCTTTGCATTACTGCTTCTGCTATCAGTCCTGATACTGGGGATCCCAGTGGTGTTTCTTTGGTCTGTTTGAATATACAGTCATTGAAGGTGAAGTGTGTTGTGAGGCACAGATCCAGCAGTTTGAGGGTGCTGTCCTTGCTGATGCTGTTGGTGTCATGGGGTGTGTGCCTTCCTGATTCATCCAGCAGTGTGACAATTGTGGCTTTGGCTAGGTCAACATTTATGGATGTAAATGGTGCTCTTGCGTCGAAGGATATTATTATCTCGTCCTCTTCTATTCTCTTCTGTCCTCGATGATGTTGAGAAATTTTTGGGAGGAGTGGAGGGAGTGGGTAATGCTGTCAACTAAGTATTTCAATTTCCGTTGAAGTTCTTTGGCTAGTTTATATGTTGACGTGCCTAGTAGTGAGACAATGGGTCTGCGGGGAACTCTGTGAGGCGGCAGACCACAACAAGACGACACAACATGGCCAGACACACTAGTCACCGTACTGTACAGCAGAGACATATCAGAGATGACCACAAGACTACTCAGACCTCTATGTATCAGGGTAGCCCACAAACCAACAAGCACCTTGCGACAACTACTGACGAACGTAAACGATCTCATTCCCACAACCAATAAAACTAATGTAATATACAAAATACCATGCAAGGACTGTGAAAAATATTACATAGGCCAAACTGGAAGAAAATTGACAATAAGGATACACAAACACCAACTAGCCACCAAAAGACACAACCAATTCACACTGGCCTCAAAAGACATGGACAAAGGAGGACACAAATTCAACTGGGACAACACATCTATAATAGCACAAGCCAAACAGAGACATGCCAGGGAATGCCATCAACAAACATATTGAATTGGACCCGATATACAAACCGCTGAAGTAATTCCAACCACTCCAGCAAACCGAGGCATATAAATTTCAAGCAGGACAGAACACCAACGCTTCACCGGAGGCACAATGACGGTGTTATCTAGCAGGGTGATGAATCATCTGCAAGCAAACACACCAGCTCGGCGAGCAAGTCTCCAACCTCATCCACAACTCAAGCTACAGTCTTCTCAAAGACTTTATCTTTTCTCTTTTTGTTTGCTTGTCAATCCAGGTAGGAAAGCGGTTGACACAGTCTCTCAGAGCTTTTCTGTGCCTCGACACAATTTTTTTAGTGAGATTGGAACTTTATCATGCAGATGATGGAAATGACTCTATCACACAGTGCACTGTGGCTCCAACACCCTGCCAGACAATGCCACTACTACTGTATATTAATCTTTTCTTCCCCCACTACCTTGCATCAGTGTTTATCTGTACATTGCAAGCCTTTCACATTTCATAAAATTGAACTTAACTTCACATTTTACTGTTTAACAATTTTAATATTTTCCCCTCCAGTCCTATGAATCAATCCATTCACTGATCTGTACAATGCATTAATATCCACTTAAATTTGTTTTTATAAAATAAAATCCGTAAGTATGCAATTTAAGAATGCAAATGTGTTTTAGCTTAACTGTTTGGAAAGGTTATTCAAGTTACTCATACAAAGGATTACTCTTCAAAGAAATATACAGTAAGATGTTTTCCTTGTTCAAATAATATCTTGCATAAATATTTAGTTACCCTGTTTTTATTTGTTCTTTTAGATCCATTCATAGCACATTTTTTTTTAGGAATCTTCACTTTTCCATTTTATCACAGATTTCACACTTGACTGAACAGAAACTATCTTACATCCAGGGTATACATGATTCTATTCATTGCCATTTCTCTGTAACCTGGATTTTGTGGACAAGGTCAGAAATCACATGACACCAGGTTATAGTCCAACAGGTATATTAGAAAACACAAGCTTTCGGAGCCTCAGTCCTTCTTCAGGTGTTAGTGACAGAGGTAGTATCAGACACAGGATTTATAAGTAAAAGATCAAAGGCTCACACCATTGATGACGATGTACTAAACAAACCTAAGATGCTGTTAAATCTTAAGTCAGTTAGAAGGTTTTAATTGATTCATATGTATATATAAATCCCCGAATTCTTTCAAGTCATGGTCCTGAGAGAACTCAAGGTTTTATCAGTGTAAAGAAGAGGTGACATTTTAGGTCAGACAATGCATGCTTGGTGTGAGACCTTGTTTAGAATCTGTTTGTATTTTAGTTTGGAGTCAGACTGGTGTTTTTCTAAAGTAGGAATTTATAAAACATTGCCTGACTGTCTATAAATTGTGTGCTTTTATTTTGTTCAAAAAGTTGGACTATAACCTGGTGTCATGTGATTTCTGACCTTGTCCACCCCAGTCCAACACCAGCACCTCCACATCCTGGATTTCGTGATCAGTGGCAAAGGGTTAGCATGTATCCTGGGGAGAACTGCCCACAAAGATTTAAAGATTTTTCACCTGTTTTTCTGCCCAAGAATAAGCAGCCTGAACAGCAGCCAGCCTGAGGAATTCTTACAGACAGTCAACCAGGAACTAAAAAGCACTCATTACCATTCATAATCATTATCTGAGTCACCTTACAGAAAGCAACAAAAAAAATGGAACACAGACACAGATTGAAGTAGAATCTGAAATATCAGACAAACTTCAGAGAAAATGAATATTAACTTGTTTTATTTTTTAAGTAATGGATTTATAATGATTATTATCACTGAATGATACTCCATACCTAGAAAATCATTTTTCATGGCTAGAGATTATCAGTAATAATGAATTAATATGTTGATTAAAAACTCAGCTTTACTACATCCAATAATGCTTTAAATTTTAATATTTTTCACAATGATAATATGATGTACAAAGTTTGAGTTCATGGCAATCACTGGTTGTGTGCAGAATGTATCCGTGAAACCTCTGAAGTGATTCGTATCACTGACAGCAACATTTGAATTTCCACGCACATGTATAGACACCAAACACCATTATCAATTTTACACAGTAATATTGGTGAACATCAAGTTTCAGGCCATATAATACACAAAGGGCTAACCTTACACACACAAGGATCTTCTGGATCACACTGCCTTGAGACTGTTGCTATGGTGAAACAAATTTATTCAGTCAAGTTTGGAGATCACTTTTTTTTAAAACTGCCCTTAAGATGTGGATGATGTAGGCAAGTCCTCATTTAGTGGCCATCCCTAGTTGCCCTGTGAAGGTAGTGGGGGTGAGTCAACTCTATGAATTGTTGCAATTCTTGCAATGATGATACACCCAACTGGTGCAACTAGGGAATTAAACATTTTGCAAGTTTTAGTTGTCACATGTTTTACATTTGAATACAGACCTTGCATCTATAAACTTCAACATTATGCCAGGAGGTTTTGTTTTGGTCATCAGACAAAGAGAAATTAACATAGCAAGTATACTGTACAACATGCAAAAATAATTGTTGATTTTAACTCCTATCACTGAATGAAATGTAACCAGGAAAATTAACAACAACATGTCAATGCCTAACTTTGTTCTCTATTTTCTCCTGATGGAGTCAGCTTATTTGACTATGAGGAACATTATCACAAAACATGATTTTTTTCCTTCCACAACATCCGTAAGTAGCACTTTCTAGCAAAAGTCAATGAACAATGACCAGGAATAGAAACTCATTTCATTTCTCCCACTGAGTTTGGCAATTCAGCCCAACGATGATGAACTGACATTGCTCAGCTGAGACCCACGTTGCCACTTATGCAGTCTGAACTAATGTAACATTATGGTACCTTCCTAGCCTGAGTAGTTCAATAACGTACCATAGACTAAATTTACCCAGTTAGTTAATGAAAGTTAGTCTCAGTACAGTGGGAAATAGATGTATGTGCTCACTTGAAATAACTGGCTCAAAAGTTTAATTTTCTTTGTAACCGAGTTATTTTGTGGATTTGGTACATTTGTAGATCAATCCCTTAATAACCATCTTAGCCACCCTTCAGAACAGAGTTTAGAAAGCAGAAGAATAAACTTGTACTGTACAGCACCTTATATTAACAGCTTTCACAATATCAAGGTGTCTCAAAGCATTGTACAGCTAAAAATACAGGGAAGCAGATCAGTCCCACAGTCCCATGGTTATCAACTCTCATATCCAGTTGTCAACAACAGTGGGGTAAGAGGTACAGATAAATCACAAATGCTTCAGAAACACAGTCCTCAAAATTCCATTGCATCATTGGTAGTAACTAATGCCTGGCCCTCGGTATATCAATTCAAGTTTAGTAGACAACAGGTCCAACTGTCTAGCCTGGATAGTCAAAGACATGATGTACTATGGAAGATCTACATTGACATCATATAAAACTCTTTCACACTGACTACACGATAATCACTCAGGAAGTTGATATTATTTTATTGGGCAATTACCCATTGTCTGGAACCCGCCGAGAAAGTCTCTGCCTCTAAATTAGAAATGGCTGACTCCTTTCGACTGACTGAACACTGGATATAACGCATCTGTTACTATGGTGTCTACACAGATCAGAGAGCCTCAGTCTCAACTCTCAGTCTGTGCTGAATTAGTCAGTGGTGGCAGTGATTGGATACAAGCTTATGAGCCCTGACAACATCTGGCAGTACTACTGAATAGTGTGATCCAAAATTCACTGTGTCCTTGGCCAAGTTTTACATTAGACGGACTATAGCAATTCAAGAAGGGGGCATGCTACCATCTTCTCCAAGGCAAATGCTCCCCTGAACCAGTGATGCCCAAATGCCACAAAAGAATTTAAAACGGTAATGAGAATAAAGACAAATTCAGATGCAATGCCTCTCTTTGTGAATAGCCCATGAGTGGCCTGAGTAAAAAGATGAAAACAAAAGAACGGCTGATGCTGTAAAACAAACAAAAGCAGAAATTGCTGGAAAAGCTCCCCAGGTCTGGCAGCATCTGTGGAGAAGAATCAGAGTTAACGTTTCAGGTCGAGTGACTCTTCCTCAGAACTGAGGAAGGGTCATTTGACCCGAAACATTAGCTCTGATTTCTCTCCACTGATGCTGCCAGACCTGCTGAACTTTTCCAGCAATTTCTGTTTTTGTTTTGAGTAAAAAGTGTGCCTGGACTCATAATGCAAACATTAGATGTTTGTGGGAGGAATCAGAGGATAGTAAGCATCTTTGGTCAGCTCAGCATGAATCAGCAATTTCAAAAGTGAGCGTTTTAAAAAAAAGTGAAAACTTGAAGGGTGCTAGCACATTGAAATCAAGATAAATGATCATTTTGAAAAGTCCACTGCATTATGTTGGGGATGTTATACACATCAGCTTTTATTAGAAGGGACTGGCATTAGACAGTTCAGTCTCAGGCACACAGCTGCTGACAAATGCCACCTATATGAGTTAGTGCTCAGTTATGGAGAATTATGTCAAATTAAGACAGAAACTAAAGAAGTCAGTTCACAGAACAATATTCAATGATGGTTCACTCACGATTATTGTTTCTGTGAACATATGGCTGATTTAACCTGCCAGCTGTTTCGAAGAACTTTATATTACTGAACTGATTTCAGTATCTACAGACTTAGTCGGCACTTACTTTATTTCTCTTTCCATAGCATTTTTTAGAAAGGACATACTAAAATGATAATTACATATATCACATTTCGCAAAGTGTCACTGGATGAAAATACTGGAACCTTCTCCCTCACAACACTGCGGGTGTACCTACAACAAATGGACTGTAGCAATTCAAGTTGGCAACTCACCACCACTTTCTCAAAATCAAATAGGCATGTCCCATAATTGCCAGCCCAGCCAGCCATGCCCACATCCCATGAATGTTTTATTTTAAACAATTCCTAGCTATACAAACAGAACCAGGTTCTTTGCAAAGAAAGCAATGCCAATCTATGATGTCATATAAAACTAAGAGTTAAACTATTAATTTTATTCCAAGAATTCTTACCAAATTCAGGGCAAGCCCAAATCATAAATGCCTATTTTAAGTAGAAGACTTGATTATGTTGTCCATTTAGATATGATTGGATATTAGAAATACAAAAGACTTTCTGTCAAGCTCTAATTTTCACAATTGAAGAAGTGGATATGGAGTGTAATCTGCAGAGCAGATTAATTCACAATGGGAATTCTGGGAATGTGGTTCCTCTGAGCAATACGAAATCATGCAGATTCTCCCTAAAGTTTGAACTGAAGTCCAGAAGGGAACCTGAATTTGGGATCCTAAAGATGACTATACTAGTTTTTTTGAAAATCTGAGTCACTGAGTCACCATCTCTAAATATGGGACTGTGACTTCCTGTATCAAAATTATTTTTGTACTAAATGAAGCATACGATGAGGGTCATACTGTCAATGGTATGGTCTAACGTGAAATACCTACACAAAGCATTTCTGCTGGATGCACTTAATATCGTACACTTCATTGGAATATCTACCAAATCAGTAGCAATATAACAAGTATAAACATATGTAAAAGATAACATTTTTTTTCCCACCTTTAGAGAGTAACCATGAGATGGTAACCATTAGACATGGAAGGTGAATACTTGACATAGAGGCCAGTTCTCAAGTAGGCAACCTTCTCCTCTTGGCTATGCCAATTTAAAACTAAGCTGTGTATTTTGCCCATCCAACTGCAGGGGGTGTGCACACCACACATGCAGCTGTAATGCCTGTGTCACCACTGCATTTAACTAGAAACTTCTCATTCACAAATTATCGGAGAATATCACAATTGTTCACTCTCAAAAACTGCTCAAGACATTGAGGCAACTCATTTAACCATATTCTCCATTCTTTAAAACGTATAGGCAGAGTTTGAAGTGCAGCAGTTACAAAGTTTAGCTTTAGGTGCTAGAACATACTCTGTGCACACCAAAGCCAGTGAATGAATTAGCAAGTGAAGCAGTGAACAGAGCAATGAGTGGGGCAATGTTGGGACAAGACAACACAGCAATGAGGAAGAGGCAGCATCAATGCGTGCATGACTTCTGGCGCCAACTTAACAGTTCCAGTGTGGTGAGAGATAGCAGGAACTGCAGATGCTGGAGAATCTGAGATAACAAGGTGTAGAGCTGGATGAACACAGCAGGCCAAGCAGCATCATGGGAGCAGGATTTTCTGATGAAGGGTCTAGGCCTGAAACATCAGCCTTCCTGCTCGGCCTGCTGTGTCCATCCAGCTTTACACCTTGTTATCTCAGTTCCAGTGTGGTGCTGATGCACCATAATGAAACCAATAGCATTGATTTCCTGTTTGAACATGCTGGCAGGAGTTACACTGTCAAAACTAAGGTAACTAGAAGCCCAAGAAATGATTTTTTTTAAGCACTTTACATGCTAACAAGACTTACAATATTGTTGTTAAACAGCTCTGCCACAGCATGGTAATTAGAATATTCAAACTTCCTCTGTTTTAAAATTCTTAACTTTATTTTCAATTTCCCCAGGACACTGGCTTTTCCTCTTATATGAAGTAGTCTCCCTTAGCTTGTAATGCTTACCATTTATGGTAGTATTGAAGATGATCTCTTCTACTTTCACAACCAGCGACATAAATTTTCCATCTCGTGGAGATTTATGTGTCTACCCCCCAACAATCTGAAGCTAAACCAGCTGTGTGCAAGCTTGGTGTCAAATTTGACTGTAAGATAAGCTTCCTTCAAATTCTTTCACCATCACTATAATCACTTGTTTCTACCACTGTATCACTGACTGATACCACCTGGCCTAACTTATCTGCTGCTGAAACACTAATTCATACTTTTGTCACATCCAAATTTCACAATTTCAGTGCTCTCTGGCCAGCTTCCCATCTTACCCCAGTTGCAAACTTGAGGTCATTTAAAACCCTTTGCCTGTGCCTTCCTTGTACCAAGTCCCCATTCAACCATCATTCCGGTGCTTGCTGACCTATATTAGTTCCAGATGTTCTTAAGCAACATTTCAAGTCAAAATACTTTGTCCCGTTTTTCAAGTCCCTCCATATCCTTGGGTTTCCCTATCTCTGTAACATCTTCAAATGCACAACCCTCTGAGATATATGCGCTCAACTGGTGCTAGCCTCTTGTACATTCTCAATTTTAATCGCTCCACCATTTTAAGTATGTCAAGGACTTTGGACAGAAAAAGGAGGTTCAAATTGAGATGGTTATTTGCAATGTTGGAGAGTGAAGGTTATTTTGCTGTTTCATTTTGGCAGGCATGGTGATTTGGCAGGAAATTAAGACAAAGCCTAAATAGATGAACCATAAATATTCTCAGCTGAATAGCAGCCAGAAGGGACAAGGGCTGGTCAATAGTTCAGCAGAAATAGAAACAAAAGTAACGAAGTACCTTCTAAAAAGTAAATGAGTGATAAATAATGATATACATTAAATTGTCTGGGTAGCAATGCGCAGACCATCAGCAATCAGAAGTTATGATAGGTCAAAATGTGAGAGAAATACACAATCAGATTGCACTGGAAAGGCGGAATATTTAACAAAATAAAGATTCTGGCCACCAAGGCACAAACACAAATATTTAACACAAATGAGCTAGAGGAACTTCTTTGTTCTTCCATTGGACGTGGCCATTATTGACTAGATCAACATTTATTACTCATTCCCGTATACCCTCAAGAAGGTGTTGGGTGACAATAATGTGAACCTTCTGCACTGCAACAACTTACCAAGGCAATTTCATCAGTAAAATCAGATTAGCTACAGGCTCAAATGACTGATTGGCCTACTCTTGTTCCTTGTTCATGTGTTTTTTGAACCACTGCAGTCCATGAGATATAGGTACACCTACAATACTTCTAGAGAGGGAGTTCCAGGCTTTTTACCCAATGACAATGAAGGAACAGTTGTACAGTTCCGTGTCACGATGATGTATGGGTTGGAAGGGAATTTGGAGGTGGTGGTGTTTTTATGCATCTGCTGCCTTTGCCCTTCTAATATGGTAGAGGTTATGGGTTTAAAAGGTCCAAACACATGAACAAGGAACAAGAGTAGGTCAATCAGTCATTTGAGCCTGTCTCATAATTCAATAAGATGACAGTTAATCTGATTTTACTGATGAAGGTGCCTTGGCAAGTTGTTGCAGTGCAGAAGGTTCACATTATTGTCACTGTAAAGCTTTTAGGGTATGATATAGTTACCATTACAGAAATTTGGCTACAAGGAAAAAGGTGTTTAATGTGCAGTACAGGCAAAGGGCCACTCAAAGAGTCCCGTAATTTAACACTGAAAATCATTGAAGCAAATGTGCTTCTGTCTAAAATCTAATAACCATATTTTACATGCATAAAATTGCAGTATAGCATGTAATGGATTAAGTAACTTAGTATACTGAACTTCTAGCCTGCAACACATTAGTCTAATCGTTGACATACCAGCATTTGGACATAAGGTAGAATCTTTTGGTTTGTCCCAAAACTTACTTCTTGATTCGATTAGATGCAAAATAAGATGATTGCATGGACACCACAGCAAACCTAACAGCTCATCACTTGACTACTGAACCTGACCTTGTAGAACAATAATATGCTGAGAGTAGTGCAAAAAGACAAAGAAATTACTTATGTGTGTGATACACTTCAATTTGTGCAGGAAGGTGAATAGTATAGTCCTCTTGAGCAAAATCTTGATAAAATAACAGAATTCATATAAAAAAAATTGAAGTGTTAAAAACAGGAATGAGCAAACATAGTAAGGTCATACCTAAATTGAAAGAGTTCACCACTTTTCAAAATGCCTGATAACCAGATTAATTTCAGCCTAACTATTGTCAGTGTTCTTTTCTTCATTTAACAAACGTTCACTTATTAGCAATTTGCATGGGCATGCCAGCAAGCGAGCAAGGTATATTTTAGTGCAAGGCTGTGTTTATTCTTCAAGTTTGCAATAAACATTTACATTTTTGTTGTAAAAGTTTCAAGATTTTGTAGTGTTTAGGGTGGTACATTTGTATGCATAGATTAAAAAGTTTTGATTTTGAAAGAAAACAAGAAACCACAGGTCTGGTGGAACGAGGTTGAGAAAATAAAATGGAACGCTAGAGTTGCCAAGCACATGTTCGAGCACATAAGTGATCTGGTGCAGCTGGTTTAGTACATGCAACTGTCTTTCAGTGTCTATTTTTAAATGAAACCGAGGATTAAGAGAGAAAATAACTTTCTCAATGTTGGAATTTCAGAAAGTCGTGAAGTAGGAAGATACTTTTTTTTTCAAGATGTACAATCAACTCTAATCATGCTCATTAATAATCTGTTAATGGTTAAAAATTAGGTAAACTTGGATAATGTCTGAATATCTTATTGTTTTAAATCTACACCAGTTTTTATTAAAAAACATACAAGATGTAACATACATCCAATGTAGTGCCACAACATATGTATATAAATAGATCCTCTGAGCGATTTACACTGTAACTTGTCAAAATGCAGGTCACAGATTTCAGCAGGCTACTAAAAACATCTAATATTTGGTGAATGGCAAAACCATTCCTCAGGAAACAAATCAACTATGTTCTGAAGGGTGACGAAGATGGTTATTAAGGTATTGATCTACAAAGAGTCCAAATCTACAGAATGGCTTGGGTACAAAAGAAAATAAGCTTTTAAGCCGGTGATTTCAAGTGAGCACATGCACCTGTTTCCAAGAAATTGAGGCAGTCCTACACGCTTTAAACAGCACAAAGCCTCTGAGATTTCTCGGTGAACAGATTAGAGGATCAGCTATCTGGATATTTGGTTCTGAAGGAATGATTGTGTAAATAAACTTCTAATTCCTTTTTGGAATAGGTAGATCTTTGGATATTCCCAAAAGATGAAGAACCATGCCCTTCAGCATAGCATCCCAGCTAGAATATGACAGAAATATCATTTGGGGCAAGAAAAAAACTTTTAGCTTATTCAGCTTGCTCTATCACTTAAGTTCTGTATTGAGATCCAAAAAAATCAATTTCACTTACTTCCCCACTTCAGATTATATCTCTCTGCACAACACCGAAACTTTGCTGTATCAGACAGGCAGAGCTGAGGACAATCTAAACTGAAAACAGTCTTGGGGCTCAACTAATTTTCTCCTTAACACTGCTGTTGAGCCTCTATTTGCAAAATATCAGATACATTTTCCTCTTCTTCAAATATACATTAATTGAATCAGTCGATATATGTTAAAATTGATAGACACAATGAAAATGGAAAGATAGATAATATATGGAGGTAACCATTAGTTGCTTATAACTCATGTAAAATATCCTCTTTTTTGGATTTTAGGAAAGTGCGCAAGTGGCTATACATGTATAGTGATTGATGTTGCATGACTTGGAGGAGCTTTCAATGCTGTAGTTGACTTTACCGTTTCAAGAAAATGCTGAGGGTGGGTCAAAAAAGTTTCCTGTTAGCTCCTTAAAGAAGTTATATTTTGCAATCTTTTACATGGAAAAACTGAAGTTGACTTGAAATAAGATGAGATTTGCTTACAATTGTTACTCTACATTTACTTACTGCCTGTCAATAAAGCAGCTTTATGATTTGTATCTGGCTTCATCTCTCTAAGGTGTTCATGTGTTGACTTTTTAAGAGGACTGGAGTCATCGTAGAAAATTAAAATATCCATTCCAGATTGCAAGTTTCTCAGTATTACATCCCTGAATCATACTCACTACTTTACACTCAACATTAGATAGTTCAAACAAACAGCTGGTCATAAAGTATGCACAAACTTTTAACAGTCAAACAAAAGACCAAACTATTAGGATGAAAATGTTTTCTGCAATACTTTACTTGTGATATCACACACCTCCTGCATCTTCTACATTATTGGACTGCCTCTTTCATAATGTTCTTGCTAGACTTTTGATTGAAAATCATCCTAGCCCCAAGCACATCTCTGCAGGAGTTTCTCAGTGCACTGTCCAGGCCCATCATCTTCAGCAGCTTCAGCAATGACCTTCACTCCACGGTAAGATTTTGCCACAGAATGACCATCTCCAAAGACAATCCAACCATATGGTCTTGATGTTCAACCTATTAAGATCGTGGACCTATCCACCATCAAAATTCAGAGATTAATCTTGACCGAGATACAACAGCAGGATGGTAGGAAATGACTCTCCAAAGCTTTTCCACCATTTACTGAGAATAAGTCAAGACTGCAATAGAATTCCCTCTGCCTCTTGAATTAATGCAGCTACAACATGGAAGGAGCTCAACACCAGAATATGACAGATTATTTCACTGGCAGTCATCCATCATGACCTGTTTCACTCAAAATGACAAGAACAACAGACACATGAAAACGCAGTCATCTGAAGCCTTGATAGAAACCATCCTGACTTGAACATTTACTTTTCTTCATTCACTAGATGCAAGAATCACTGGCATTACTGGTAGGTTTTATTTCCTTTTCCTAAATGGAGTCAAGCATATTGCTGTGTAACTCGAGTCACATACAGGACAGACCAGGTAAGGGCAGTAGGTTTCCTTCCCAGTAGGACGTTAGTGAGCCAGATGGGTATTTATTGCAATTGACAGTGTTTACATAGCCAACATAGACAGCTTTTTATTCCGAATTATTATTGAATTCAAATTTCGCCATCTTCCATGGGAGGAATCGAATCTATTTCCCTCGAATATTAGCCTGGGGTTCTGAATTACTAGCCCAGTGAACCCATTGCCTCTCACAGGGTCAGGAGTAGACCATTCAGCACCTCAAGCCTGTTTCACCATTGTATGAGATCATGGCTGATCTGTGGCCTAACTCCATATATCTGCCTTTGGCCCATATCCCTTAATACTTAGTTTAACAAAAACATATCCAGCACAGATTTAAAATTAACAACTGATCTAGCATCCACTGTCATTTGTGAAAGTGAGTTCCAAATCTCTAACCACCCTTTGGGTGCAGAAGTGCTTCCTAACATCTCTCTTGAATTGTCCAGCACTAATTCTCAGACAATGCCCCCTAGATCTAGAATGGACCACCAGTGGAAATAGTTTTATCTTGATCTATCTTGTCTTTTCCTGTTATTATCTTCAAAACTTCAATCAGAACACCTGTTAACCTTTTAAATCCTAGAGAAAACTGGCCTAATTTGTATAATCTCTCTGCATAACTTAACCCCTGAAGTCCAGATATTGTTCTTGCACTCCCTCCAAGGCCAATATATCGTTCCTATGATGTGGTGCCCAGATCGACTCGCAGCAAGTGGGGTCAAACCAGGGTTTTGTGTAGCTGCAGCATAACTTTTATATCCTTATACTCCAGTCCTTTAGAAATAAATGTCAGCATTCCATGAACCTTCTCAATTAATTTCTGCATCTTTTGTGGCATTATAAAGATCTATGCAATTGAGCCCCCACATCTCTTTGGACATGTAACTTCATAACATCTAGAAAGCATCCTGATTTTTCCATTTTTGGTCCGAAATCTTAGACTTGCTTACTTTGAAATACATCTGCCACAGTTTTGCCCATTTACCTAGTCTATCAACATGCCTTTGTAATTTTATGCAATAATTTACACTGTCTGCAATGCCACCAAACTTTTTGTCATCAACAAATTTGGATAGGTGACATCTATGTCATTATTCAAATCATTTGTAAATTATGTGAATGGTTGAGGCCCTAACAAGGGTCCTTGTGGGACACCACTAGTCACATCCTGTCAATGTGATTACCTACCAATTATCCCTACTTTCTGTCATTTGCTACTCAACCAATTTCCATGCCATGTCAGTAATTGCTGTCAATTTTGTGGGCTTCTACTTTAGTTAACTCTTTCTTCTGGGACCTTATCAAATGCTTTCTGGATATCCATAAAAACAACATCCACAGACATTCCTGTCCATTACCTTTTCAAGTTTGTCAGGCATGACCTGTTTGTCATTAATCCATGCTGGCTGTCCCTGATTAACTGAAACATTTCAAGGTGTAACTGGTCTGTAATTTCCTGATTTTCCTCTTCTGCCCTTTTTAAAATGTCGAACAATGTGTATACTTTTCCAATCCAGTGGGATGACTCCTGAACCCAGGGAACCATGAAAGGTTTTAGTTAGGGCATTTACAATGTGCTCCCCTACTTCCTTTAACACCCTCAGATAGAAACAATTCAATTCTGGGGATTCATCTTTCTTTAGTTCCATTAATTTCCTCATTATTGATGTTTTATTTATGTAATTTTATTCAGTCCCTGTCCCTGATCCACTGTTAATTTCCACAAGACTTCTGGCAAGCTATCCTCCTTTTCTACTGTAAATACTGAGGCAAAGTAATTATTCAACATGTCTGCCATTTCTCCATTGCCAGTGACAACGACGCCACTTTCAGTTTTTTAGTGGGCCAACATTGCTTTTGATCACCTGTTTTCCCTTTTTGTAGAATTTCTTCTCATTGGTTTTGATGTCCCTTGCAAATTTCCTTTCATAAACCTTTTAGTAGCTCTTAAATGCAGTTTTGTGGCCTTTTGCTGGTCTTTGTATGTTTCCCATTCAGCAGAACCTGTGCTGTTTTTTGCATTTTTGTAAGCCTTTCTTTTAGCTTTATGCTGTTCCTTATGTCTTTAGCTGTCCGTGGCTGTTTTTTCTGTGATGCGCAGCTTGTCCCTCTAAGAGGTATAAACTGGTTCTGTATTGCATGTATATGTTGTCATGCCTTGATTGCCATTTAAACAGCTCTGAAATAATTTTGAAATTTTTTTTGATGAACGGGTTCAGGTTTAGGCTTTATTCTTCCCATATAAATAAAAAGGGACATGAAAGGCAACTTTTTCCACACAGAGGATGCTTTGTAAATGGAATGAACTGCCAGAGGATGTGGTCGACGTAGGTACAGTTACAACATTTAAAAGACATTTGAATAGGTACATAAATAGGAAAAAGTTAGAGGGATATGGGCCAAATGCAGGCAAGTGGGGCTAGCTTAGTTTGGAAAACTTGGTCGGTATGAATGAGTTGGACTGAAGAGTTTGTTTCCATGCCGTGTGACCACGTATGCCCCTGCACCACCATTTGGCTACATACTAATTTCCATAAATGGTCTTGAACAGAGTTCCAATAAGCAATATTTCTTTCAAATAACAAAAGCAAAGATTGTCAACTTATTACTTACAATTGTATGAAAATGGAATATATTCAAACAAACTTAAAAATTAGTTTGATGAATTTTTTGAAAACTTTACTAAGTTCTGTCTAAATTTTTAATGTCCACATTTCAGGGGATAGAATGAGTGCTACATTTTGTTTGGAATACACAGCATTAATGGTTGGGAACTTCAGCTGCTACCTATGAGATATGATCAAGAACCAATCCTTGAAAATGCTGAAATGTGGGAGAATGTTTCCATGAGAATGAAAGCAATTACTGAGTTCCAAACCATGGGTTGTGACCCACCTGGGTTTAATGGAAACAGTAAATGGGATTGTGACAAATAAAAACACATTACTCTCATACAGTGCAGAGGATAGACAGCTTTAAATGTCATTGCAGATACCAGGATAGTTCTTCCTCCATAGTAACAGGAAACAGTCAGAATCATAGAGATCTACAGCACAGAAAAAGGTTCTTTGGCCCATCTTGTCCATGGCAGTCAAAAACAATCACCTGACTATTCTCATCCCACTTTCCAGCACTTGGCCCAAGCCTTGTATGCATTGGCATCGCAAGTGCATATCTAACTACGTTTTGAACATTATGAGCATTGCTACCTCTATCACACTTACAGACAGTGAATTCCAGTTTCTCATCACCTTCTGGGTGAAAAGGTTTTTCCTCTCATCACCTCTAAACTTGCTGCTCCTTCCCTTAAATCAATGCTTCCTCCATCAAGGGAGTAAGTTTCTTCCTATCTACCCTATCTATGCCCCTCATAATTTTAAGTGTCTCAATCATGTCTGCTCTCAGTCTCCTCTAAGGAAAACAACACTTATCTCTCCAATCACTCATCATAACTGAAACTCTCCAGCACAGGCAACATCCTGGTGAATCTTCTCTGCACTTTCTCCAGTGCTATCACACCTCTTCTATAACTGTGGGTTGCAAAACTGCACATAATACTCTAGCTGTGACCTAATCAACATTTTACATAATTCCAGCATTACTTCCTTGCTCGTAAACTTTATGCCCCAACTAACAAAGGCAAGTATACTATATGCTTTCTTAACCACTTTATCCAACTACCCTAACACCTAAAGGGACCGATGTACATGTACACAAATGTCCCTCTAATCCTTGGTGCTTCCCAGGGTCATATCATTCATCATTTATTCCTTTGCCTTGTTTGTCCTTCCCAAGTGCATCATCTCCAAGTTATTCAGCTTCTGCACTCTCTCCAATGCATGTGCATCTTTCCTATCATGTAGCATCCACAACTGCGCACATTAGACCAGGTGAAATCTAACCAGTCTCTTGTACAAGTTCAACATCACCTTGCTGTCATATTCTATATCCCTATTAATAATGGGCATAGGACATCACTGCACACTTTATTAATTGCTCACTCCACCTGTCCTGCCACTTTAAATGATCTGTACACAAATACCCCCTTTAGAACTGTGCCCTTCATTTTATATTGCCTTTCAATATTCTTCTGACCAAACTGCAGCATCCCACACTTCTCCTTTGTTTCTCTGCTCTATCCACATGGCTCTCTGGAATTGTGTAGCTTTCTATTGTAGCTCTTTTCGTGATGCACTCACTCCAAACCACCAACCACAGATCAACCTTTCCTCAACCACTGAGCCTCCAATCACAGGTTCATTGTCTACCAATAACTCTCAGCCCCGTGGAGACAGTAAGGACTGCAGATGCTGGAAGTTAGAGTCAACAGATGTTGAGCTGGAAAAGCACAGCTGGTCAGACGACATCCGACGAGCTGTCTGACTGGCTGTGCTTTTCCAGCTCCACATTTATTGACCTGCCAAGCCCGTGCTCGCTGACCCTCCAATCACAGCTACACCTAATTTTGTGTAAGCACATTCATCTTTGAATCACAATCCCCCCCCCACCTCCCACAATTTCCCACTGTCATTGCTTTTATGTTGATTTTGATGCTTAGCAGTAGCTGCTCTTCAGCTTCCTTCATGCAATCTGCACAGTGACCTGGAGCTCTTCTGCAGTTTAACAGCTTTTGAAAAGAGAGAAATCGGAAAATAAAAGTTTGAGCAGGAAAATGTAAAGTAGAGGGGGTTTCTCCTGAAGACAGAGATAAGGAAATGGTAGTGACAGTGTGTTTCCTTTCCCAACCAAATCCACTGAGCCTGTAAAATGAGATTTTGAGAAGTGGCGGAGAATGATGCGTTGAATCCAGAGGTTATTGGGGTGATATGTGAGGACAAGGGGAATTCTGTCTTTGTTTTTATTGCGGGGAGGGGGTGTGAGGGCTGAGGCGCGGGAACACATGCATAGCTACATGTCTTATTGGGCCTGGTAGATTCAATAAAATACAACACACTTTACAAAGTACTTTAAAAACATAGGTTTTCATATTTATATGCTGCATGAGATGTTGAGTTACAATACACAAACTTTAATAATTATATACCAAATGTTACTGTGTTGGTTTATTCCTACTTATTTTTGTTGGTATCTAGGGCTAGACGGGAACACAGTTTGGAAGCCACTACCATAGTAACTTAATCTCAGCCCAGTTTAAAGTGTAAACTTTGACAGTTGCATGTTGCCAGCAATTTAATTGTGCAAGATGACTGAACAGTACTTTTGACATCTCTACAAGCAAACCTATGAACAGTAGTAACTTGAAAGTAATTGGCAGTATGAACCTAGCTAACTTTTTCTTCCCTGCTGAGACCTGTTCAAATGAAGTGCAGCTGCAAACTCAAAAGATCAGCTCATTCAACATCTATTGAGCACCTCAAGTACTATCTGCATTTCTCATCATTATGATTTTACATAACATGGCATTCAGGAGCAGAGTCAATAAGAGAAACAAACAGTGAAATACACCATTCTGGTTTATTTCAAATCAGGAAAACCTCAAACTCACATGACAATTATCTGAGAGTTGCAGAGACCTTCTTCAGAAGTGACACAGTTTATAGAACTCTATTAACACAGCAAAAGAATAATTTAAAAAGCAGGCATACTTGAGATTAAATGATTTTGGTGCAGGGGCTATTCCAACTGTAGTGAATTTGCATTTAGAAATAATGCCATTTAAGTGAAATACAAAGTGTTCATAAAGTCTTTGTGTAACAACTATAATAACTTAGAAGGTTTCCATAATAAATGCAAGTTACAAATGGCATGTGAAGGCAAAAGTCATAAATGTTTTGTTTTCTATTCATGCTGTTATTAATGCTTTCCTGATTGAAAATGGCAAGTGTGGATGAAAAGGCAAGCTGTTGTGTTACCGCCAGCAGAACTGAAACTCATAACAGACATGCGAAGTAAGTTCTCTGTTCAGAGGTTTTCGGAGCTTCAGTTACAGCTGAAAGCTATGAGGATAACCTATTCCTTGAGGCAATCAGCTCACAACCGAAGGATGTGCAGGTACATAAAGAATTGGTGACTGCCAGGCAGTAATGGAGGACCACACAGATCATATGGGAGTCATGTGAGTGCATCTAGCTCTCCAGCTAGTATCCATTAGTAAAAACTGCTGAGGGCAATGCTTTATCAGGGGCCACAGCCAGAGCCAGATCCAGGCAGCACAGGTAGCTCAGCTGCACAGATATAAGGAAGACTGGGAAAGCATAGGAAATCTACAACTAGGTTCGCAAACACGTATTTCTATAGGTGTGGATGTGATTACAGAACACAGTCAGTTCTGATGTAATGTAACAGTTCCATTCTCGTGTGATCTCGCATTATAAGAAAATTGTGCAATGGCCATGTGATTTAAACTAATGGGGCTGGAATCATGTTATAGCCAATACAGGAAAGAAACATTTGGGTTCTACAAACAGTGGTCTAAATTCTTCAATCACGTTAAAAACAATTTGCGTTGAAGAAACACGTGTTACTTCACAACAGGCTGTAGTACATTGCCTGAACTGCCAGAAGGCATGGCCCATAGCAGTACCAATAGTACGGGCAGAAAGAGAGATGAGGTCATTAAGGCAGATTTTAGGGTGCTATGTAATCTAAGTTGGTAATTTTCAAATTCTTTGTAATTTGGTCCTGGATGAATGGAGGACAAGGTATGGCTGCATCTGGTATTGGTGATGAACTAGGTCAAGTAGATCAAGTCACAGTAGGAGAAAATTGAGGGAACAGTATAATATTGAAAGGTTTAAGTGGCAATTGAAGAGGATAAGGAGGAATATGGAATAAAAATATGATATCATGAGTCCAGCTACACCAAATGGATTTCAGAGGTTCAACGCGGAAGCTCACCACCACTTTCTCAAGGGCAACTAGGAAAGAGCAATAAATGCTGGCACAGCCAATGTCTACATCCCAAATGAACTTAAAAATTCAATTTGGTGGTAATAGATCTGTCTCAGGCATAATGGAATCAAAGACAGTTCAGGTACATTCATTCACATGAGAGAGCAAGTTACGGCAATTGTAAACAAAATGTGGTAGAAGACTGTGAAGATGATTAGCATCCAAAAAATGAATCTACACCTGAAACTGGAGAGCATGGCTGAGGTAATAATCTTTCTTTACCAAGAAAGATACTATCACAGACATAAAGAAAGAGGACAATGTTGAGATATTGGATGAGCTAAAATTGATAAAGAGAAGTAAGTAGTTGGGATGGACAAACAGGAGGCCAGAAGAACATAGCAAGCCAGGCAGCGTCTGGAGGAAAGGAGAAATCAATGTTTTTGGTATTACCCTTCTTCGGAATAGGAGCGGTCAAGCTAGCTGTACTTAAGGTTAATGAATTACCAGGACCAAATGGGGTACCATCTGAACATAGTAAGGGAAGTAAAGGAAGTAAGGGTGGAAATTGTAGCAGTATTGGCATAATCTTCTAATCCTCCATCTATATAGTGGTGGTCCTAGAGAATTAAAGAACTCCAAACAAGACAATAAAAGAAATAACCCAGTAATTATAGGCAGGATAGTAACACTGTGTCGGAAAGATTTTAGAAACAGTACACCAGAACAAAATTAACATCCACTTACGCAAGTGTAAATTAATTAAGTAAAGCCTGCATAGATTAATTAAAGACAAATGGTGTTTAACTAGCATGATTTAAGTTTTTTGATGAAGTAACAGGGTTGTTAAAGTGAAAATGCATTTCCAGAAGACATTTCATCAATTGCATCCCAGCAAAGTTGAAACCTATGAAAATGAGGCAACAGTGGCAGCATGAATACAGAGTTAGCTGAATGACAGCAAACAGATTATGATGGTGAATGGGTGTTTTCAAATTGCAGGAAGGCATACAATGAAGTTTTCAAGGGGTCATAAAACCATAAAACATAAGAGCTGAAGTTGGCCATTCAGTTCTGCTCCGTCCATTGAGTGATTAAAAATCTCTGTCTTTAATATAACCAACCTCAACAGCTCTTGGTGCTAAATAATTCCATAGACAATTTACTGACCTTGGAGGAAAAAAAAATTCTCCTCGTCTGTCTTAAATTAACAATCCCTTATTCAGATTGTGCCCCAGACTCTCCAATAAGGAAAAACAATCTTCATTAAAGAATACAAACACAAATTACTGCAGATCTGTGCTGAAAACAACAAATGCTGGAGATCACAGCAAGTCAGACAGCATCCATGGAGAGAGCAAGCTAATGTTTCAAGTCTGGATGACTCCTCATCAGAGCTGAAGTGAAGTGTGGAGGGACAGCATTTATGCTATAGTTTGGAGCGGGAGCGGGGGCTGTAGAGGGTGTGGGGGGGGTAGGGTGCTGGTGGAGAAAAGATGTTGATTGTTCAGATTAAGAGATCAGAATGTGAGAATGGCAGAACAATGGTGTGTCTCCTGCCAGACTTGAAAGACAGTAGTAGTTTCAGAGATAGTAGGAACTG
>NC_063334.1:39320567-39385574 GCF_021869965.1 Rhincodon typus
ACTGGGATTATTGGGGGTGGGGGAGGGTGGAGGAGGAGGACGACGTGATAACAAGCTAAAAGAAAGGGAGGAAATGGTTCACAATTTCAAGGTATTGAACTCAATATTAAGTCCAAAGTGCCTAGTCTGAAGATGAGATGTTGTTCCTCCAATTTGCGCTATGATTCATTGGACACTGCAGCATGCCAAAGACAGACGTGTGGGCGGACAAGCAAGATGCTGTGTTAAAACACCCAGCTACTGGAAGGTCAGGGTCCTGCTTGTTCACAGACTGGAGGTGTTCTGCAAAGCGGGCACCCAGTCTGCCTTTGGTTTCTCCAATGTACAGTAGGCCACATTGGGTGCAGCGAATACAATACACAAGATTGGAGGAGGTACGGGTGAAATGCTACTTCACCTGGAAAGGCTGTTTAGGCCCTTGAATGGTGAGCAAGGAGGTGGTGAAGGGGCAGATGTTGCACCTTCTGCGGTTCCCTAAAGAATCATATGTTTCAATAAGGTCTCCTCTCATTCTTCTAAACTCTGTTGAGTACCAGCTCAACCTGCTCAACTTCTCCTCAAAAGAAAATCACTCTATACCAGGTATCACTCTATACCCAACCTAGTGATCCTTCCCTGGACTGCCTCCAATGCTAGTAACACGGCCTCTGCTTTTCTTGATACATATTAATGATGGGTGTGCAGGACATATCTTTAAAATTTGTAAGATGACAAAGAAGTGATGACACTTCAGTGACGTGGTTAGAGTGGAGCTGCTGGAGTTGCTCTCCTTCAACAGAGGGACCAGCACAGATTTGTTAGAAATGTTTAAAACCATGAGAAAATCCATCGAGAATAGATAGAGGGAAATTGATCCCACAGGCGAAGATGGTTGAGAAGTAGAGGACACTGATTTAAAAAATGGCTAAAGAACCAACATAGCATAAGGGTAAACCTGTTTACATAGAAGGTGTTCTGAGGAAGGGTCACCAGACCCAAAACATTAACTCTGTTTTTTCCTTCACAGATGCTGCCAGATCTGCTGTGCTTTTCCAGCAACTTTATTTTTGTTACATGGAAGGTGGTTAGAATCTGGAGTCCACTTGCAGAGTTTGTGGTGCAGGCAGATTCAATCATGGCACTCTAAAGAGAATTGGATAAGCACCCGATGAGAAAACAATGACAGGGCTACAAGGATAGGATAGGGGATTGAGACTAGGTGAGTTGCCTTTGCAGAGAACTGGAAAAGAAATACCATATGTGCTTTAACAATGCTTTAACAAGAACGCACCCGGAAGGAATTCAACTAACAGCTGTTGTGTGTATATCTACAGTAAATGAAATTTAAAGTTGCATAAGAATGTAAAACAATTCCTGTATTGTATGTAAAATGTAAATATAACATACATCTTGAAGAATTTGGAATTAATACATTAGCTAATTATACAACTGTTTCAAGTTGTTGTCTATCAAAGCAACCAATGCACAACGCGCATCAAGGATATTGTCTACTTCAGGACCTTGATTAGGAGAGGGTGGTGGGAGGGTAGTGTGAGGGAAGAGGGTCAGGGAGAGACAGAGAGAGAGAGAAAGGGGGAGGAGACAAGGAAAGACAAAGAAAGAGGAAAAAGAGAAAGAGGGAGAGAAAGGGGTTAGGGATGTCGAGGAAGAGGAGGGTGATGAAGTGATGGGGAAGGGTGAGGGGGGCAGGAACAGAAGAAGAGAGAAGGAAGGAGAGATGAAAGGAGGGAGGGAGTGGCAGGTTAAGACAGAAATGGGATCGGGGACAGGGAGAGAGACAGAGGAGGAAAGAAAGAGAGGGACAGGGGAGGAGCTTTGGGAGATGTGAGGGATTTATGAAAAGAGAAAACGAGGGGGAGAATAAGAGAGGAAGACAGGGAAAGGGAGGGAGCAAAGAAAGGATGGAGGGAGCGAGGGAGGGAAGGTGAGAGAGGATGGGCAAGTATAGGAGAGGGGGAGGAAGGTGGGAGGGGGAGGAAGGTGGGAGAAATGGAGAAAGGCAGAGAGAGAAGGAGGGGAGGGGGCGAGCAACAGGGAATGGGAGGGAGAGGAAGGGAGAGTGATAGGGAGAGAAAGAGTGATAAGGACGGGGACAGGAAGGGAAGAGCCGGGGGTAGTGGGACAGGAAGAGGCAGAAGGAGGTTGGAGAAAGTGGCAGCAGGCGGAAGGTCAAGAGAGTGAGGCTGGGAGGTAGGTGGCAGTGAAGAGAGGGGAAAGCGGGGAGGGATTGAAGACAGGAAGGTAGGAGTAGGACAGAGGGTGAGGGTGAGCGAGGCAGGAGGGACGTAGAGGAGGGAAAGGGTGAGCAGAAGTGGGCATGTAGAGAAGTGCAGGAAAGAAAGTCTGAGATGGGACAAAGTGATAAGCAAAGGGCAGAATACTAATCTCCCTGAAAAAGCATGAGGTGTATGAATATGTGAATTCAACAACTTTAATAGAAAATAGTACATGGTATGGGAAGATCTCACAGCTACTAATAAAAACCTAGTTGGCCATCACTTTTTGTTTAAAAACCTATTTGCTCTGATCAATTTTGCTAATTTAAATCAGTTCTATGATGCACCACAATGGGATAATCAAATATGTAACATACCATCGTATTTATTTTCACAGGTACAGCACAACAACGTTTAAATCATTAATTTAGAACACACTGCACTTGTTTATAATCAAAACAAGGCGATATAAACAATAGCTCTGTCTCGCAAAAAGTTTTTTTTTTCATTTGTTTCATCCTGAGAAGCACTAAACAGATAGTTTGCTCTCTGTTGCAGAAGTAAAACTTGAGCACTTTGCCTCTTGGCCTTTAATCTATGTCTCAGTTACGCTTTCTCCACAACCCCTGCTTTCAAATCTCCAGAATAACAAATATAATGAAGCAATATTTGAATCAGTGTAGGTTAATAGCTACAGAAACTGACGATCTGGCTTGTGAATAGAATTAAACGTTTTCGGATTATATTGAATAAATGTTAATTTTTACTTTCCTGAGGATAAATATGACAGATGGTGATCCACCCCAATTTAAGTTGATAAATCTGAAAACAGTGTATTGTAACCTCACAGAGGAGTTCAAAAGCAAAATAATCTTTCCATGTTGTATGCTGACATATAAAATTTACGTATCAAAATTGTGCACAAATGCGATACTTGCATTCTCCCATACTTTAATTTTACAAACCAATATATATCTACATCTGTTTCTATGAGAAAAATTAATCCCTGCTTTCAGTCGAAAGCTTTTAGTCTGCAACATGCACTATTTTGTTGTTCAAATCTGTGGATTAACAAGGCAGCATGGGACCTCCTGAAACATTGTTCAAAACTGGAAAAATTATTTAACAAAGAGATCCATTTAAAGCACAAAGCGGCATTAAACCTCAGGCATGCACATGCCCAGAACAGTTTTGTTGGGATTATATGCAAATATCTAATTACAATTGGAAGATGAAACCAAGAAAAGAAAAGCAACTCTTCAAACTTACGAGCTTCAATCTTTGCAAAGGAATTCGGGTGACATCCACTGGACTACGGTCCATCACATTCACAAATCTTGCTTCTGGAATTGCTACTGCACACATCACATGAGCCCACCTGAACAACACAAGTGACAACCTGAATAATGTGATGAACCACAAAGGAATACTGATAATAATGTCTAGTTTTACTTCTGCTCTGCCGGTCTCCCTGCTTTGAATCTGGTACCAATGTAATTTTTAAGAGTGTCAACCTTTTCAATGTAAAGGCACTGCATTTGTTTGGATTTCAGACATAAATTGGTTGCAGATCAAATCATAGATCATAGAATCCCTAGAGTGTGGAAACAGGCCCTTCAGCCCAACAAGTCCACACCTGTGAAGACCCTCAGAGCATCCCACCCAGACCCATCCCCCTGTAACCCATCTAATCTACACATCCCTGAACACTATGGGCAACTTAGCATGGCCAATTCACCTAACCTGCACATCTTTGGACTGTGAGATGAAACCGGAGGACCCGGAGAAACCCACGCAGACACAGGGAGAATGCGCAAACTCCACACAGACAGTCACCCCAGGGTGGAATCGAACCCGGGTTGCTGGCGCTGTGAGACAGCAGTGTTAACCACTGAGCCACCGTGCTGCCCCAAAGTAATTTTTAGAGTGTCAACCTTTTCAACGTAAAGGCATTGCATTTTGTTTGGATTTCAGACAAAGTTGGTTGTAGAATACAGTGAAATCTCTGTTCCCCCCTCATTTTTCAATTTGTCTTAAGTCCAAGTCTAAGCACATACAGAAAAGGCTGAAGGTCAACAATCAATTATTGGCTTCATTATACAGAGGATAATTCACTATTGAAGGTGAATTATGACAGTTATTTCACTTATTTAAGCAAGACTCATAATTCATGAATGTCACAGGTTAGAGAAATTTATGATGATCTTTTAACTAATAAAAGAACCAATTATTACCAGTTAATCTGTTTATTCTATGGAAACAGCACGACTGGTTAAATCATGCTTTGAAACAGGTTTTGGAACACCAACTCTGGAGAAGAATGCTGACCAATATTTCCAATCATCACAATGTTCCCCTACCCCATACAAGTGTGCACCGCTTTACTCCTTTACTCAACAGATTCTATCATACTATGCAGGAGTAAATGAGAGAAGCAGACACATCAGGAATGAGAACACACAAATTACTGAAAATAACTCCAGAGAACAGATTTAAGTTGTACCATGGCAACAAGCAGTTTCTCTAAATTATCACAATTCTCTAAATTAACAACACATAGCAATTTTCTCCCCACTACAGATCAGAGACATTTTACCCTTTCTTGGGATCAATACAGAACAGTACCCCACCTTATGCCACAACATTCCACAGCCTCTCAGCTAACAAGATTTTCCTTTCTCTCTTTCCACACGGTACTATGAACATAGTCTTGACAATAAACAACATAAATCTTTCTTTATTTTTTAATTCATACTCTATTAACATATTTATAAGAGCCAAACTCCTATTCGTTTCTCTTGCTTACCAGCATTCTCAAATTCATGAACTGTGTAATTAACCTTCTAGGTAGCTCTATTCATCCACACTAAGACATGGCTTCCTAGGAAATGTATATGCCACCTTTATGCCCATTCAATCTCTATTTTTATAGAAAGGTGTTTGTTTCTTTGTTGGTTAATTTGTTTGTTCCTTTCCAGAAAAGAGAAACACACAATAAATGAATATGCTCTGATTAAGAGTCATCTAAACTTGAAATGTTAGTTTTTTTTCTCTCCATGGATGCAGCCTGACCCGCTGTGACTTCTAGCAATTTTTGTTTTTAGAACAGACTCCAGCATCTGCAGTAATTTGCTCTTACAAATGAATGTAAAATGAACTGCCATGCACTGAACATGTTAACTAAATAGAATACACAGCATACAGTTTATGATCTACTCAAACCTCCTTGTTTGCTTACTTAGTTTCCATTTAAATGCATTTATATTATTTGCCTCAACTACTCACTGTGATAGCTTGTTTCACATTTTCACCACCCTGGCTGGAGTTCTCTTTTTCTTCCGTATCCTGTTTGAATTTTTTGGTGAATGGTTTATAGTGGAGGCCTCTAATTTGACTTTCACATAAACAGAAAAACTCATTCTCTGCTTACTCAATCAAAAGCTTTCATAATTTAAACTCTAGTGGAGGTTCAGAAGAATGATCCTGGGAACGAAGGGCTTATCAAATAAAGGTGCAGTTGAGGACTCTGGATTTGTTCTTGATGGAATTTAGAAGGATAAGGGGGAATCTCATTGAAACTTACAGAATACTGAAAGGCCTGGATAGAGTAGACATGGAGTAGATGTTTCCACTAGTCGGAGAGACTAGGACCTGAGGGTAAAGCCTCAGAGTGAATGGATGACCTTTTAGAGCTGAGATAAGGAGGTATTGCTTCAGCCAGAGGTAGTAAATGTGTGGAACTCATTGCCACAGAAGGCTGTGGAGGCCACATAACTTACGACAGAGATGGATAAGTTCTTGATTCTTGATCAAAGGCTATGGGGAGAAGGCAGGAGAATGAGCTGAGAACCGTGATTGAATGGCAGAGCAGACAAATTGGCCAAAGGGGCTAACTCTGCTCCTATATCTTTTGATCTTAAATACTTCTATTAGGTCACTCCTTACACCTTCACAATTTTTTCAAGAAATTATACTACATGATTGTTACTGGTTATTGAGTCCACAGCAGGGAGCAACTAAGTAGCTTTTTGAAGTGTAACCTTACTAGTTTTCTTTTGTAAATCTACAATAGTGAGTACAGTGGAGTTTTTTTTATTGTATATTGTTATTGAGATCTTTCTCTTGACGTACTAAGATAGCCTGGACCAGTAAGACTATTGTTTTCTGGGTCTGTAGATTGTTAAGGTGCAAAGATGGGCTTCAGTAGAGTGATGTGCTCTTCCTGTTGGATGTGGGAGATTAGGGTGAGTTTCCATGTTACTGATTATTATGTCTGCAGGAAATGTGTTTGGTGCGAATGGATCGGTTGGAGCGCCAGTTAGAGGCTTTTAGGAATTTACAGGATCTGGGGGTGTGATGGATGGAGGGAGATAATCTGAAGATACAGTCAGGTAGATGGGTGACCTCCACGAAAGGTAGGAGAGAGAAGCAGGTAGTGCAGGAGTCTCCTGTGGCTATCTCCATCTCACACAAATATGCTGTTTTGGAAAATGTATGTGGTGAGGGACTCTCAGGGGAATGTAGCACTGACAGCCAGATTTCTGGTACCAAGACTGGCTCTAATTTAATGAGGGGTATGCCAGGTTCCAAGCAATCAATTGTGAAACGGCACTCTGTAGTTAGAGACACAGACAGATGATTGTGCGGCCGACAGGGAGACATGACAATGGTGTGTTGCCTCCCTGGAGCCAGTATTAAAGATATCTCGGGGAAGGTAAAGAATAATATCAAAGGGGAGCAGGACCAGCAGCAGGTTGTTGTACACATTGGAACTAATGGCATAGGAAATGAAAAGGACGAGATTCTGAGGGGAAAATATAGGAAGTTAAGCAGGAATCTAAAAAGTACGTCTTAGAGGGTAAAAATATCTGGATTACTCCCAGTGCCACGAGCTAGCGAGGGTAGGAATTGAAGAATTGAGTAGATGAACGTGTGGCTGAGGAGTTGGTGCAGGGAGAAGGATTCACATTTTTGGATCATTGGAATGTCTTCTGGGGTAGAAGTGACTTGTATCAGAAGGACGGATGGCATCTGAATTGGAAGGGGACTGATATACTAGCAGGGAGATTTGCTAGAGCTGTTCGGGAGGATTTAAACTAGTAAGGGGATGGGGTTCGACCCAGGGAGAGAGTGAGGAAAATGATCCATGTGAGACTGGTACAGTTGGGAAAAGGCGTAAGTCAAACAGATAGGGCAGGCAGGAACAAAGCAGAGAACGAGGTAGGACTGATGAATAAACTACATTTATTTCAATGCAGGAGGCCTAAACACGTAAGGCAGATGAACTCAGGGCATGGTTGGGAATATGGGACAGGGATACCACAGCAATCACAGAGATGTGGCTCAGGGATGGACAGGACTGGCAGCTTAATGTCCAGGGTATAGATGCTATAGGAAGGATAGAAAGGGGGGCAAAGGAGGAGAGGGAGTGATGTTTTTGATTAGGGATAACATTACGGATGTATTTAGGGAGGATATTCCTGGGGATACATCCAGGAAAGCTTTTTGGATGGAACTGAGAAATAAGAAAGGGATAATCACCTTATTGGGACTGTACTATAGACACCCAAATAGTCCACTGGAAATTGAGAAACAAATTTGTAAGGAGATCTGAGTCATCTGTAAGAATAATAGGGTGGTATGGTAGGGAATTTTAACTTTCCAAACATAGATTGGGATTGCCATAGTGTTAAGGGCTTGGATCGAAAGGAACTTGTTAAGTGTGCACAAGAAAATTTTCTGATTCAGTATGTGGACGTACCTAGAGAAAGTGCAAAACTTAACCTACTCTTGGGAAATAAGGCAGGACAGGTGACTGAAGTAACAGTGGACAGCAGTTTGGGACCAGTGACCATAATTCTATTGGTTTTAAAATAGTGATGGAAATGAATGGACCAGATCTAAAAGTTAAAGTCTAAATTAAAGTTAAAATGTAAATTGCAGGGATCTGTTCTGGGGCCTCTGTTCTTTTGTGATCTTTATAAATGACTTGGATGAGGAAGTGGAAGGGTGCGTTAGTAAGTTTGCCGACGACACGAAGGTTGGTGGAGTTGTGGATAGCATGGAGGACTGTTGTAGGTTGCAACGGGACATTAACAGGATGCAGAGCTGGGCAAAGAAGTGGCAGATGGCATTCAACTCAGAAAAGTATCAAGTGATTCATTTTGGAAGGTCGAATTTGAATGCAGAATACAGGGTTAATGGCAGGATTCTTGGCAGTGTGGAGGAACAGAGGGATCTTGGGGTCCACGTCCATAGATCCCTCAAAATCGCTACCCAAGTTGACAGGGTTGGAAAGAAGGCGTATGGTGTGTTGGCTTTCATTGGCAGGAGAATTGAGTCTAAGAGCCACGAGGTTATGCTGCAGCTCTATAAAACCCTGGTTAGACCACACTTGAAATATTGTGTTCAGTTCTGGTCGCCTCATTATAGGAAGGATGCGGAAGCTTTGGAGAGGGTGCAAAGGAGATTTACCAGCATGCTGCCTGGACTGGAGGACAGGTCTTATGAGGAAAGGTTGAGGGAGCTAGGGCTTTTTTCATAGGAGCGAAGAAGGATGAAGGGTGACTTGATAGAGGTGTACAAGATTATGAGAGGCATAGATAGGGTGGATAGCCAGAGACTTTTTACCAGGGCAGAATTGACTATTACGAGGGGGCATAATTTTAAGGTGACTAGAGGAAGGTATAGGCGAGATGTCAGAGGTAGGTTCTTCACACAGAGAGTGGTGAGCGTGTGGAATGCGCTGCCGGCAGTGGTAGTGGAGTCAGATACTTTAGAGACTTTTAAGCGACTCTTGGATGGAAGATAGTAAAATGTACGGTATGCAAGGTAGTTTGATCTAAGTAGGATAATAGGTCGGCACAACATCGTGGGCCGAAGGGCCTGTACTGTTCTATGTTATATGTTCTAAATTAGAAGGACAATTTTCATGGTATTAGGCAAGAACTTGCAAAAGTTGATTGGGGGAGCGCAGATGTTGGCAGGTAAAGGGATGGCCATAAAATGGTTGAAAACTTCAAAGTTTGCAAGTACACGGAGAACACCCAAATTGAAACATTTGTATTGAAAGGCTATACAGTTAGCAGGCCAAGCAGCAGCATTTTTACCGAGGCAACAGGCTTTTAAATTTAGCCAATCAGTTTGAAACAGGTGCTTCAATACTAAAAACCTATTAAGTTTAAGTCTGATGGTTTTGACAATATATGAACAATCTTATTGTAAGAAATACTGATCTACCATCAAGGGTATAAAAGAAGGGGGCAATTGGAAAAAGACCCCAGAGCTAGCTGTCATATGCCTAAGAAAATGACTCAGCTCTCAAGAAAGAATCGCTGGCTCTCACAGCCTCCTCTATGTCTTAGAGAAAGCACCATCTAAATAACAACAGTACCAACGGCACAACTAGTTAATATTCCCGACAAAAGAATCAACAGAGAATACATTTCCGACAGAAAAACTGATGGAGAATCATAGAATCCCTACAGTGTGGAAACAGGCCCTTCGGCCCAACAAGTCCACACCGAACCTCGGAGCATCCCACCCAGACCCATCCCCCTATAACCTACCTAATCTACACCTCCCTGAACACAACGGGCAATTTAGCACGGGCAATCACCTAACCTACACATCTTTGGACTGTGGGAGGAAACCCACGCAGACATGGGGAAAACGTGCAAACTCTACACAGACAGTCGCCCGAGGCTGGAATTGAACCCGGATCCCTGGTGCTGTGAGGCAGCAGTGCTAACCACTGTGCCGCCGAAGGCACAGAACATTCTGGAAGACATATAACTAGTTGTAATTTCAAGAGTAAACTCTATTTTTTTCATATCAGTGGGACTTCTATTTATTGGAACAGCATACCATTAGAATCTTGCTTTATTCAAGAGTAGTTAGTAGTTATAAAGGATTTATTCCATTTGTTAATAGTTTAGTTAATTTCTTCACTGTTAGAGTTAAATAAATAAATTGTTGATCTTAAAGTAACTGTCAAGGATTTATTTTAATTCACAACTAGAAGTTGCTGGAAGACAAGTTACACCACTTTTCACACTCCTTTTACAGAGTACAGGGCGAGATGCTTCTCTTTGGGTGTTTCAATTTTAGTTCTCAGAGGGGTCAACCTCTGCTTTATAACAGACAGCAGAAATCGAGTGATTGATTATAAGAGCATAAAAGCAGTAGGCGCATACTTAAGAGGGAAATCAGAAGGGCAAAAAGGGGATGAGATAGCTTTGGCAAATGCGATTAAGGAGAATCCAAAGGGATTCTACAGATATATTAAGGACAAAAGGATAACTAGGCAGAGAAGAGGTTCCTTAAATCAGCAAGGCCACCTATTTTGTAGAACTGCAAGAGATGGGGGAGATGTTAAACGAGTATTGTGCATTAGTTTTTACTATGGAGAAAGATATGGAAGATAGAGAACATGGGGAAATAAATAGTGACATCTTGAAAAACGTCCATATCACAGAAGATTAGGTGCTGAATGTCTTAAAATGCATAAAGGTGGATATTTCCCCAGGAACTTATCAGGTATACCCTAGAACCCTGTGGGAAGCAAGGGAAGAGTTTGCTGGCCCTTGCTGAGATATTTATATCATCGACAGCCACAGGTGAGGCGCAAGAAGACTGGAAGTTGGCTAACATGGTGCCATTATTTAAGAAAGGTGTTAAGGAAAAGCCAGGGAGCGATAGACTGGTGAGCCTGACACTGGTGGTGGGTAAGTTGTTGGAGGGAATCCTGAGGGACAGGATTTACATGTATTTAGAAAGGCAAGGACTGACGAGGAATGGTCAACATGCTTTATGCGTGGGAAATCACGTCTCACGAACGTGATTGAGATTTTTGAAGCAATAACAAAAAGAGGATTGATGAGGGCAGAGCAGTGGACATCACCTATATGGACTTCAGTAAGGCTTTCGACAAGGTTCCTCATGGTAGACTGGTCAGCAAGGTTAGATCACACGGAATAGAGGGAGAATTAGCTATTTGGATACAGAACCGGCTTGAAGGTAGAAGACAAGGGGCGGTGGTGAGGGTTGCATTTCAGACTGGAGGCCTGTGACTAGTGGTGTTCCACAAGGATCAATGCTGGTTCCACTGCTTTTTGTCATTTATATAAATGATTTGAATGTAAACGTAGGAGATATGATTAGTATGTTTGCAGATGACACCAAAATTAGAGGTGTGGTGGACAGCAAAGGAGGCTGCATCAGAGTACAACAGGGTTTTGATCAGATGGGCCAATGGGCCAAGGAGTGGCAGAAGGAGTTTAATTTAAATAAATGTGTGGTGTTGCATTTTGGAAAGACAAATCAGGGCAGGACTTATACATTTAATGGTAAGGTCCTGGGGAGAGTTGCTGAACAAAGAGATCTTCGAGTGCAGGTTCATTGGTCCTTGAAAGTGAAGTCACAGGTCGACAGAATAGTGAAGGCGGTGTTTGGTATGCTTGCCTTTATTGGTGAGTGCATTGAGTATAGGGGTTGGGAGGTCATGTTGCAGCTGTATAGGACATTGGTTAGGCCACTTTTGGAATACTGTGTACAATTCTGGTCTGTCCGCTATAGGAAGGATGTCATGAAACTTGAAAGGGTTCAGAAAAGATTTACAAGCATGTTGCCAGGGTTGGAGGGTTTGAGCTATAGGGAGAGGCTGAACAGACTGGGGCTATTTTCCCTGGAGTGTCAGAGGCTGAGGGGTGACCTTATACAGGTTTATAAAATCATGAGGGGCACAGATTGGGTAAACAGACAAGGTCTTTTCCTGGGGTGGGGGAGTCCAAAACTAGAGGGCAAAAGTTTAAGGTGAGAGGGAAAAGACTGAAAAGGGATCCAACAGGCAACTTTTTCCACGCAGAGGGTGGTGCGTGTATGGAATGAGCTGCCAGAGGAAGTGGTGGAGGCTGGTACAATTACAACATTTAAAAGGCATCTGGATGGGTGTATGAATTGGATGGGTTTAGAGGATATGGGCGAAATGCTGGCAAATAGGATTAGACTTATTTAGGATACCTGGTCGACATGGCCGAGTGGGACTAAAGGGTCTGTTTCCGTGTTGTATATCTCTATGCCTGTATGATTCTATTAACATTCCCTGGTGAAGATGTTGGAGAGCTGCTTTCTTGAAACTGCCATCTTTGGGTATGTAGGGGGACACACAGTGCTATTAGCAAAATAGTTCCAGGATTTTGACTCAACTTCCAGGTAATGATATTTTCATGCAACTGCTCCCCTTGTCCTTCTAGGTGGTAGAGCTCAAACAAATAGAGAATGCTGTCAATGGAAATCTTACAAGATACCGCAGTGCATCTTGTAGATGGTGTACACTGTTGTTACTATATGCCAGTCATGGAGGGAGAAAATACTTCACCTGGTTAACTAGTTCTGCTGCTGTGGTGTACTGATGGGAAGGGAGTAAATATGGAAGATGACAGATCTGGTGCTGCTTTGTAATAGATGATGCTGAGCTTTATTAAGTTTTGTTGGAACTTCACCAATCCAGACAGATGGAGAGTATTCCATCATACTGCCAACCTGCGTCTTTCTAAAAAGTGGACATGCCTTGGGAGTACAGGAGGTGAGTGACCTGCCACAGAATTCCCAGGCCTGATCTGCTCTTAAATATGGAGTATAATATTATGGAAGTCTTGTTACGACAACTCCTGGCATTGGTAAAACCATACTTGATGTACTGTGTAGATTTTGTCTCCTTACTTAAGGAAGGATAAACTTGCACTGGATGCTGTTGAAAGAAGGTTCACCAGCCTAAATATGGAATTAAGGACTTCTCTTCTGAAGAAAAGTGAACTCATACTCCTTGGAGTTTAGAAGAACAAAAGGTGATCTTATTAAAACATAAGGTATCAAAAACAATGGTAAATAGTTGTAACAATATAGGGTCATCGATGAGGAAAATCTTTTTGCCCAGAGAGTCATTACCTGTAGAATGCTGTTCTTCAGTGAGTAGTGAAGCTTGGGTCACTGAACATATTCAAGGCTAAGATGAACAAATTCTTATCTGACAATAGTGGAGGGTTATGGAGGAACTGATAGCAAAGCGCAATTAAGTGCACAATCAGATAGTCATGGTCTTACTGGGCAAGATGGCTTATTACTGCTTCTATTTCTTATGATCTCCGGTGCGGCACTTAGCAACTGCTCGCCTTTCAACAAATTTCATGCAATAAAGTAAATGGTACAAGTTATCTTTCAAAGCTAATCATAAAGATGAAGTTACAATTTTGAAACGGTAAGAAATTTAAATCTCATTGTATGCACACGTGTTGTTGTTTCCTTAGTTCCAAGCAAGAAAATATTAAGAGACTTTGGGACTTGATTGACCTCATGTACACACTAGCCAAGTATGCAGGTTTCGTCAATAGCAGGCTGGTGCAATTGAAAAGATCGTTAATTATTTTGAACAACTCCATATCTGCTCCAAAATAGCCCAAGGGACACAACGAGTGTGAAAATATTCTATTTCAAACTTTGATTGCACTTTAACTACAGAATGGCTTCAAGTCTTTTTATGAAACAAATTTAGAATAAATGTTGAATTAGTTCAATCAATAAGAAAAAAAGTCTTACAATACTGTAGCTTTAGCTTACCTTTTATCAGTAGTCTGCTTAAGTGCACCACCCCTCAAATTACACAGGCAACAATCCTGTAGAAATGGGGAAAACATTAAGTAATTAATCTTGTCAATCCTTTCTCTCTCATATACATGTCAATTATAAAAATAGCAGTGGCTGTGATTTTATTTCTGCAAATCTCAATGAAATAGCTTTAATATAACAAATTACATGGTTGTAACAATACATAATGCGGTGTCATTACAGCTACGTATTCAAATTGATAGAAAATACTCCAGCTGGTAAACGTTAAGTTTGTACAAATACGACCAAAACATTTCCCCATTATGAAATGTGGATATCACATTCAAGCCAAGATTAATCCAACATAAATTATCAAAAGTTGGAATACTACAACATCATGAAGTAATTTCAGCAATTCTCAAGTAGAGATAGATGAAAATTCTTCCAAATCTGATAAAAAAAATTATGGCATAACCTCTAATAAATTGAGAAAATGAAATATATTTTGCCTGTCCACTGGTAAAGTTCCGTAAAGTTCGTATGTCATTTGCAATTGATTAACTCAATTTCCACATAAAGCAAACAACAATAAATTGAATAGGTAAATTAAGTGTCAGGTATAAACAGGGAAGAGAACAAGCAGTAACCATAACTGACACCACAAATAAAAGAAATCATAACTGAAAATAACCTTTGGGAAATGATTTGAGTCATTTTGGATTCTCACTTAGACAAGAAATTGCGTTAATGAGGTTTTTAAATCACAGACAAACTTGAAAGAAAGTATTTAAACTGACCTACAGAGCTGCGCAAAGTACATTAGAAATGCCTGTAACAATGTTTTCCAATCGAAGGAAATGCTAGAGGAGACGCTAGAAATGTTTCATCTGACTCCCCAAAACTTTCTCTGTCAGCTGAACAGATTCAACTAAATACAATTACCAATTTCTACTGATACTTAAAATATTTAGAAGTTTATAAACTAGCTAACAATCAGGCATTCCACAGCCTGGCTTAAGTGAATCTATCCCAAAACAATCCGGTATATCAATGAAAACCACTGAGGAAACTGTTCTTCACAATTGTGAAAAGTTAGAAGGTTTTGCTCATTTGGACAAGATTTTTAAAAATACACAAGTCATAAAGTGCAACTAATCATCCATCGAATGCACTGGTAGATATCCCATTGCCTACATCGACACACAATAAATACGGTTAAAACACCAAATTCTTTTGAGGAATGAGTGGTCAAAATGAGAAGGACTTAGATAGGAGGTCACTAGTTACCGCAATACATATCTTACATTGGAGAAAAACAGGAAAACAAAATTCTTATAAAGCACTGCCAAGTTCTGAAAAGTCTGTATCACAAATAAGTTTGAAGTTAAGAATTTAAAATAGGGCGCCAGCATGGATTGTATTATACTTTCTGGTGAGAATCATCTCAAATCAAACCCAGGCTAGCATTAAACATCATGGGCATTTAAGTGCAAATTATGTTCTGCGCAAATCAAGTTTCAATGACCTTTTGTGTTAGGTTTAAAAATTGTGCTAAATTCTAGTCACAGCCACAAAATTGGCACTGGCATATTTTCACTAACTGTACTGTACATTTAAAAGAGTAGATGTTCTAATATGTAAGCCATTCCTTGCATGAAAGTACAAAAATGGATATGTAATAGCTTTGCAATTTAATTTTTAATTTAAAAAGGAACTGATTACTGTAATCAGGCATAACAAGCAAGTGATTCTGTTAAGGTTTTAAAAGCAATTTTAAATTATTAAAAATTTGGTTACTCGCACGCAGTTGTCTCTCCTAAGCCTGTAACTTGTACAGGATTTTTCTTTTAGAATTTCACATTATCTCGACAGTGACAAAAGAGGCCCTTTGGCCCATCAAGCCTGCACAGACCTCTGAAGAGCATCCCACCTAGATGCAATTCCCATCCTATCCCAACAGCCCCACATTTACTATGGCTAATCTGCCTATCCTGCAGAGGCCTGGACACCAGAGACAATTTAGCATCGCCAATCCATCTAACATGTGCATCTTTGGACTGTGGGAGGAATACTCGACATCATCCAGGACAAAGCAGTCCTGTTTGAATGGAACTCCTTAAACATTTAGTCTCTGCACCACCAGCACATCACAGTAGCAGTGTGTAGCATAGAACACCACAAGTAGGAACAGGACAAGACCTTATAGCCTATCGAGTTTGTTCTGCTGTTCAATACAATAATAACTGGCTTTCAGTTCCAAACTCATTGTCCTGCCTGCTCCTCATACCCCTTCATTCTCTGAGACACCATATGTATGTCTATCTCAGCCTTAAATATGTTCAACAATATGGTATCCGCAATCCAACTGGAGTAGAGAAGCCACTGAGTGAAGAATATTTTCATTTCAAATCTAAATTAACTGACTCTTTATTTTGAGTCTACATCCCCATATTCAAAAATTCCCTAGCCAAGGGAAACAACCTCTTAAATTGTCTATTTTTTCAAGCCTCTTCAGAATCTTGTACATTTCAAAACGGTCACCTTGCATTATTCCAAACACTATGATTATATGCACAGTTTACACAATATCACATGATAGGACAGCCTGCATATTCCAGGGACCAATCTAGTAAAGCTTTATTGTACTGCCTCAAATGTAAATATATCTTTCCTCAAAGATGGAGACCCAAGTTATGCACCATATTCCAGGCGTACTCTCAGCCAAGTCCTATGTAACTGCAGCAGAACTTCTTTATTCCTGTTCCAGTTCCTTTGCAATTAAGGCCAACATGTCTCTAGTCTTCTTAATTCCTTACTGTATGCACATGCTAACTTGTTTTCCCTGTACAAGTATACCCAGATCTCTCTGAACAAGTTTCACACCTTTTAAAAAAAAAATGGTGTTCTATTCTTATGACCAATAACCTTAGTTATCCATTTTATATTCTATCCGCTACCTTACTACTTGCTCATTTAAACTGTTCATATTTCTTTGCAGCCTCTCTGTCCCCCTCAAGCGTTTGCATCCCTACCTAGTTTTGTATCATTAGCAAATTTAGATGCATTGCTCTCTGTCTGTGTCTGAATCAACAATACAGATTGTAAATAGCTGAGGCTCCAACATTGATCTTTGTGGCACTCCATTAGTTATAGGCTACCAACTTGAAAATGCTGAGTTTAGCCTTACTTTTTAAAATGCTAAACTTGCATATGGCATTTATATCCCATGGGAAAATGTGCAGAAAGCTCAGAGGTCCTGAGATTTCCAATTGCTGGAAATCAGATTGACTCCCTTGATCACAATCACTATGCCCCATCATAAGGGTGTCCAAACACTGTTGTCAGAGTAGCATTCATTAACTTATAAATGTAATCAGTATTTTAAAAACAAGTGGTTCTTTGTTCAGCTGTTAACATTATATTGAAAATCACAATGAAAATGATTCCAATAAGCAGACTCATCACAAAGATTTTCTTGCAAAAATCACTGTCAATTTGCATTAGATAGTCGGTAATGCAGGATTTGTATAGCTTACGGTTGTTTCGGTAGGACGACACAAAGTTTGTTTTACAAACGGGAGGCATTCTGCATTCAGCCTGTCAGTTAATCAAAGAAATTACACACGGGGAGGTGATGGGACGAGTGATATTATCACTAGACTATTAATCCTAAGCTAATGTTCTGGTGACCCTGGTTCGAATCCTACTACGGCAGGTGGTGGAAATTGAATTCAATAAAAAAAACTGAAATTAAGAATCTACGGCTGACAATAAACAATTGTTGGAAAGACCTATGTGGTTCACCAATGTCCTTCAGGGAAAAAAAAACTGCTATCCTCACCAGGTCTGACCTACATATGACTCTAGAACCACAGCAATGCAGTTGACTCTCAACTGCCCTATTAAATAGCCAAGCAAGCTACTCAGTTGTATCAAACACTACAAAGTCCCAACAAAGAAATGTAACTCGACAGACCACTTGGCATCAACCTAGGCACCAGTAAAGACAACAGCAGAAACAGCTCAATTGACCATGCAACTTCCTTATTATTAACATGTGGGACTAATGTCAAAAGTGAGAGAACTGTCTCACAGACTAGTCAAGCAGCAGCCTGATACTGTCTGTAAGAGATGACTGCTTGAGTATGACTATGTCCCAGACATCACCAATACCATCCCTGGATATGTCCTGTTCCACCAGCAGGACAGACCCAGTAGAGGTGGCAGTACAGTGGTATACCGTGGGGAGGGAGTTGCCCTTGGAGACCTCAACATTGACTTCAAACCCCATGAAATCTTATGGTTTCAGGTTCAACATGGGCAATGAAACCTCTTGCTGGTTATTACACACCTCCGCTGATGAATCATTACTGCACCATGTTGAGTAACACCTGGAGGAACCACTGAGGGTGGCAAAGCTGCAAAGTGTACTCCTAATTGGAGGTTTCAACATCTACCACCAAGAGTGGCTCAGCAGCAGCACTACTGGTTGAACAGGTCAGGTCCTAAAAGACATTGCTGCTAGACCAGGTCCTGCAGCACATGGTGAGGAAACCAACAACAAGGAAAAACATACTTGACCTCATCCTTACAAATCTGCCAGCTGCAGGTGCATCTTCCATGACACTATCAGCAAGAGTGACCACCGAACCCCTACAGTGTGCAAACAAGCCATCCAGTCCAACGGGTCCACACCAACCAAGACTCCGAAGAGCATCCATCCAAACCCATGCCCCCACCCCATTCCTGCATTTCCCATGGCCAATCCACCCAGCCTGCACATCCCTGAACACTTAGAGCAATTTAGCATGGCCAATCCATCTAACATACACATCTTTGGACAATGGGAGGAAACCGGAGCCCCTGGGGAGAATCTGCAAACTCCACATGGACAGTTGCCCAAGACTGGAAATGAACCCAGGTCCCTGGCGCTGTGAAGCAGCAGTGTTAACCACTGAGTCAACGTGCCACCTTGTGAGACGAAGTCCTGCCTTTACATTGAGAATAACCTCAATCATGTTGTGTGGCACTATCACTATGCTAAATGGAACAGATTTCAAATAGATCCAGCAACTCAAGACTGGGCAATCATGAGGTGCTGTGGGGGCCTGTGGGCCAGCACAATCTGCAACTTCATAGCCTGGCATATTCCCCAGACTCTACCATCTCATCTGGCAGCTCATTACGTACATGCATCACCTTCTACATGATGTAGTTACCCCTTAGGTTCCTTTTAAATCTTACCCTTCTCACTTTCAACTTATACCCTCGAGTTTTGGACCCTCCCCTCCCCCCCTGAGGAATAGGCCTTGACTATTCACCCTATCCATGCTCCTCATTATTTTATAAACTTCTGTAAGGTCACTCATCAGCCTCAGACGCTTTAGCAAAAATAGCACCAGCCCATTCAGCCTCTTCCTATAGCTCCAATCCTGGCAACTTTCTTGGAAATTTTTTCTGAACCCTTTCAAGTTTCACAACATCTTTCCTATAACAGGGAGAACAGAATTGTACGCAGTATTACAAAAATGGCCTAACCAATGTCCTCTACAGCTGCATGACCTCTCAACTCCTATACTCAACATACTGACCAATAAAGTCAAAAATACCAAACGCCTTCTTTACTATCCTGTTTACCTACGACTCCACTTTCAAGGAACTATGAAACTGCACTCCAAGGTTTCTTTGCTTAGCAACACTCCCCAGCACCTTACTATTAAGTGTCTATGTCCTGTTCTGATTTGCACGAAATGCAGCACCTCACATTTATCTAGATTAAACTCCATCTGCCATCCTCGGCCATCGGCCCATCTGGTCAAGGTCCCGTTGCACTCTGAGGTAACCTTTTGACTGTCCACTGCACCACCAGGAAAATTAGGAACAATATGATATATTTTCTTTGAGATACGGGGACTAAGTTGAAAGTGCTTTATTGGAATAACAGAAAATTTGTGCATTGTTGCATAATTAAAATGAAAATATTGGTTTATGTTACTTAGTTACGACATACAAAATTTGAGAAAATCTGAACTGAAAGTGGGGGAGTTCAAAACTTGCTTCAAGAAACTATTATGGACATACAAAATGGGGCAAATCCAGCAAATGCAAGGGGCAAAGCTCATCAATAAAGAGAAGCAATTACTTAATTAGCTCCAACATTTGAGAAGTTGGTTGGAGCCTTTGTCTTAAAATTTACACCGAGCTGAAAATCTCTATTGAAAATAACATTTGTAATACAAGAAATCCACAAAAGTAGATTCAAAGTAAAATTTTCCATCTTTTTTTTAAAAAGTTTTTTTTGCAAAATATAATATGGCTTAAGCAATGAGTTTGAGCTTTAACACCAGTATTGGTCAGCTCAAAATGAAGCCAACAGTAAAGATTAAATGCTTCAGAGGTGGTGGTCAAGATTAGCTTCTACTACTTTCTTTACCCAGTTTTCCAAAATTCTGCCAGAACTCCTTCTACCTCATTCCCTGACTGAAAGCTCTTTCCTGCTCTCAATGTTGCTTTTTGTTCACAAATATTGTTGAATGTGCTCTCCGGTTCTCACTCCCCAGTTTTCTTTTTCTCCCATTTTTCTGATTTCCACCATACCCATTCATCTTCTCCATTCAGATACTGTGCCACTCCTATCTTGTTCCCCATTTTGATGCTCTTCATTTGTCCCATTGTCCCAAGTCATGTTCATCATTTTCCAACCTATTTTCTGAAGTTGTACCTCTCCTTCTAGTGCCAACACATAGTATGGCTGTCTTCCTACCTTTCCCCATCCAATCATAATTTTTAATTATATTGGCCCTCTCATTCTTCACTCCCCAATAATATGATGCTGTTTTCCTCATTTCCATTTCTCGACCTTATGCTGTTTGTCTGTCACTGCCCCCAGTATTATGCTATTTTACAGACAACCTTGGCCACTATTTCACCAGAGATTTTCTTTAAATATAGCTTAATGTCATGTTCTTTCTGCCATGTTCCACCCTTATTTTCTGTCCCCTTTCTTCAATGTTGTGCTCCTTCTCAACAGTCCTGTTCTCAATTTTATTCTAATTCACTGTCACCAATGTTTTTCGATGTTTTGCTCCTCTTCTCCCACTCCACTGTCCTTATTTGGATTCATCCCAAGAGAAGATATGAAACTGTATCTTCTATTGCGATTAAAATGACCATGGATTATTAATCATTATGTGTTAAATTTAATTTTATACTGCTTTCATGTCTTTGGGGTCTTTTTTGCATAACAATTCATTTAAAAAATCCATAAGCATATATGTCATTAAAAATCTAGTGCACATATAGATTTCCTCTCAACACTTAGGTCAATATTCACAAACAAAACTTTCTATGCAAACACTAATAATTAAATTTTGTATATTAATACTTCAGTATCACAGTTGGATAAACTAAATGAAAACTCAAAATGTTTTTCAAAATAACATACTTTTTCCCTTAATTAACTTTAAATTTCCAATATCCAAACATTTTAGTTTCATCTTACACTCAAAAAATTTAATTATTTTTCAATAACAATTAGATTTATGTATTAATTTTCCTGTCTTTAAATATCAGTATTGAAGTGTTTATTTGAAGATTTCAGCCTCAACCAAAAGCCTGCCTTGGAATTTATAGTTTTATCAAGGAAATTAACTCTGCAATTTGAACATGCGCAAAATTTCTCCTGTTCCCTTACTTTAAAGTTGTAGGAGTTAACTAAAATATATCTGGAAACCTATGGCTAATACTCAAGAGGAATAAACACCTCAACTTATCATGAAGTCTTATCAGAAATTACCAACTGAAAGCCGCATTCAAAAATTTACAGTCACGTGCTACCGGTGAGAGAGAAATAAAAATCACAGGATCTTTTTTAATACAATGCGTGTGTTTGACTTCCTTTCAAGCCTGCTATCATGGAGACAAAAATGTCAAACATTTAAACATCTTAACAATACAGAATGAAATAGCTATGTTTCGACACAGTGCCTAATTTGAAAGAGCAATTACCAGATCAAACCAGAAATGAACTGCTTCACATTTGTTAAATGAGGAGCAAAGAGAAAGAGATACAATTGGAGAAGAAAAAAATATTTCCACTTGCAGACTTATTGTACAGTTGAGAGATTTCCGGTGGTACACGTTTCAAAGAAGTAGTTTGAGACTACTGAATCAGATTTTCATAATATTCTTGACATATTACTGCAGAGTACTGTCAAGAAATGCTGATTTCAAAAAATAAGAATAAAACATTTTATATGTCTGACCTTTGCTTTCATTCAAGAAATATAGTGTCCATACAAATAAAGTGACACCACAGCACTGAGGCCATCAAAACCTATGCTTACTACTTCTAAGCTTTGTTTTCCTTATAGAAATGCCCATGGCGGATGGCAACTGAGCTTCTCACTAGTTGTTATCTGATGCTCTCTATTGGGCTCTAACTTGGCATCCAAGTTCCATTCCTGGATCAGGCCATCTCAGGCTTTTACCAGCATTCACAACCTCAGCTCACATCGTCTGAATCATTGTGATGAGTGAGACAGAAATTCTGGGAGATCGATGAGAATCGATATAAACATAACTATGAATTGTAAAACTATCAATTCCTAGGCCAAGCTTTGGGGAGAGGTTGAAACCTTCAAGTAAACACTTCAATCAAGATATTTAGAGACAAAGTAAGTGCATACATTTAACTGCAATTGCAAAATAATTAAACGTAAGGATTATAAGTTGTAAAAATCAGTAATTTCATTGTGGGAAATTGATATCAGACTAGCGGGCCCTCAGTGAAATCAAATCGAAACTCAATGTACATGCATCAATTCACATTGGATCAAAAAATAAGTTTGCAAAAATAAAAAAATTAGCACACTGTTCAGTGGTGGCATGGAGCCATAACATCAGACTATAAGGAGGAATGATCAAGAGTAATGAATCAGGTTATGGTAGCTGCAAAATGTAATTATGGTCCAGACATTTGAACTGAAAATGATAAATGAGCACGTCAGTGCCATAATGCATAAAATGAAACAAGCACGAAAAGCTCGCCCCAAAAGGACACTTGTGCACAGTCCCGAACAACTTCCATTATAATAGGTATAAACTGCCGGTTAAACCACAGACACAAATTACAAACTACAGACAGCACTGAATGCATCATAACTTTTTTTTTGATGTGAGGAAATCTTTTTATCGAGCATCAAAAGTGGCAGAGAAACTCCTCAGTCTCTCGCATTCAATAGCTGCACAATTCTATCATCGGGATAGATAGGTTTCACTGCCACAATGGATGCTTGGTAATGAGACTTTCTTTAAGATAAAAGCTAGAAATTATTGCCTTGGGAAAGTAGGTTCTCACTAGTTGGAGTTACAGCCAAAAGTATAGCAAAAAGTAAGATGGCCAGCTTTGGAGGCCATGGCATTATTCATCAGAGTAGTGTCCTGGACCCAAACATCTTCAGTTGCTTCATTAATGACTTACCATCTAACCTCGGTAATCCAAATGTTTCTTAATGATTGCACAATGTATAGTATTAAGCAGTCTTTGCCAGCATTCAGCAAGATTTTACCAACATTCAAGCATATGCTGATAAGTGGTAAGTGCTGTTCATATTACACAAATGCCAGGCAGAGGTCATGTTCAACAAGAGAGAATTTAACCATTTTCCCTTGATGTCCTTTGGTATTACCATATCTGAATTCCTCATCAACATCCTGATGTTGATTATTGACCAGAAATTTAACCGGAGCAGCTGTTTAAATTTTATGGCTGAAGAAGCAAGTCAGAGGCTGAGGATTTTATGAAAAAAACTCAGTTATGGACTAACTCAGGAGTGTGATGGAACACCCTGCACTACTTGTCTGAATTAGTGAATATCCATCGGCACTGAAGAAGCTTGACAACACCAGGATAAACAGCCCACTTGATTGATATTCCATCGATTGATTTCAAGACTCATTGCTTCCACCGCTTGAATTTGAGCTGGTGGCATATGGTTTTTCTGTATATCTTTAGGGGTTTAATTGTCAACTTTCAAGCATTTCTGCACCAACAGTTGTGTCTTGTTTTAAAAAAAGTCTGAGGGAGTTAATATTGGAGTCTACTAGGAATTTGCTGACATTAGGAGAGTTTACGAGTGAACAAAGTGAATAGTGGTGTATTAAGCTTTCAGATAGAAGATTCTGGAACTTTTCTTTCGGGGGGCGGGGTTTAGGGGAAATACCCCTAGCTTGGAAAGAGAAGTTTCAGTTTGGGTAGTTCTGCAGAGTTCTTGGTTGAATTTGTATGCGTAAAGCAATTGCTCTTGAAAAAGGGAGAAGGTCATTAGAATTATTAAAAATAGGTAACCTCGGTGTAAGGAATTTAGTTTAAAAGTTCCAGACCAGAAATATTTGGTTAAGAAACTGGAGATGTTAATTGAAGCTAAGGAAATTTAGCTCAATTATACTGATGAATCAATTATATTTTCACAAATGTAAATTGAAACCAGAGAAATGAAACCCTACTGTGGGATAGAGGAGGACATTCTCTCTGCTGTTGAGATTAATGGGATTGTATTTTTATTTTTTGTGTTTTGAAATCTTTAAACATGTTATATGTAAACCGCATTTTATCTTCATTTTTTTCATGTAGTAAAATTTTGAATATTGGTAAGCCCGAATCTGCAGCATCATAAGTTTGTGTTTTAGTGAAAGGCTACCTTGATAAAACAAAAAAAAGGCAAATATGATCTATCAAGCCAGATTTTGGTCTGGGTGCGGATTAGTTGAGCAAAAACATCAACTGGGATCATAACGTGTGGACCACATTTTCAACACAAATCATCTTCCATGAGCAACTGACAGAATTAATAAACTGATGGGAGGCCAAGAATTATGCTGCTATTTTAGACTCTGGCAGTCCACAAAACATGACCTTCCCTTTTCCTGTGTCACATTTATCCTTATAAAACTATCTTAATTCTAGGCATTACAGGAATAAGTGAGGGGGCAATTACTTCCTCTTCCATTATTTGTATGGCAATCAATACCTTGTCAAACAGATTACAACCATTAATTAAAGTTTAACTAATTAACATCATTTCAAAAGGGTAGGGATTATGTTCAGTCACGTAATGAAAATCTCCTTCTACTATTGCATACAGCAAGCACAAATCACTAATAGGCAGATTCCTGAGAGTTGTGAAGAGACAGATCTCATGGAGCATTCAAAGAGCTAACACTTCAATGAAAAATAATTTTTATCACTCACCAAAAGGTTAAAAGCAGACTAGTACCCGGCTTTTGTTTCCATTTAAGGAATGATGAAACTTTTATCAGGTAGGTAATTAACAGCTAGATTAAAAAAACTGGATTCTGAGTAAATGAGTATAATTTCAGGAGGAAGATAGACAATAGACAAAGAGGTCCCTCTCAACTTCTCATTCAAACTTTCTAAAGAATTAGCATGAAATTGATAATTGCCATTTTGAAATTAATGTTTTCTTTCTTGAGAAGATTTTGCTTGCAAGTTGAGAATCCTAACCAATCTGTCCTCATAACTAAGTAAATAGATTTGAAACCTATTAATAGCACTCCAGAGATCTATTCACATTTTCTATAATTCCTGTCTTCAGCTGAAGGGAAAATTATTGAATATATCATTACAAATACTTACTGCTGTCCAAGCACCAATCATACAACGAGAACAGGTCCAACCATCGTGGATTTCATGAAGAGGAACACCATAACAACCTACAGATCAAAGAAGAGTGACATGACTATTATTCTAAACCTAAAGTCAACAATACAAGTGAGCACCAAGGAAGTAACACTTACTTGCATGAACTTGTAGACAGCACTTTGTACAGGATATCAGCAAACTAGTTCCATCCTCTTCAATAAATGAATTGGTGGGATAGAGATCATTATTTTCTTCACTGTATGAAAAGCACATTTCTGGAATAAGCGGTTTAGTTTTATGTTGTTTGGATGGTGACAATTCAGTTGTATCAGTTTTGATTTCAGATTTGCTTTCCATGAGATGATCAGGCTGTATGTGAAAAATATATGTTGTACAATTAATTACCTGTTGCTTTTTTCCCTTTAAAAATGTTCCAAAATATTGCATCATGACAAAAGAAATTAGTGGTGGGCAACCAAGGTCAGTAGCAACACATAACACATTCAGTAGCAGAATAGAGGTCTAACATGTTGAGCCCCAACTGCAAAGAGCTGTACCAGTGTAATGTTTTATTTCCATTTACCACAGCAGCTATCCTGATGCTTCACAATGATACTGCTAAGTAATATAAAATGAAGGACAGCTTTAGGCCATTACCTACAGTACTAGAAATTCTTATAACACATCAACGTTATAACACTGGTGCAGCTGCATGGTTAAAGAGAGTCTATTTGGTTAGAATTTGGAATAGTACAGAATCTACTATATTAGTGGGAATATATGATAGGCCACCAAATTGTTAGAAGAGAAAAAGGAGAAAATTTTCAGATAAATTACAGAAAGTTGCAAGAATTACAAAATAGTGATAATAAGGTGACTTCAGTGGTCCAATATAGAGTATACTAGTAACCAAATAAATGACAAAGGAAAGGAAAAGACTTCTTGTGACTGCTTATTTCTAGCTCAAAGTGAAAGAAGTAATGCTAGATCCAGTTCTGGGGAATAAAATGGGGTACAGTATGTTTCAGTAATGAAGTATTTGAAGAAAATCAAACATAGTATCATTAGATTTAGAACAGTTATGGAAAAAGACAAGGTATAATCAAGCATCTAACCAGACAAGAGCTAACTTCAGTGACCTGAAAAGGGATCTGAGCCAGATGGTTGTGAATCAGAAACTGGTATGCAAAACAGTAATGGTACAACAGGAAGCCTCCAAAGGGGAGATGGTTCAGATGCATAACAAAATATGCTCATGACAAGGTTGCAGGCCGCTCAAAACTAGAGCTGTGTGATGTAATAAAGATATAAGAAGTTGAAAAGAGACAGAAAAAAGCTAATGAGAATTGTATGGTTTATAATACATTAGAACACCAAGCTACTGACAGAAAGCACAGAGAGCCATAAAAAGGGTAGCAATGGGCAAAGAGAGTGCATAAGAATTGATTAGAAAATAACATTTAAAAAGACCCCAATGTCTTTCAGAAACAGCTGGTCAAAGAAAGGGTAGGCACCAAAAGGAGATACACTTGTGGGCATAGAGGAGGTACTAAATGAAAACTTTGCAACTGTCTTAAAATAGGTTAGTAACGGAAGCTGCAGATATAAGGTGTTTGGGAAAAGAACCAAAGCAGCCTGAGGAATCTCTTTTTTACACAGCATGTCAGTATGCGATGGAATGCACTGTTATAAAAAGGGTGAAGGAAGTATATTTAATAGTAACATTGAAAGGAATAGGATTAATACTAGAAAAAAATCAATTTGGGGATATGAAGAAACAGCACAGATTAATTGGACAGCTCCAAAACAGCCAAAGGCATGACTCATTCAATCATTCGAGCTCATTCTATAAAGGGCTATTTCAGCCAGAAAACTTTCAATCTGTTCATCTTTACTGGATGTGAAACCAAGTATTAGACTAGAAAGCCAGTCTGTCACTTGGTTACGGATACAAAAATCCAATATTTAAGAAAAGGTTTTATTATTTTACACAGTAAACCTGTGAGAAGCGAGCACAGTGAGGGCATTTAGATATACCAAGAGTTCAGGCTGAAAGTAGAGTTGGACAAGAGGTTATTTTTTTTCTCTAATTAATACTTACTTGCTTTGAATAAAAATTGATTTGATTCTTCAAAAAAAAAACTGGCACCAAGGGCTAATCTTATTTACAGTTCAAGTGAGATGCCTGGTGGATAGCACTGCAGAGAGCTTTTTAATGTAAACAGGGGGATTAGAAGGCCAGAAAGAAATATGAAAGAAATTTAAATATAAAAGGAAATATGTAAGAGAACATGGTTCATTGTTGAGAAAGTATTAGTAGAAACAAAGGTCACAATAAACCAAATTGTGTATTGGGACTGGAGAAGAGTTAATACAGTGCCTTTGTTGAATAACAGTGAGGCAGGGGAGAGGGGAGAACTGGAGAAGAATAAAAGAATACAGCAAGAATCATGTTTGGGATTGCTTTGTCTGTTTTTTTCACAGAAATACATTTTTATGCAACAAAGGAATATTTTCCACATTGTCTAAATAATAAGCAATTTATTTATTTCTAGACTCGATCAGCCATTTTCAGACTGTAATCGCTGTACTGGTTTTGTTCTCTTTTCTTTGTTTGTTTCAGTCTTTGTTTTTCTCTTGTTTTTGCTTTAGGATGGCAACTGTTCATTATTCATGCCATGCGCACTCAAGACACTCTGTTTCCTTTTTTTGCTGCTTACCACTCCCTTTGGCTCTACACAGGTAACTCTTCTGTCACTGAATCTCTCCTATCTTCCACCTCATCACAGCCTTTACCTCTTGATTTTTTTCTAACCCTCCCCCATTTCACCTGCTTTAACTCCAGTACATTGCAAACTTTTCACAGCTCTGATTAAATGTTGACATAAAACATTACTTTGTTTCTTTCTCCACAGATGCTGCCAGATCTACTGAGTATTTCCAATCTATACAACGGTGATTTACTGTTTTGTCTAGACAATCAAAAAACATCCCTCACTAATTGTATTCTACAGTCCTTTAACTACTTATACCTGCATAGGAGGGTGAAGAATAAACAGAGACCATAAAGATGGGCTTTAGAAACCATAACATTTCAAAGGTTAGAAAAGCTGGTGTATAGTTAATAGGTGTTTGGTGTGCAAGTTCAATCAATTGGGCTTGTGTGATGTATTCTTTATTTTGTAGTATTATGCAAAATATGTTGCATGTTGAATGTTGAATGAAAAAATAAATCTGAACATCGTGACTGTTGTATATATTTAGCTACTGAAGGAAAAGAACATAGAACAGTACAGTTCGGTACAGGCCCTTTGGCCCACGATGTTATGCCGAACTATTTCCCTAAACCTAAGGTCTATCTAACCTCCACCCCTACCTTATACTGTCATCCATATGCCTATCTAACAGCCGCTTAAATGCCCCTAATGAGGCCGACTCCACTACCCTCTCCAGCAATGCATTCCACGTCCCTATCACCCTCTGAGTAAAGAACCTACCTCTGACATCTCCCCTATATCTACCTCCACTCACTTGAAAACTATGCTCCCTCGTAATAGCTACCTCCGCCGCAGAAAAAAGTCTCTGGCTGTCCACTCTATCTATACCTCTGATCATTTTGTACACCTCTATCAAGTCACCTCTCATCCTTCGTCATTCTAAAGAGAAAAGCCCTAGCTCTCTCAACCTTTCCTCGATTCCAGGAAACATCCTGGTAAATCCCCTCTGCACCTTTTCCAACGCTCCCACATCTTTCCTGTAATGAGGCGACCAGAACTGGACACAATACTCCAGATGTGGCCGAATCAGGCTTTTGTATAGCTGGAGCATAACTTCACGGCTCTCGAACTCAATCCCTCTATTAATGAAAGCTAACACACCATATGCCTTCTTAACAACTCTATCCACCTGGGTGGCAGCTTTCAGGGAACTGTGGACATGAACTCCAAGATCCCTCTGCTCCTCCACACTGCCAAGAATCTTTCCGTTAACCTTGTATTCTGCTTTCAAGTTTGTCCTTCCAAAAAGGAGAGTTTAACATTCCTTTTTGGCCTCATTACTATAAGTAGTTATTGAGCTATCTGGACAATGATTCAAGTACAGGTGCAAAAGATATGACTGTGCACTTGGTGTTACGGGAGTACAATCTTCACACTTCTAGGTCATGCAGTTATAGATGGAGTAAGCTTCCACAAAAGTAAAATCATCAGAAATATTACAGAAATAACTCATATCGCACAGCCCAAAACATTACCGTAGATGGATCTAAACATAGAAAACCTGACAGCCTGCTGTTAATTTTGGACAAACACTTAGAAGCCATAATTTCAGATTTAAATTAATATTTTGCAATGTCTACATTCATTAAGAGAGTCAGTGTGGACTTTCAAAAAGTAAATTTGTTTGACCGATTTGAGGAAGCATTATTTTAAAGACATGACTGAACAAGTAGAAGTGATGCAATATATACAGTGTGAAGATAGGAAACCAAGAGTTAGAATCAATAGGCATTACTAGGATTAGGAAAGGGGTTAGAAAGATGTATGCTAGGATTCTAAACTAAGTTCACTGTGTTTTCCATAAGTAGAAGCTTTGGACTTGAAGAGATGTAGCTGAAACAAAAATTCGAGGACTTGGAAGAGAGTTGTTCAAATTGACACGTGGGTGGTTAGCCGACTGAGTAGGCAGGTGGTAGATGCAAGTTAATGTGGAATAGTGTGAGGCAATACATTTTGAGCAAATGTGGTAGATGATTTTACCACATAATGAAACGACACCAAATGGTGTGGATGAACAGAGACACCTAGGGGCTAAATGTATAATTTACCTAAAAGGAAGAAAAGTCATAGAAAACCTTGAAAATGCAGCGTAATAAAATCAGTTTTAAAAATAGTAAAGATATCATGATTGCAAATTGTTGATTATTGCTCAGATATGTTACCATGTGCAGTTTTGGGTGCCTCATTATAGGGAGGATATAAAGTAATTAAAGCACACAATGTAAAATTAGTGAATTTAATTTCTAATTAAAACATTTAATTACAGACATTTAAAATTACCTGCATTTAACTACTGAAAGAGGAAATTTATTTTTAAGTTTTAAAATTCTGAGGAGATTCTGACAGTGACAAGAAAAAGACTATGGACATCCAACTCCTGGGAAAATAGTAATGCCTCAACAATATGCGCTACTAATAATAATTGAAATGGAAATGCAATATTTTGACTGTAAAAGAGGTAGTCTATGTATGACAATTGTTCACAAAATGCTATAAACTAATTGATAGAGATCAATTGTCATATATCAACAACTCCATTATCATTATATCATGCAATTACCGGGATCTTAAAAGGCCATTTAAAGGGACTTAAATTTGCTATCCCACAGAAATTCTTGCACCTCGACAAAAATATTAAATGAAATGAATCCAATGGATCTTTCATTCATGGTTCCTGACCACTATGGAGGGCCATTTAGTTCTATGCAAAAAATGCTTGTGCACTCTGCATGCCAATCTTGACACACAATCACTAAAGTAGCAAAGCTACAATTTATACACAAACATAATAAATAAAACAAAGAGCTGAGGATACTAGAGAACTAAAACAAAAACAGAAATTATTGGTGAAACTCAGCAGGTCTGACAGCATCTTTGGGGAGAAAGCAGAGTTAAAGTTTCGAGTCCAGTGACTCTTCATCAGAACTGGACTTGAAACATTAACTCTGCCTTCTCCCCACAGATGTTTCCAGACCTGCTGAGTTTCGCCAGCAATTTACAAATAAAACTTAATTACAAATTGTATTCTCTTCTGTTTCTTTATAAATGTATTACTCGTTCTTCTTAATCGATTCTCTTGCCATTTCACTTTCTATTTTTTAAATTTACATCAATTTTTCATATTTCCTTCCCACCTGTTCAATGCTTCCTTTCTCCACCTCTCTTTCAATGGTTAAGAATATGGAATATTCAGCCTAATGTTCATGAGGTTTCAGATGCCCCACTGAAATCACTGCATCATTAATATTACAAGGTTCCACTCACTTGTGGCACAAAGATGTGTGATGAGAGGGATAAAATAAAGTCCAAGTGACAATTCAGCATCTTGATAGATGTGTTACTGCAACAATTTATGATCTTAATTCCTCTACCTAAGGAATTGGTGAGGAAGGATGTTCAATGTTAAATTATCACAGAGGTATTAACAGTATTTTATTTTATATGAATAATTATCGAAGAATAAATAAGAATAAAAGAAGAATACTAGAGAATGGGATGCTTACCAGAGAGAGTGACTGAGGTGGAGATTCTTGAATCTCAAGAAAAAAAAAAGGTTTACAATGTGAAGCAGCCTAAGATACTGGTTCATGGAGAAAGAGCTGGGTAGTAGGATTAGTTCTGAACTCCTCACAAAAGATTTATGTCCTTTTTAGCACAAGGCTGTAGTCCTCTTGACTTAAAATGTACTTAACTAATTTCTACTCTAGTAGTATGAAGCGAATGACAAGGCTTTCTAAAGCAAAAGAAAGAGCAATTTTATTGCCTGCTAACCATGAATAAAAAAAGAAGCATTTGGCCTCAATGAAATTATGTTGTCCCTCACACACAAACACATACATACTTAAAAAGGGATAGTGTCAATCATGAAGTATTGCAAAGCAATATACAGTTTAAAATCCAAGCGTGTACTTGAGCTGTAAGCCCGGACCATAGTCGTCTTGCTGATGCCTTGGATCATCCACAAGAGTGAACAGCTGTGGTTATCCTTTAGAGTTTTAATATGCATTGGCACTGGACGTTATTTCTTTCCTCATGTTTAGAGCTATATCCTATATTTAGTCTTACCTTTCTGCCAAAAGCAACTTCTTGGAAGGAAAGAATGTGTACATATTCTGTTTGCAGAAATTATCTTTTTAGGCTTGTTAATTGTAGATGAGGTTTCATATCTAACATGTGAAATTCTCAAAATTGCCAATTAAGATAGAATACAAGGGCATTTGTGCTCCATCCTGACCTTTCGGCTGGCTTCGTGGTCTTTGAAAAAAAATGTTACCATTTCAGTTGAGCTGTTGTGCTGAAAATTAGCCACTTGTGGTCAGGACATGCCTGTGGCAATTTCAATTGTGTTTTTGATCCCATCCCTCCACCACCAGCCCACCACCCAGATGGGATACTCTTTGGAGGTTTGGTGCAGACTCAACAGGGTGAAGGGCCTCTTTTTGTACTATAGAGATTCTATGATCTACTGGTTCTCAGTAGCCACAGCCTTTCCCTGGCAAACTTCAGACACTGTTTATGTTTAAAAATGCGTGTGTTCAGTTTAAGTCTAAGCTTATCTTGTAAATTTCCCCTGTTTCCTGTGGTAACTTTTTCCAATTCCCTCCTGAATTCCCAACAATTCTGTTGTTAAAATGAATTTTGGTCTTGACATTTGTTATAAAATTGTTCTAGGTTTTATTTGATCTTTCACTTTCTTTACTATCCAGGGTATTTCAGCTTCAGGTACTCTTTTTTCCCCCTTTCAAATAAGATAGCTTGTTTAAATTTAAGCTACTTCTATGCTAAATGCTCTCTGTTACTGCTCAACCCTGCAACTGCCTTTCCAATCTACATGTACTCTTCCCCTGCTTAAATCACAGATACTAGCTTCTCCAGTTGAGTATTTTAACATTGATATTTTCTGTCTTCTTCCCGTAACTGAATTAGGTTGTGCTCAATGTTAACCAGGTTGCATTCTGTTCCTTTACTCAAATCTAAAAGATTCAGTCGTTATACTCTCTCATGTATCCTTTCTATTTAAAATGCTTACATCATTCTTAATAAATGCTTTCACATACAGATTCCTGTTTCCTTCTCTATCATTTCACAATAATCAGTAAACAGGAATAAGAAGAATCCATTCTTAGTCTTGTTTGATACATTTGCAACCACGTCAGAAATCTCATATTGTAACTCATGCCTGCAGTTGACCAACCTTACTAGCTATGTTACAGATGTGCACATACATATAATCTATTGCTTCTTTCTTTGTTGCAAACCTCAATGCTCTATATGAAGTAGCAGCAAATTGATAAGTCAATCAGTTCAAAAGTATGATCTGATTGATTCTTAACTTTTTGCATCTTGCTAACTCATTGCACACTCAAATAAATAGTGCAAGTACAGATCAATCAGTACCTCTTAAAAAAATTATATTTCAGGTGCAACTCTTCTTCAGATGAGAAATATTCTGCCAGACTTCAGTGAGTCATTGTGCTTTTGAAGGACAAAGAATGACCAATTAAATTATTAGCCTAAAATGTTGGCAGTGATTCATAAGCAATTCTTCAAGTTTTAAAGTATTTCCTAATTCAGACCAATATCTTTTTGTTAAATGATCCTGTCTTCAAATGTTAAAACTAGACAATTTGCTGATACTGTTCAAGTGAGTTTCTTCTTTCCTCTATCACCCTCAAACACTCACTGACTTGAGACCATTAAACATGGTCAGACAGCCTGCATCTACAATCTATTGTATAGTTTAACATAGTACCTACAAGCACAGAAATAGACAATTCTGCCAAATATGTCATCATAAGTGTTTAAGCTCTATAAAAGTCTCATCCAACCCTCTTCATCAAATCCAAAAGATCCTTCCATTTCTTTCTTTTGTGTGACATTCTAGATTCCCTTTAAAAGCATCCATGCTATCTATTTCATTCCAAATTGTCATCACCCTCCAAATGTTGTTCCCAAGTAGATTTAATAGCTGTTCCAATACCTGTGGCTCCTAAAATTAATTTGAGACTTAACACTGAAGATCTATGGTCACAATCACAATGCGGGGTAGGGGGGAGGGTTTGAACTGTGTAAAGTGCTCAGATTCATCATCTATCAACTATTTTTTCAAAAGAAACAGCATTTTACCTGGTAATAAGGAAAGAAAAGTGAGCAAATGGCACAATATGGTTCCATTTTCGAGGCTTCTTCATTATATTCCTTCTCTGCTTGAAAATTATGTGGTTTATTCTGCCAGAGTTGGACAAGAGGTTTGGCCCAAGGCTGAGTTTCATTTACCTCTTCTTCATTGGATGTGGAATCAACCAATTCTAAAAAAATATAAAATCATTTTACTTTCACTTTTTGCTTTCCAAAAGAATCAATTATATTGAAACATTGGCATTTATTCTCCTTTCTAATGGCACATTGCACATTCTAGATAAGGAAAATTTGTCTGTTGAAATATTGCAGCAACACTAGATTCTATGGTACCAGGATTACTTATCATCTAAGTATAAGATAAAGTTTCTCTTTCCTAGTATAGTGACCTTCAAATAAACTTAATTCCACATGGCCATTTCTGTATATAAAGTGAGGCTTGAACTTCAAAGTCACAGCAATTCAATAACTTGTAATTAATTACAGAATAGAATGGTGATAAAAAAATACAAGAAGAAATTATTCTGCTGATCTTTCAAACAGGTTAAGCAATAATACATTCTGGTCAATATTTATAGCAGCGTAATATCAAGAGACTGCCAAGCTCTCACCAAATGTAGCACAACTGCAGCCCAAATTTCTGAGGACCAGTCAACATTTTCTGTACAAGAAAGTTAAATCTAACAAATTAGTTTTGGCTTGTATATGTGCTGTATCTTCAAAATATTTATCTCTATTTCGTACTCTGATGTTTCACTTGATTGATCCATGCTGTATACAGCTGCAAATGCTACTAATGCTCAGAAAAAAGTATTTTTTTTAAGGCACTATTATCATGCTAGGTTTACAATCAAATTAAATGCATAGTTGAGTTCAAAAGGTATTTCTTGCAGGAAAATATATTACGTACATTTACAATATTAAATTGAACCTTTTACCCATTATTTGCGTTTCATTTACTTTCTCAGATTTATATCTCTAATATTTGCCTTGCTTTAAATTCAACTATCCATTTCCACCATTCTTCCCCGTAATTCATTGTTATTTGTGGAAAATTAGATTTCTACTTATTCACAATATCCTTTGCATATTTCTTAAAGCACACGCTGTTTAAATGTTTTCTACAAAATTAAGAAAATAATACACAAGGATGTGAGAGGCAGGGTGAGGAGATGGCAGCAAGTGCTATTGTTCAGAGCCTCAGTTCATGGAACATCAACCTAGTTTTGTGGATGACTGTCAAGTCCTTTTGACCTCATCATCATTCCCACCCATCCACACTTCATGCTCCTTCATATTTCTCAAGCCCCCTCACTAACATTCAGCCAATATCGACTATGGACGGAACCCATTGATTCTATAATAATTCTTGAATGTCCTTAAGTTGCTCTTGAAATAAGTAAATTGCTCATTCACTAAAACTCATATTGAACAACAATGCTCCTTTTAGAAGCGTATAAAACTTACAATCAAACACTCTAATTGAAACTCCCCCTAAAATCTTGATTCTCAAATGATTGCAAATCTATTAAAGTAAAAAAATCAAAACCTTCTCTCATCCATTTGTATCTATTAGCTGCACATTAACTTGTTAAAATAATTGTCAGTTCCCTCCACAGTTGTGCATACAATGTCGGCTGAGCTAAATTTATTATGGGATTTGAAATTTAGACAGCCATTTATAATGTGACTCCATTGTAGAATTGAATATGTAAACCCTCAAGATCAATGCAATGGAGTTTTTGAAGCTGCCTGACTTGACAGCTAACTGTTTGTTCTTTTTGTCCCCTAAGAGATTCAATAAAAGGAGTTTAAATCAAATACATCTGGCACCCATTCGTCCATTTCAGAAACTCAACTGCCTCTCTGCCCTTGGTGAGTGCCAATCCATTCTCAGCTCTCAGTAAGGTAGGTCCTTGGTACCTAGGCTGTAAATGGTTTTGAATATGCTAAGGAATCCGTTCCGATCCAATGTTGCTGGATTTTGTGTACTTTCCGCCCACCATCTGTCTGAGAGCCCTGGTTGAAACTTCGACTTCAGGTGGTGCTTCCAGTTCAGAAACACCTTATGTTCCTGTGTCTCCTGGTCATTCTTGTCAAACTAATCTTCATGTTTTCTGGTACAGTCTCTTCATAAGGACTGCTTATACTGGATTTCAGGTTAAACTATGTAATTAGACATTCTAACCGTGAGCCATTGACTTAGTAGGTCTTTCTTGATATTATTCTCTAGTCCATGACTTCAACTTTCTGTGCAAGTTTCTATTTTTTGACCAGAATGACAGAGATTGTAGGCCAGATTAGGTAATGTGAACATCCGCGCTGTTCCTTGTTGGGATACTAACATAGTGAAGCAGCTAACAATGTCTGGAGCGAGAGTGTTACTACAAGATCTTTCATTTGCCCTTCAGATGAAAGAGGCTGTGCATTATGATCAGGGCATGCTCTAGGTATACTGTCAGGAGGAGGATTCTGTTGGTGTTTGCACTTCCTATCCCTTCTTTGACACTCAAGCCTTCCAGAAGTTGTGTCCTCCCAAGTCAGGAATTGAAATCACCAAGGAAAATCAGCTCATGTCCCTTTGAGGTGCAGGACAGCATAGGAACAAGCTAAATAGACTTCCTCTTTCACCTCTGGAGTTGGGGTGTATGCACTGATGACTGTGTTATACTATCTCTGAGTTGGGGGTCAGTTGAAGGATTGAGAAGCCTTCACCAACCCCATCGGAGGGTCTCAGCTGGAAAAAAGTGAGATGGGCATCAGGGATAAAAACAGCACAGAGGCAGCAAGAAACACTGAGGCCAGCAGCAGGGATAAAAGCAGTGCAGTTGTGATAACATTATAACCGGAAGCATCAGGAAACAGCAAGACCAGTGTATGATAGTTCCCATCCATGCAGCGGAGGCTGGTTTTCTATTGTCCTGGCTACCCCTGCCAGCGGACAAAGACCTTGATTCAACAGCACTGACTGGTACTTGGTATGCAATAGCCACCCCACATTAAATGAATTTACACCAAGGCGTCTCCCACCCCCTCAAAATTAAGTTTGAGATCTGGAACATCAGAACCCTCACTGACAACTTCGAAAGTGACATACTTGAAGTTTGCACTGCTCTTATACCCTGGAAACGCCAATGCTAATGACACAGATGTCACTAAGATGTAGCAGGTAAAAGCAGGTCAACTCAAAGAACAAGAGAGTAGTAATCACACTTTCTTCTGCAAAGGTACAACTGAGGACATCTTCTACACGTGGAAATTCACACATATCCTAGCAGGTGAAGCTAGGACAAGAGGGCATAGCCTCAAGATTAGAGGGAGCAGATTTAGGACTGAACTGAGAAGGAATTTCTTCACCCAGAGGGTTGTTAATTTATGGAATTCCTTGCCCAGTGAAGTAGTTGACGCTACTTCAGTAAACGCCTTTTAAAAAAAAGGTAGATTTTTTTTGAACAATAAAGGAATTAAGGGATACGGTGAGAACGCGGGTAAGTGGATCCGAGTCCACGAAAGGATCAGCCATGATCTTATTGAATGGCGGAGCAGGCTCAAAGGGCCAGACGGCCTACTCCTGCTCCTAGTTCTTATGTGTGTTCTTGTGTATATCATTTCAATAAGAAATTAACATTGCATATTCAATAAATAACCCATTCTAATGATGAACTCATTCTGTTTAAATCATTAGAATTATGTTTCAAGCCCTCGGCATGCTGTTCTTTGGTTCAATTAGAAAAGTTAAACACTAAGATTCACACTATGTTACAACTATAGGCTCCACAGTCATCACACCATCTAAAGAGACAGATTGAGAGTAATGAGGGGTATACAGTGCCAACACAGACAATTTAGCCCAAATAATTTGTTCTAATGTTATTTTCCACACAGTACAATAAAGACTTTGTGCAGATCCATTATTTAACAAGGAATCAAAATGATCCTCTCCTTAAGCTACACAGCTACAGGTATTAGGTAAATCAATTGTAATGGAACGGAGCTACACTATTAACTTACCACTGGTAGCAAGCACCAGTTTGAGCTACTTTATATAACTGATTACCAAACCTTGAGACCATAATTTTCTAAGCCAGGAATAAATTTTACCCACTTCTAGTTCTTGCAAGTTGCATTGGAACTCATTTGGAAGGTATAACAAAGCACAGCACATTATGATGAGGCAGAACCAGAAATCTAAAATAACACATCAGGAATACTGACATAAGTATGCAAATGCTGCTTCATCTTTGATAGCTTTATTGCAAATTTTTTTTTTAAATGAAGTAAGGAACAAGCTATCCAAAAATGTTAAAATGCAATATCAGAGGTAACTGCCTAAAAAAAAAGGCACTTCTTGTAGATTTCAAAATTGGCAAGTTGAAAATGAGCACTGTTCAAATCAATGAATACAGGTCAAATAATAGGCAGGAATCTTCAGGTTCAATTAACCATAGAAGAAAGAAATCCAAAAATCATGCCACTGCCCATCTCTCCCAGAACTGATGAAAGATCCTTGAACCAAAATACAGCTCTCCTTCTCTCCACAAATCTTGTATGATCTGCTAAGTACTTCCACTACTTTCTGTTTTACTTAAGGTTAAAACCATTGATCATGCTTGTTCCTTTATATAATCCGGTGAACCAATCAGTTTATGGTTGAAATCATAGACATTTTAAATTAACTGTGAAATGGGTGGGCAGTCAACTGACCAACATATTCTGCCAAGAATACTATCATTGAATGCAATAGTTGACTTTATTGGTGCTAACATTCAAAAAGTTCAAAGTTAAAGTTCTAAACAAAATCTTATTCATCATTCTCCTAACTTTTCATCGCAACACATTGAGAGAATGGTTTGCTAAGTTACTTAGGTCAGAGACGAGGAGAAATCTATTCTCTAACGGTGGTGCATCTGTGGAATTCTTACCACGGAGGGCTGTCAAGACTGTGATCATTAAGTATTCAAGCCTGAGATTGACTTTTAACCAGTAAGGAAATCAAGGGTTATGGGGAAAAGGTAGAAAAGTGGAACTGAGGAATATCAGATCAGCCTTGATTTCACTGAATGGTGGAGCACTCAGTGAGCTAAATGACATACTTACGCTCCTACGTCTCGTGGTCTCATTCTCATAGGCTTATCTATTTGAGTGCATCAAGCTTCCTGATAACCAGTGCAGAGTTTGGCCACATTTTGGCTTCTGAAAGATTGAGAAGATTGGTTTCCAGAGAATTGGAGCTTGAACTGTCATTTTGTCGAGATAATTATGTTACAATTACACTGACTGGCCTCAGCAGAAGATGAAACGTGCACAATAGCGACACAGTACTTACCTCATTGGTAGCTGTACGGAGGGCAATGATACTAAAATATATGGACTATGAATCACAATGACGAATTATCTTCTGTGCACTTAATTTTATTTTTTTCCAATGAGCCCTGATTAGCAACAAGTATATTTTCAGTGAAACATCAATACGCTGGTGAGTGTTTATCCTTATCACACTTGACATGATATTACAAGATAAAAGGACAGTAACTCAATAACTGTATGCACCAGATATTAGAAAAGATTTGTAATGAAATTTATATAGAACTATATCCACTGAAAACCTACAAAGGTGTAAATTTCTCAATATCACCAGATATTTCAAGAATCTGAATTTATAATTCTAAACAGGTGTCCAGTCAGGCAGTGGGCACATTTACACAATGACAGTAATGTCATTGATATGACAATTGTATGGGCTGCGAGTGTGAGCCCTGAAGTTGTGGTAGCCACAAATGCAGCCTTTTTAAAAACATGATTGACAGTGCTGATGACTGCCTGTCCCTTGCAAGAGTTGGATTCACATTTGATTACATTCTTTAACAAGTTCTTCCTTGTAATATATTCAGATCAACAGATTGTATTCTAAAAACAGAGTTCAAAGAATCACTGAATCATTACAATGCAGAAGGAGGCCATTCAGCCCATTGTATCTGCACTTGCTCTCTCAGCATTCCAACTTTGTGCCACTCTCCTGCTTATTCCCCATAACACTGCACATTAAAATTACAAGACCATAAGAAATATGACTAGGAGATGGCCATTTGGCTCCTCGAGCCTGCTCCTCTATTCAACAGTATCATACTCATGTCCACTTTCTGCCCTTTCCCCATAACCCGATTCCTCCACAGATCAGGAATCTATCTATCATAGCTTTAAATGTATGCAAGGACTCTGCCCCCACAGCTCTCTGTGGCTAGATGTTCCAAAGACTGTCAACACTCAGGAAAAAATTCATCGCCATCTCCGTCTTAAATTGGTGTCCACATTGTTTAAATAAAAACAATCCAATGCCCTCCTGAAAGCTTCATTTGAACCTGTCCCCAACACATTTCCAAACAGTGCATTTTATACTCTAAATACTCGCTATGGTTAATTTTCCTCATCTTGTTTTTGTATCGTTTGCAAACCACTACAAAACCGTGCCCTTTGGTTCTTGATCCATTTAAGTGGAAACATTTTCTCCCTGTCTACTCTGTACAGGCCTCTCATGTCAAATCACCTCTTGATCTTTGCCACTCCAAGGAAAACAATTCCACCCTCTCCAATGTATATTCATAACTGAAGTGCCTCATCCTTGGAACCATACTCATAAACCTCTTCACACTCTCTCCAACACATTCACACCTTTACGACAGTCTAGCACCGGAACAGTGTGCAACACTTAAGCTGAGATCTAACTAGTGTCTTATACAAGTTGATCATAAACCCCTGCTCTTATACTCAACGTCCATAATTATTAAGCCTTGAATACCATATACTTTATTAACTGGTTTCTCTTTACCACCTTTAACGACTTGTGCACATATGCATTCTCTACTCTTTTGTATTTTTAAAACAGAACTGTCTCTCCGTATTCTTTTACCAAAGTGCATCAATTCATACTTCTTCACATTGAACTTCATCTGCCACCTCTATGACCATTCTACCAACACGTCAATGATTTTTGAAGTTGTATACTGTCATCTCGGTTGACAAAGCTTCCAAATTTTATGTTATCCACAAACTCTGAAATTGTGCCTAGCTTACCAAGATATAGATTATTGATGTAAGTGAGGAAACACAAGGATCCCAGTACCACTCCCTGGAGCATTTCACTGCAAACCTTCCCCAGCCCAGAAAATACCCATTAACCACTATGCTGTTTTTACCCCTCAAAACTCTTCTGGTTCACTAATATCTTTTAGAGAAGGAAATCTACCATTCTCGCCTGGTCTGGCCTACAAGTGACTTCAGGCCCACAGCAATGTGGTTGACTCTTAACTATCCTCTAGGCAGTTAGGGATTGGCTAGAAATGCTGGCTTATTCAGCGATGTCCACATCCTGTGAACAAAGTTTTAAAAAAACAATTTTGATCCACATTGTAACTTATCTCTTTTATTCTATGACCTATCGCTTCCCTTGCAAGTCTGTTGTGTGTCACCGCATCCAACACTTTTTGGAAGTCTATGTGCATCATAGCAACAGCTTTCCCCTCATCATGCCTCACCAGCAAGTTAGCTAGACATGATTTTTCCTTTGCTGGTCTGATCTTTATAACCTTTCTCTCAACATAAGCATAATATTTGCAATTCTCTAAGTCTCCGCACTATGCCCAAGTCCACAGAAGATTGCCAGCATCTGCAATGTTCACTCTAACTTCCTTCAATTTCCTTGCATGCATCATATCCAGTCCCGGTGCCTTATCAACTTTAAATACCAACAGCTTTCTAGTGATCATATTTCCTCCTCTGTCACCGTGGCCTAGGAAACATCTGCCTGTAAGTAAAGATAAATGTCAAGCATTCGTTTCACACCTCAGCCATGCCTCTTCCCTCTAAGTGTATAACTCCTTTTAGATTCCTAATCAGTTCTACTCATTCCTTGACTACCCTTTTAGTGTGGATGTGTTTACAAAAGTCTCTGAGATTTCTTTTTAGCTGATTTCTTTTAGCTGATAGTCTTTTCTCATAAGACTTCCTTGTTTCACGTATCTGCTTTTTCAACAGCTTTGTAAAATTCTTAAGAGTTATGACTCACTGACTCTTCATTGAAACTCAGATGCCGAGTTATCACTAGTCATCCTCAATTCATCGCACCTGAACATTGTAAGTATTGCACATGCAAATATAAATCAAACCGCATAACTTTCCATCTAACATATTCATTCAAAAGCATACCTAATATTTCTATTGTTGCTAACCCCACAATTACTGTTGTGCCATTTTATTCAGAATTTAAACTTGATTAAATAATTTGTCAGACACAAATGCTCCCTCAGACATTTGTTATGCCTGTACTTATTAATTCATGGTTTTCTGGGGAAATATAAATTATGACTCATATCATGGCCTTTAGTTGCTCACTCAATACCAATATTGGATTGGCTGGTCAAAAGTCACCAGAAATACACCCATTTCTTCTGTGAAACTGATAGGTTTTCCTCCAATCCACTGGTACAACATATACATCGAAGGGTTTACTAAAGATTCGATGTATTCTAAACTGACATGCTACGCCATTCAATTTTTGCTTTTTAAATTTATTTCAGTAAGTATTTAATCTGAACAGAAACTCCAAGACATTTCACATTCTCATTTGGTGACAGAATCTTTTAATAGCACCAGGACATAATTTACTCTGAAATCAGGAGAATTCCACATAGATTATAGCTACTCCTTAAGTTCCTGTACTAAATATATAACAAACAAGAAAATTTTGTTGTAATTTTTCCAATGATCAATCTGGGCCCACATGAAATTGTGTAACCTCTCTCACTAACCTAAATTCTTAAGCTTACTGGCAACTAATAACAATGTTCAGACATAAGTGAGTTGAGGTTTTCAAAAGATTCACATCCAAGGAATTGCTGAAGATCAATTCTGTTTTATACTATGCATGTTTTCACAAAGCTAAATAATATCCCACTTTAAACACCCTGGTGTACAATAAACAAGTGAAATGAATTTTTATTGTTTCAGTTTAATTAAGTTCAAAATTGGATTGTAGAACAATTTCATAAAGGAGGTTATAATTCAGGAAGTCATGCTGCCAAATATCTGGGTGCAAATAATTATACCATGGGGTATCTGTCACCTATAAAATTTTATTATAAATACTTAATGAAATGAAAATCCAGAATTCTGTGTACATATCAACATCTTGGAGAGTAATACTGCTCATTTTTGAATTTACTGTCTTAATGTCAGTTAAGCCACCTGCTACATGCAATTCTCATCAGATCAACTGGCATTTTTAGCCAAAATCATCTGATTCACCTCAAATCACGTAGCCACATTTGTCAAGGCCAGTTTCAAGGTGCAAGAGTCCAGAATCGCTAATTTCCCCTTCCCCAATTTTAGGCAAGATCATCTGCATTCTCTCCCCCAACCCGTCCCACCCCCAACCAATCCACAACAGTGCACTATCTTCATCAGTAATGGTTACGAATATCAGACAAAACAAAGAATAAAATTCGTATACTGTCCCCCACCAAAAAAAAATACATCTCCATTGAACAGAGGTTTATGTCGTTCAAAAATAGTCATTATCCATTGCATTAACATCAATTTCAAAGTTACCGGTTAAAGCTTAAGTTCTTTATTTATTTCAGGCAGAAACAGCAGCACCGAGGGTCTCTCTCAAAATAATGACATAACTCACTTCTTGATTGTGACCATTGTGGGACATTATTTCATTTAAATTTACATACTAAATTAAGTAACTGCAGATTTTAAAATTAATAAATCTTCTGATTTGTTCAACCGTTTCTTTGTTGAGTAATCTCTACTACATAATCCTAAACCACGGTAGATACCTTATTTTAAAAGACCTTTATATCCATGCTACACTGCTTGCTTGTTAGGCTAGCCATTGCATAAAATGAGCAAATTGTGGAGACAACACAGGGACAATTCCATCAAATCCATTCAAACATAACTGAATAAAAAAGGAGGAATGCGGAAAAACAGGATGAATTAAAGGAACATGCTGATCAAGACAGTTAATTCTAAGGTGCTCCTGTGCACACCTGACACGCTTAAATTGTGTTGCCCATTTACTCACCAGCTACCCCAGGGAATAATGTTAGGCAAGGATAACTAATCTCAAAAGGGTGAATAATGCTTAAATTAATCCTATAAAAACAAATTTCATACAAGTAACTAAAATCTCATATGAAAATAAAGCACCCTCATTTTTGTAGTTTCTTCATTAGAACTACAAGAAGATTACAAAACATAAAATGCAAAATGAATCATCAAAATTCAATTCATTGTGTCAGAAATACTGATATTTTGGAAGTTACTTCAAATCAAACAGAAACTACTGATGGAATTCAATGCTCCCTGCTCTGGTACTAGGCTCTAAAGCAGGACAGAACTCTAGGCTAATTGAGGCCTTTAAGTAGCTAATGAATGGCCACTATAGAGCCTCAGCCTGCTGGTGTAGATACAATACCATTGTCAGCAGGTTGGGAGGAATTGTGTCCAATGGAGGCCCTGTGAGCAAAACAGTGCCTTTGCAGGAAGGGCCTCTATCCATTAAACAGGCATCCTTTTCCTAGGTCAATACAGTACACAGCTGGAGGAACACAGCAGATCAGGCAGCACCAGAGGAGCAGGAAAATCGACATTTTGGGTCAGGACCCTTCATCACTTTCCTGCTCCTCTGATGCTGCCTGACCTGCTGTGTTCCTCCAGCTCCACACTGTATTGACTCTGACTCCAGCATCTACAGTTCCTGCTATCTCCATCCTTTTCCTAGGTTCTGCCTAACAAGTCCCAAAGAGACCCTCTCATTGAACTGGGTTCCCATACTTCCAATTACCTTTTCCCTCCTAGGTCTCATGCAGTATCAACAGCAGCCAATGATTCCACCTTCTCGCCAGTCTGCTAGTGTAGCCATTAAATCCAACCAATTGTGCCTGCGGCATCTCTAAACTAACACTGTAATGAATCTCATTATCTTATTCCTTTGCTCTTCCTCATAGACCTGCAGAGCATACCTTTTCAAATATACATTTAAGACCATTTTGAAAGCTGCCCCTGAAATTGTTTCCACCATCCTTTCAGGCAAACTATTCAGACCGTAGAAAACTATAGAAAAAAAACTCTATGTTCCTTTTGAACTTTTGTCAATTATCTTAAATCTATGTTCTCTGTTTACTAGCTCTTTCACCAAAGGAAATAACTTCTTGGTACCTACTCTATCAAAACCTCCCATAATTTTAAATAACCTTCTTTACTCTAAGTAAACCAATCCCAAACTTCCCAGTTTCTCCATATAACCTAAGTCCTTAAGTTCTGGTATCCATCTAGAAAATGTCCTCAGAGCAATTTGTTTCTAAAGCATGGTGCCCAGAATTGTCTACTATATTAAGCCTAAATATTAAGCATGACCCTTCTGTTTTTGTACTTTATGCCTCAGCTTATTCCATAACGTTTTCATTTAAAACAACCTATTGACTGTCACCTTTTAAATTTGTGAACTCTCAATGAAAGTCACTGAACAATCTAATAAAGTTTCTTCATTGTTCTTGCCTTAAACATTTACATAGCACCTGTCCCAAAGTACTCCAGTCCTAAGTTCCATCTGGCCAGAGACCCAGCAGCCAATCTGAGTGTAGTAAGATTTCACTATCATCAGGAACAATGTTCAGTCAATCTACTTCAGTGGTGATGGTGGTAAAGAGAGAATACTAGACAGGACATTGGGAAAACCGTGTCATTTATTTCTCATTTATTTAGAATGGGATGTGAAGGGGCAGGTGGAGGCTCAGTGTCTTTCCAAAAGACATGACCTTTAAAATGCGGCACTCCCTCAAATCTGCACTGAATTCTATTGTTTAAGTCCTTTGGACTCTCAAACTTTCAAAGTACATGTAAACTTTGAACAGAAATGTGCATTCAATATCATAAATTACTTACAACAAACAACAATCATAGAATCATAGAATTCCTAGTGTGGAAGCAGGCCATTTGACCCATCGAGTCCACGCTAACCCTCTGAAGAGCATTCTATCCAACCCACCCCACTATCCTATCCCTGTAACCCTATTTCCTATGGCTAACCCACCTAGCCTGCACAGCCCTAGACACTGTGGGCAATTTAGCCTGGCCAATAAACCTAACCTAGACATCTTTGGACTAGGGGAGGAAATCCATGCAGACACGAGGAGAACATGCAAACTCCACATAGACAGTTGCTCGAGGTTGGAATCGAACCCAGGTCCCTGGCGCTCTGAGTCAGAAGTGCTAACCACTGAGCCACCTTGCCACCCAGAAAGTGCATAAAATTTACAACTAAAATACTGAATTAAGGAGTACTGCCAAAATCTTTGTAAACTTTACTGTTTTAGATTTTATACTTCTGTTGTGGCAATACAAATCATCATTACTTTATTAACTGTCTCTTCATATTTGCCTTTGTTAGCTTCTTAGTAATTTCAGTATAATGTCTGAGCATTTTTCTTTCAGAATTGTCTGTAATTCCAAAAATTTAATGATACCACAGTACAAACCAGGTTCTGAATTAGAAATGGGTGCTATGCAAATGGCTTCATGTACATTTATCTTTCAGTGAGAATTATTTATCAGAGATCCGAATCATTATGCTATTTATTTTCAAGTAGGAAATGAACGTTAACAAAAACTTGTTTTCCCTAATTTTCAGTCATTTCTTCAGCTGGAAAAGAGAAACTAAACTTTGTAACTCTGTTACTTTAGTGGGTCAATTTACTCATTAGTGGCATGCTTTCTGAAAAAGTGTAAGACTGACCTCCCACCATTTAGGTTCCAGAACTACCTAGATCTGCACTAAACTTGTCTCTTTCTATGAAACGTCCCTGAATACTCACTTGTTTCTTTTCACCTACACCACTGAAGTGAAAAAACAGGTCTATGACTATTTTCCCTATGCAATCACTCAAGAAAATTTGGATCATATTGCAACCTCAAGTGCTACATCACCATTGGCTTGCTGCTCCTACTTACATATTATTTAGTACAATTAATATTATGTAGCAAGTTAAAATAGATAAAGACAAAACAGACTTCAGTATATAAAGGCTACACCTGACAAAAAGTCAGACTCTAGTTCATAATACAAGTACAAAAGATGAATCCAAACGTCTCACGAGTACATGAATTCCAATTCAAAAGGCCATCATTTCATGTCAGCTGAGAAATATTGTGAAGTGAGATTAAACAAATTAAACTCTGAAATCCTAATCAATAAAAACAAAGGAGTCTAATTCAATATTCTATTCATGCTGTTAGAAGTGTATCTTTCACCGTTCTTCAAATAAAGGCATTACCTTAGGCGAAAACAAACAGCTTCTTTCATGTTTTTCAATTGTAACAAAACTATTACCCATTTTGTTTACCTTGTTACATTAAAAAAAATCAGTAGGGTATGATTGCTACTGGCAATGCATAGCAGCACTAACAAAAATACTGTTTATTTATTTTCTAAAGATTCTATTACGGTATATTGAATTTATTGATTTTGAAGAGTCAAGTATCGATCTTTTTCACTCATGATTATAATCAGCAAGTTCTACATCACCTCAAGGATTAAACTGACAATCTGTGAGAGAACTTCCAGATTGGTCTTCCACAAGCAAAACAGCCAATAGTACTATTAGTAATATACCTTGAACACAATTGCATATCTCAACTAATTGAAAATCTTGAAGTAGATTTTTTTCATACGATAACAAGAATAATGCAACCCAATGTATTTTTACAACTAAATAATTATACTTGCACATATTAAACCTTTATTCACATCATGCTATTATTTTTACAAGAATATGATTTTGATGATATTTACAAGTAGGCATACAAGTCACGCCTTAATATATGCTCCTGGTCCCCACAATCAGAGTTTATCCTCATACTGGGAAAGCTCTGACTTATCTTGGGATAAACAACATATAACTAACAAAACATAATACGGCCCTAATCACTAATTCTCTTTACTTTGATGAGGTAAATAGTACTTTAACCTGGGGTGCTCTGATCTTTGTGGTAAGCCATTGGGCAAGACTGTAAATGGAGGTCCTGCCAATTTAGGTCTTTATCTCTCCAGCCAAAAATAGACAGAGGTTCACATTAGCATTACTTCACATCGAGGTCAAATATCGCTGCTGGGACTACAGAGACAACTTTGTCTACCTGCACTGCTACCACCATTCATGCAATGAGTCCATAGACATGTATTGTGCACGTCTGGAGCCAGTTCCATTCTGCAAGATTTAAAGAGATCCTTACCTATGGTTCACAAAAGCTGACAGAGGTCTTGCTCTTATTTTTGCTATACACTGTTGTGTGTTTTATGCAAAAGAAGGATTTCATTATTTTATTTCCTTGGTGCTCTGGGATTCACAAAAGTTTCTTCACTCTTGGAAACTATTGCATTGTCCAGTTCCAATGAATCTACCTCTCCTATTTAAGGTGCAGCGCAAACTTATGACAATCTGATGCACAACCCGGATTTGCTCGCCTCCTAAACGGTGAGCTGCATACACAACGCATAATCATATAGCTGCTTATCAACTTCATTCAGATTAGGTCCAAACATGAAAATGTTATTGGGAGAGGGATAAGACCCACCTGAACTATAAGTACACATTTTACTTTTTGGAAACGATATACTGTAGTGAAAAACGTCACCAGTGAATTGGCACAGAAAATCAAAACTTTTTTTTAAAGATCGACTGAAACCCTGAAAAAAAGGTCATAAACAATCCAATGCTAATAACAATCACTGTGAGTAATTCAGAGATAGCGAGAATGGCAGATGCTGGAGTCAGAGACAACAGTGTAGAGCTGGAAGAACACAGCAGGCCAGGCAGCATCAGAGGAGCAGGAAAGTTGACGTTTCGGGTCGGGACTCATCTTCAGAAATGGGAAGGGGGTAGGGAGCTGGGAAATAAATAAAGAGAGGACGGGTGGGGCTGAGGGAAGGTCGGTGGGATGGTGATAGGTGAGTGCAGGTAGGGAGTGGTGGGGATTGGTGGGGCGGATAGGTGGAAGAGAAGATGGACAAGTTGTATCAGGTCAAGGAGGCGGGGATGAGAGAGATGGTTGGTCATTGGATGAGGCCAGTGGTGGGGAGATTTTAAGTTGGTGAATTCCGTGTTTAGGCCATTGGGCTGTAGATGCCTGAGGCGGAATATGAGGTGCTGCTCCTGCACTTTGCGGGTGGTGTCATTGTGACACTGGAGGCGGCCCAGGATGGACATGTCGCCCGGGGGTGGGAGGAGTTAAAATGGTTGGCGACCGGAAGGTGTTGTCGTTTGTTGTGTACAGAGCCCAGATGATCTACGAAATGGTATCCATGTCTACATTGGTCTCATCGAGGTAGATGGGGCCACATCAGGAGCAGCGGATACAGTAGACCAAGTTAACGGATGTGCAGGTGAACCCCTCTCTGATATGAAAGGTTTGTTTTGGGCCTTGAATGGAGGTGAGGGGGGAGGTGCAGGGACTTCCTACGGTTGCAGGGAAAGGTGCTGGGGGTGGTGGGTTTAGTGGGCAGTGTCGAGCAGACGAGGTAGTCGTGGAGAGAGTAGTCCCTACAAAAGGCAGATAGGGTGGGGAGGGAAATATATCTTTGGTTGTGGGGTCAGATTGCAGGTGGTGGAAGTGGCACAGAATGATACGTTGGATGCAGAGGTTGGTGGGGTGATACGTGAGGACAAGGGGGATTCTGTCTTTATTTTTGTTGGGGATAGGAGGGGGTGTGAGGGCAGAAGTGCGGGAAATGCAAGAGATGCGGTTGAGGGCATTTTCAATCACTGGAGGGGGGATGTTACGATCCTTGAAATAGGAGGACATCTGGGATGTTCGGGAGTGGAACACCTCACCTTGGGAGCAGATGTGGCAGAGGTGGAGGAATTGGGAGTATGGAATCACATTCTTGTAGGAGGGTGGGTGAGAGGAGGTGCAGTCCAGGTAGCTGTGGGAGTTGGTGCGTTTGAAATGGATGTCGGTTTCAAGATGGTCACCAGAGGTGGTGGCTGAGAGGTCCAGGAAGGAGAGGGAGGTATCGGAGATGGTCCAGGTCAATTTGAGGTTGGGATGAAAGGTGTTAGTAAAGTTGATGAACTGTTCAAGCTCGAGGCAGTGCCGATACAGTCATCGATGTAGCGAAGGAAGAGGTGGGGAATGGTGCCAATGTAACAGCAGAAAAGGGACTGTTCCACGTATCCTACAAAGAGGCAGGCATAGCTTGGGCCCATGCAGGTGCCCATGGCCACCCCATTAGTCTGTAGGAGTTGTTCAGGGTAAGGACGAGTTGTTAAGCAGATGAGGGTTTTGGTGGATGGGGACTGGTTGGGCCTGCGGGAGAGAAAGAAGCGGAGGGCTTTTAGGCCATCGGCGTGGGGAATGCAAGTGTCCAGGGATTGTATGTCCATAGTGACAAGGAGGTGTTGGGGAACAGGGAATTGGAAATCTTGGAGGAGGTGGAGGGCGTAAGTGGTGTCCCGGACACAGGCGGGAGTTCGGGGGGGTGGTTGGCAGGGGGTAAGAGTGGTGGTGATGAGGTTATGACTAGTCTGAGAGATGATGGTTTGGTTGTCAGGGGTAGGCTCATAATCGAGGGGGTGGTAGAAGGAGGTCACCGCCCATTTCTATCTCCTTCCCAAAATCACCACCCGTTTCTTTGGGTCCCGACCCGCAATGTCAACTTTCCTGCTCCTCTGATGCTGCCTGGTCTGCTGTGTTCCTCCAGCTCCACACTGGGAGTAATTCTTCATCTCTCCAAAGGAGTCTTAAAAACATAATGAAATGCACTAAATTATACTAATATAATAGATTGAACCTTTAACTCAGTAACAGTTTATCACGTCAATTCAAAATACTTTATCATTACATGACAAAGTATTACTGAAAATATTGCATTAAAACTTTGTCCTTTCGCTAATTTCAATTCTACCTATCAGTGAAGGAGGTCACTAAGAATTGTACTGAAAATTACTGATGTTTCCATCTATCATGAACTTGAATAAATTCAGCACTGATCTCCTGCCTTTTGAATTATGCTTCAATAATGACTGTAGAAACCTTCGAATCAAAAATATCTCATCACTATTATTCCAAAGTACAAATTGACTTTTGTGCTCTTTTCCAGTCTCCTAAGTCTGTCGCTCACAGTGGCCAGTCAAATTTTTCTCAGTTTATAATCTGTTAGTTGTTCTAACATCCACTCAAACTTAGCCTGTCCTGTGCCCCCAGATCACGAATAAGATCTTCTCAACCTCTTTCCACAACTAAAGAACCTCAGAAAAATGAACTACTTCATACAGTTTAATAATTTGCTTTTATTACTTGCATTTTTGTGAACTTAATAGCCGCAACGCAGATAAAATTGGTACTGAGCTGGCAGTTCTCTCTTAAAAGGAAGCAACAGGATACAGTCAGAAAATAATTCAGTGCACTGTATTTTCACATCCTGAGCATTGATTAGAGAATTATGAATAATAGGTGGATTAGATTAGATAACTAATTGGGTGAAAGGTGCTGGCTGTGTGGTGTGGGGGGCAGATGCTCAAGCGAGGCAGAGCCAGACAGACAGCAAGAGACATAGAAACAGAGTTCACAGGAATAGACAAAGTAAGAAATTAAAAGGCTTATGGATATTTTCTTCCTTAAAGACAAACTATCTGAAAATCTAAAACTTTCTAACTTAGCCAAACAGATTAATCACACAGATATGCCATAGATATGTCTGAAAATCTACTGCATTAATATTATTATTTGACTTAAATATTTTGGATAAAGCTTTGATATTTTTGAATAAGAGTTACAATCCTAAAATCTTTTCATGCCAATTGCAGGTTTGGTCATCTGCCAGGGAATATGGAGTAGGAATGGCCTCATGGCACTTAGGTGGGATGAACCAGATTTGCCTACACACAACAGACCCAACTCCACAAACACTGCTCCACACCATCTCTTCTTTATTACAGTGCTACCTTCCAGCCTTCTTCTAAGCATTCATAAATGCGGGAGGTGATGGCCTTGTGGTATTATCGCTGGACTGTTAATCCAGAGACCCAGATAACATTCTGGGGACCCAGGTTCAAATCGTGCCATGGCAACTGGTAGAATTTGAATTCAATAAATTATCTGGAATTAAGATCTAATGACATGGTCTAATGGCGACCATGAATCCACCGTCAGTTGTCGGAAAAACTCTTCTGGTTCACCAATGTCGTTTAGGGAAGGAAACTGCCATCCTTACCTGGTCAGGCCTACATGTGACACCAGACCCACAGCAATGTGGTTGACTCTGGGCTGCCCTCTGGATAATTAGGGATGGGCAATAAATGCTACCTAGCCAGTGGCGCTCTCATCCCGTTAATGAATGAAGAAAAAAAATCCAGTTCAACTCCCCCCAAAACTGCCTGAACTTCTTGCAACATTGATACACCCCAATGCTAGCTCATAAGTACCCCAAAATGCAAGAATTCATTCCGAATGCATTTACATACTAAGACATTTCACACAGCATTTTATACCCAAATAACCTCATCGAAGCTCTGCAGATTGAGCAGCAACGCACCTGCATATTAAATTTTTCCATACCCAAAGCTTTCAAAGCAATGCCCCTACTTAATTTTCACTATTAGGCAGTCTGTCAATTGCACTACTTGATTCTTTTAAGATTTCTGGACAGCTATGCATGTGCATCTTAGTGGAACATGGCTTATGCTTGACGAAAAAAAACAAAGAAATGCAGATGCTGAAAATGCTAGAGTTCTGAAAAAGGGTCAGTGAACCCAAAACATTAACCCTGCTTTCTTTCCACAGATGCTGCCAGACCTGCTGAGCTTTTCCAGCAATTTCTGTATGAGTTGTACATGGTTTGTTTTGTTTCCTGTATATTAAGATTCAGATTGCTGTAGGCCCATGGATCCACATATCATAGGGGGAACATTGTTTCTAAGAGCAGCACACTCAAAAGATCCTTCACAAGGGTTTCAAAGTTCATATCATATATGGAAACTTGAATTCTAGAATGAATAGAACCATGTATAGCTTAAGGTTTAGTTTGTACTTCTACACTCCGCATGTTAAGGAGGGAAGAACATAGTTTGAGTTTCATTTTTAAGATTTGAGTGGTGCAGGGTTATCTGGAAAATGTCTCCTCAACACCCCACAGCACTCTACCATGCAAGAAAATGCTTTGCAGAACACACATGTTCTGTCCGCAAAAATAATCCTGATCTTGCAGTTGCCTGCTATTTCATCACACCACTGTGTTACAACGCCAAAATTTCTCCCCATCTGTTGAAGTGAACCACCAAGCCTCAACACAAGCACAAAAAGCAAGATCTTATTTTCTGTTTGGGGACCCTGCAGCCCCCAGGACTCCACATCGAGCTCAATACTTCACAGCCTGATTCCATTCCTCAATGTTTTTTACCCACTCTAAGCCCAGTCCTGTTAATACTTAGGTTGCTTTTAGCACTGTCACCCATTTTCACCTACTCCTAGGCCTAGAATCATATTATATGGATCGCTTCTAGTACAGCTCACCAATTCTCTCCTATTCTTAGCTGTTATTATCATTTAGTCAGCTTTTCTTCTGTTCTAGAAACAAAAAAAACTGCAGATGCTGGAATCCAAGACAGACAAACAGGAGGCTGGAAGAACACAGCAAGCCAGACAGCATCTGGAGGAAAGGAGCAGTCAACATTTCAGGTATAACTCTACTTCAGTCCTTACATTAACTCTACTTTCTTTCCACAGATGCTGCCAGACCTGCTGAGTTTCACCAGCATTTCTCTTTTCGTTATCCAGAAATTTGTTTGCATGCATTCAATGGGGCTTAAAAAAATGTTGAGGTGAATAGTTCAATGCTTTACACAACAAGGGTAGAAGAGAGAAAAAAATGGGTTTAGACACAGAATTTACCAAGCCACAGACAGACAGAGACAGAAACACTTTTCCCTTTAGTGAAGGAGGCAGGATTATCCAGAAGGTTAGCGAGTGTGCAGGTTTCTTTCAGGCAGAGAAGCAGATTACTGAGAAAAAAGTCCTACAACAGCAACAGTACATTTTAGCAGTCTCCAGGACAGTTAGGGTAGAAGAAAATAACTTTTGAGTGGTTTAGAATTTAGTAAAGGTAAAGCTCCAGAAACCGAAGGCGTTAGGTTCTGACAGAAAGGGATCTTATAAGGCTGCAGAATACATGAGTTTAAGGAACACATGTTTAAGGATCCCACAAAGGGACATGAACTAAAGATAACAGCATCAAGTGAATACAGAAGTTTGCCAAACAGAAACTATAAAATGGAAATAGCGACCTTTCACCAAGGTTTCAGTCTCTGTAATTTGCTGTCAAGCAAAATAGGATTGGATTTTTATTTTTAATATTAGTAATAAAACAATTTCAACCAGTTCTTATAATATAGCTAATATTTTCAGTTCATATGTAAGAAACTTTGATGTTCTTTTGTTAACAGTACATTGATAGCCTTGGATCAATTGTTCAGTAACTGAGGTAGACAAATTCCAAGAGAAAACTTATGATCTCTCAAACCAGGTTTCACTCTGACTTATCCATTATTACCATCAGCTGGGATGATCAACAGATGATAGTAAACAGCACTCTACCCAGCTTTTCTTAAAGCTTTTCCAAGGTTCCAGAAAGAAAATAGGAAAATCATGACATTAAAACAGCACTGATACTCAAAAAGAGGCTTCACTACAAATTTATTTAAACTCACAATTAAGAGTGTGTGCAGAGTACGGCAGGGCTCTTTGAATCTGAACAGTCGGGGGAAACATTTATGGAAGATATATCTCATTGTATGGGAGCAGAAGGAGGCAAGTCCTGGGACAACTGTTCCCAGACTTAGCAGCATGTGATTAAGGTTTTAGAGTCCATGAGTATTCGTGACCCATCATTCTGTAGAAATATTCAGCTAATCACTTTTTAAGAAGTCAATTTCCTTCATCAATGATCCTATTATCCAACAAGTCCAATTCCTGATTTAATTAGCTCAGAAGTAGAAAATGTATATGAATTATTGTTTTGGAGAACTTGGAACATTAGTGTGACATTTACAATTGCACTTCCACACTTATTTTCAATTTTGAAGTTATTGTCTTAAGAAGTGCTTAATTAGGTTTCAATAAAAGTATAACAACAGCAACAGTATAAGAAACGACCAATGGTAAAAAGCTGGCTCAGGATTTTCATTACAACATCTTAATGTCAGGATGGGTTAAATGCACACCATTAATTCTCTACTTGAATTGAAGCTTGTTTTCCTGTAAGGTATATACAGTTTAGCACCTTCCTGAAGCACACACACCTATCTACATCTCAAGCCTAATCTCCTGTGCTTCAAGATCCTCCTCAGCAGTAACTCGATTAATTGGATAATCTGAAAACTTGCAGATCATGTCCCCAACATCTGCATAAATACAGTAAAAAGCAAATATCATAACACTGATAGCACAGTGTGGAGCTGGAGGAATGCTGCCTGGCCTGCTGTGTTCCTCCAGCTCCACACTGTTATCTCTGACTCCAGCATCTGCAGTTCTTGCTATCGTAGCAATGAGCCCACATATTAAGCCCAATACCTTAGTGCATCAAATTCATGACAAACTCTAGACACAGCAAGGGGAAATAGGTTATATTAACATTTGACTTAAGGAATGCATGCAACCAGCAAGAAAATAAAGAGAGCATGATGCAACACACACACTGGGAATGTCTCGGGCACGCTCCTGCTGAGCAGCAGAAATTTGTCAGAATACTGCAGTCATTCACCATTTAAATAATACTCTTGTTTTATTCTTCCTGCCAAAGTAAACAACTATAACACACTTTCTCACATCATACTCCTGGCAACAGATACTCTGTGATAGGTAGTCTTCAGTCTAAAGCCAGTCAGACCTCTGGGATCAACCATTCCTTCTCTGCTGACCACAAAACTAAAGCTTATATAGCATTCATGCTGCAAAAGCAGAGTCTCAAGTCGAAGAAATTACTCCTACTGCCATATAGAAGTGTTCATTTCTGAATGGACCATCACCTTTTAAAGTTATTATAAATAAATTCTGTATTTCAACGTATAAGTGAACTCTGGGAGTAAAGAATATTTGTTCAGCTGGAACCTGAGAACACTACAAAATTGAAGATGTTGCAATTACTCTATTGTAGGCAATATTAACTCCAGAAAATCACTAAAGGTGACTCACTGGCAGTAATCTAAATCCTTTCACAGATGTATACCACAGTAATGAACTTTAAAACAGCAGCAGTTGGTTATGAAAGTTTTAAACTACATGCAATATTAAAACATTTTCCAATTGATGCTGTAAACATTTTGAATATGTATTTAAATACGGACAAGGGTAATAATTATTATTTCACAGCTCCAATGTCAACGCGGTCTCTAAAATGCTAACCTTCATCGCTTATCAATTCTTGTTTGACCAGAGTTGATGGAGATCTAGCAGGTGGTTTGCACAATGGATGCCGTCGACTCTTGGCAGATTTTTTTTTCCCTACATTTCTGATGAATTGCTCTGGAAACTGAAAACAGAAGAAAAATATTTCACCATCTTAATAAAATAAAGTGACCGAGTCTAAATCAAATTATCCATGAAATAAAGCTGTGTATTTAATACACACTATAATTTACCTTGTCAGCATGAAACATGCATAATTTACAGTGCTGCACATTACTGCAATACTACAGTACTATTGTCAAATTTATAAAACTTTAAAACTAAATAAGGCCCAGCTCATTTCAACTGTTCTGAGCTTAATTGGCTACCTACACTGTCAATTGCATCCTTAAGATGGACATTAAAAAATTTAAAACAATGTTTCACTGAAGACACTCCATACTTAACCCAGTGGATAGTTGAGTCACAGAGATCTCAGGAGTTGGGGTGAGGATATTGCAGAGTGCACAGGACACTATAACTATTCTCAAGGTAAGGTAAGGGTTGAGGGAAGCTCAGTTGATGTTCCCACGCATCAGGAACACCATATATATGACTGTTGGGTAGGGAGTGAACCAGCTCTGCTCTAGTGGCTCCTCCATCTTCCAGCCCACACCTACAGTATGGTATCTTATGGTCCATGATCTTGCATGGAACACAGGTCAATGGTCATTCAGCTGCTCTGACAAAAGGGCTCTGATCTTAAACACTGTTGTTCTCTCCAAGAGTGTTGTATCATTGTTTTAATTATGGAGAGAGTGTAAATCAAGTTTTGTCCTGAATGAAATGGAACTTCTTGAATGTTGTTGGAGCTGCATTCATCAGGTATAAAGTCAATATCCCATCACACTCCTTACTGGTGCCCTGTAGATGGTGCAGTCTTTGGGAATCAGGAGACAAGTTACTCATCATAAAATTCTTAGCCTGATCTGCTCTTGCAGCCACAGCATTTATGTGGCTGGTCCAATTCAGTTACTGGTCAATAGTAATCCGGAGGATGTTGATGGTGAAAAATTCAGCTATGATAATATTGTCAATGGGAGATGGCTAGATTATTTTATTGGAGATGACTATTGTTTTACATTTATGTGGTGTGAATATTATTTGCCGCTTCTCAACTGAAACCCAACCCAGAGGCTGTCCAGGTCTTGCGATATATAGACACAGACTGGTTCAGCATTTGAGGAATCACAAATGGTGAATACTGTGCAACTAATAGTGAACATTCCTGACTTACAATAGAGGAGGTCATTGATGGAGCAATTAATGATAGGTGGGCCTAGGACACTACTTTGAGGAATTCCTGCAGCAATGTCCAGGACTGAGATGATTGGCCTCCAACAACTATAATCCTTATGATCAGAGAACAGGTCAAGAATATCCCACCACCACCAATTCCCAGTGACTCCAATTTTGCTAGTGCACCTTGATGCCACACTGAGTCAAATTCAGCCTTGATGTCAAAGGGAGTTACTCTCCAAAGCTATAATGAAGTCAGGGCTGAAAGGCTCAGGCAGAACCCAAGCTGACAGCATGTAGATGATTGCTGAGCAAGTGCTGCTCAGTTAGACTGCCAACTTCCATCATTTTGCTATTTGCTATTTAACAGATCTACTGGCAATAATGTTGGACTATACTGTTGATTATTGGAGAAGAAGGAATTTGACATTGTACATAGTTGATGCATTAAAAATATTAATTCACTCCAAAGCATGGCTACATTGGCCCAAACTTTTAGCAGAACTTGGCACAGAATCACTGCTGAACAAGACTCCCTAATCCAGCACAAGCCTTGATCTTCTATTTTTTTTTTGCATAAATAAATAATAAATAATGGTGGTCAAGAAATCATTTTACATAATCTTAAACTAAAACTTAAAAACAGCCTTGACAGGGAAAGAAAAGAACTCAATTACCGCTTCACGAAGTTCACTTCTATATGTTACTGGGACAGAATACAATGACAATGAATGATTTTTAAGTTTAGGATAGACAATGTAAAATCCATGCCACTATAATTGTAGACAATTCTTCTACACTGGAGAATAGTAACAATGGCCTGGAAAATACTAAATTTTAACATGCACCCTGAAGATAAACAGTTTAGCAACATCCAGTTTCACATTACTGAGGTTACCAGTAACTGTGAGCAAGATTCTTATGTCACTCAAAAGAAAATTTCAACTATGATCTTTAGTTTTACAAATAACTTAGCAAATAATGATCCAGAGGCTCAACAGGAAGCACTATTGTCCATGGACCACATTGTAGACAATGTGGGCTAGAAATTGTGTAAAACTCCTCAGGCTTATATACTTGACATGAAATCAACATTGCAAATATAAACTGTAACTGCAATTTACGAGAAGGACTGCAGCAGTTAAAGAAGGTGGGCACAATACTGACCTTGCCAACGACACCCACATCCCATAAAAGAATTAAAAATGTCATCAGGTACCTCAGATTATAACACATTGTACTGAAAGAAAGTAGGTTTTCTTGCATTTTATATAATGTTTGATTTGAACTGTTATGTAATGTGCCTTAAACTTGACGAATAAAGTAGAGCAAAACTGAATGATGAGTAACAATGGGAAGTCAATGCATCTTGTTTCTACAAATTAGTGAAATGTGTGGCTTGAATTTAGGATTTTGGATAAAAATCAACTTACACAACTTGAAAGCATGAAGCCATGGGACTTCAGACAGGAAGAATCCTGCTATTAATAACATCCCTTCAAATTAAAAAAAAATCAACTTTAATATTGGTGGTAGCTATCTGAATGCAATGTGAGCATTGACAATATTTTCTTTCATGCTGCAACAGTCACATTTCAAAAGCTTTTCTATAAGGCATTTTAGAATATCTTGAGGTATTAATGTCAATATACAAAGACAGGAGAGAATGAGCATGGTTGAAAGTCTGCCCTATTTTTCCTTGTTCTGTACCTTTTTACACCTTGTTAATTTATAATATCTTCAAATCTGATGAAGGGCTCCCACCTGAAAATCCATTCTGTCCCTTATCCCTGAAAATACGAGTTGACGCACTGAACTTTTTTTTCTTACACTAAAGTAGTTACCTTTTTATTCAATATAGTTCACTACATTTATATTATTAAATACCTAATCCTGGAGGGACTCTCTATAGTGGAAATGACAGGCCACTGTTTCTAGGTTCTTAGTCATTATTTTACAATTAAAACACTAGACCAATGAGAGATTACTATTCTTCAGACGCAATGAATATCTAATAAACTAGAATGGAATCTGTTGGTCAATGAAGACCAAGTAACAACAGTCATAACAAGAAAAGTGGGTGAGGAACTCGATAAACGTTCAGCCAAATGAACCAAACACTTCCGTAAACTAATTTCTAATTTCATGCCACTGAATTTATTGAAACTTCAATTCCTGTACTGGCTGAAGTCATTATGAAGGCCTGAGGCCTGCTAACCCTCAGGTTAAGCTTCCCACCAGTCGTCTCTCTCTAATGAGAGAGTAGCCTATGATCCTCAGACTATGGTGACTTTCATTTCACTTCATCAAGGTAAACATCTGTGGAAATTTATTTGCTACCAAAGTATTAGTGTTTCAATGTTATAGCCCACTGCTGTTAACTCAAAATTGCTGGATAATTCAAATTTGCAGAGTATTTAAAAGGGCTGTTGTGCTGTCATAAAAAGGCTTAAGGTTATTTCAAATGATTAGATAACTCAATTTTTTTTAAAATTTAGTCAAGAGCATTTGTATTCTACAAACAGCATTTATAGGTTACCAGAGCACACACAAAACATTAAATGCTTACTTCTTTCCATACTTAACCTTCAACACTGCTCTTAGCCAGATACTTATCTACATCTATTCAGAAGTAATCTACCACAATGTGAACTACCTTTTAATAAAACACTATTCCACATATTAAGTGAACTACTTTGATCCATGACTTCAATACTGTACTCACAATTAGTGGTTATACAATCATATTAAATTTAAAGATATCTCATAAACTTGTAACCTAAATATCTTGAACACTAAATATCTCCCCCTTTCTCAACTTCCCAATTTATTCCCCAGTAAATATAACTCAATGTTATGAGTTGGTTTTCCAAATGGGGCTTTAAGCTCCAAAGTCCCCCTTATCTGTACGCACTGCAATCCAGAAAGTTCTTCACAAAACAGGTTGCTTAAAATTGCACTCCATATTTTAAATGTAGTTTTGACAATGAATTAGCCAATTAAAATATTTACAACTGTTTCAAGGCAAGGAAGACTGGAGGAGACTTAATACATTTTCCTTTATCCCTCAAGTACTATCTGCTAACTGTAAAGATCAGACATCAAATTATGATGAACAGACTCATCTAAATTGAGGATGGAAAACTCATCAGAAAATAATTTCAGAGACACCAAATGGTCCTTTCTGTAGAAATGGAAAAATTCAAATCTCATTTTAAGGTTGCAAAAAACAAAGTGTGAGAGAAACTCAGTATCTTGAACAGATTCCATGGTGAGAGAAACAGAGCTAACAGTTTGAGTCTAAATATGACACTTCCTCCAAATGAGAGTTTCAAAGGATTCAGCTCTGAAGATGGGACATGTTGAACTCAAAATGTTAACTCTCTCTCTCTCTTGCCACAGATGCTGCCAGGACTACTGGATTTCTCCAGCACCTTAGCTTTCTTTTTCAGATATCCAGCAACTGTAGCAATTTTAACATACTCCGCTCGTCAATACTACATTATTTTAGAATATGTGTAGAATTGCCTCCCTACATGTAGCCCCCAAATGTAAAGATTTTATAACTAGTATTGAAATACGTTGCAATAAAGTATATAGAGCATTACTAAATGATGTCGCACGTTGGACTTCTCCTCAAGGAACACTAATCTCTTCCGGTCCTTAAAAGAGAATCCGGGAGGCTCTGTCTTAATGGTATTATCGCTAGACAATTAATCCAGAACTCAGCTACTGTTGTGAAGGCCCGAGTTCAAATTCCAATAAAGAATCTCGAATTACGGGTCTAATGATGACCATGAAACAATTGTCAATTGTCAGAAACAGCTATCAGGTTCCCTAATCTCCTTCAGGGAAGGAAATCTGTCAACCAGATGACTCCAGACCCACAGCAATCTTGCTGACTTTTAACTGCAATTAGGGATGGGCAAGAAATGCTGGCCTAGTCAGAGGCACCCACATCCTGTGAATGAATAAAATTATAAAATGATACACCACTAGATATCTTTACACCCATTGTCCCTCTTTGAAATAGTTATTGAATAAATCATGCTACCCTGCTCTTTCCTCCTAACGCTGCAAAAAAAGATTTCCCTTGACTATTCATTCAATCCCCTTCTGGACCAAACAGTGCATTTCCAAATTCACTTGTTCAAAAAAGTTTCGTCATGTCATCTTAGGTTCGTTTCTCTATCAGTTTAAATCTTTATCCGACGGTTACTGACCTTTATAACCCTGGAAACAGCATTTTCTTTTTTAAATAACTCTCAGTTTTCAACACCTCTACCAGATTACCTCTCAGCTCTAAGGAGAATAATCCCAGCTTCTCAAGTTCACAGAACTCGAGCTCTCTCATCCTAGTACCATTTGGCAAGAAAGCTTTCTGCATTCTCTCAGAGACCATGCTATCTTTCCTAAAACGTGGTACCAGAATTGAACACAACTGAGACTTTATATAGATTCAGCTTCATTTCTTTGCTTTTTATACCCTATGCCTCTATTAAAAAATCCAATTGATCAAAGTAGAAAAACACAATTTTATATCAACCAGTATAGTACAAAATATAGCAGCATTTGTAAACAAGAATATGCAAACACCTGTTCTTCAATAACCGGTTGTACGGCTTCACCATGAAAGAAATTAGACTAAACACTCAGCAGGTAAGGTCAGTAGTCAAGGGCATCAGTGTCGAACATATCCAAGACAAGCCATTAAACGTCATATAAATGGCTTGCTTACAAAAACAGGAGTCTCTGCCAATTTAGCTTCTAACACCTAAAAGGAATCCCTGAAATGGTATGACTTTATTGTTCAGGACCAATAATACATGCAAGTATAAATTCTGTGGGACACAGAGCAGTTGAACAGCTCCATTGAGCAATAATTTCACCCAATGCACTTCTCTGTAAACATTTAAAGAATTGAGCAGTACTGTAAAACTGTTCTGGTGACACGGGTCTGAATCCTGCCACAGCAGGTGGCTGAATGTGAATTCAATAAAAAAAAATCTGGAACTAAGAATCTAATGATCACCGTTAATCCATTGTCAATTGTCAGAAAAACCCTTCCGGTTCATTGTTGTCCTTCAGGGAAGGAATTCTGCCATCCTCACCTAGTCTGGCCTGCATGTGACTCCAGACCCACAACAATGTGGTTGACTCTCAACTGCCCTCCAAACAGGCTAGCAAACTATTCAGTTCTATCAATTGCTACAAAGTCTCAAACATATCAAACCAGACTGACCAACTGGCATCAACCTAGGCACTGGAAAAGACAACGGCAGAAATAGCCCTGTTGACCTTGCAAAGTCCTCCTTACTGACATCTGGGGGTTAGCGCCAAAATTGGGAGAGCTGATTCACGGACTAGCCAAGTAACAGCCTGCCACAGTCATACTCACAGCATCGTACGTTACAGACAATGTCTCAGAGGCCACCATTAACCATCACTTGATATATCCTGTCCCACTGGCAGGACAAACTCAGTAGAGGTGGCATCACAGTCATATGCAATTAGGAGGGAGTCACCCTGGGAGTCCTCAACATTGACTCTGGAACCTGTGAAATCTCATGGCTTCAGGTTAAACATAGGCAAGGAAAACTCGTGTCCTCCCTCGGCTAATGAATCAATACTCTTCTTAACAACACTTGGAAGAACCACTGGGGGGGGTGCCGGTGACAACGGTGCAAAATGTACTCTGGGTGGAAGATTTCAATGTTCACCACAAGGAGTGGCATGGCAGCAGCACTAATGATTGGGCTGGTCATGTCCTAAATAATATCGGTGCTAGACTAGATCTGCAGTAGGTAGTAAAGGAAACCAACAAAAGGGAAAAACATATTTGATCTCATCTTTACCAATCTGCTGACTGCAGATGTATCTGTCCATGACAGTAAAGTTAAAAGTAACCCACTGCATAGTCCTTGTGGAGATGAAGTCTTGCCTTCACATTGAGAATAACCTCCATCATGTTGTGTGGCACTATCCCCTTGCTAAATGGAACAGACTTTGAACAGAAGTAGCAATTCAAAACTGGGCATCCATAACGCGCTGTAGGCAATCAACAGCAGCAGAATCATATTCCAGCACAATCTGCTACCTCGTTGTCCGGCATATCCCCCTCTCAACCATTACCATTACCATCAAGCCAGGGGATCAACCCTGGTTCAATGTAGAGTGCAGGAGGGCATGCCAGAAGCAGCACCAGACAAACCTAAAAATATGACGTTAACTTACCAAACAGGACTTCTTTCATACCAAACAGCGTAAGCAGCAAGTGGTAGACAGAGCTAAGCAAACCTACAGCCAACAGATAAGATGTAAGCTCTTCAGGCCTGCCATATTCAGTCAGGAATGATAGTGGACAGTTAAGTAACTCAAAGGAGGAGGAGGCTCCATAAATATCCTCATCTTGAATAACGGAAGAGCCCAAACCATCAGAGGAAAAAGATAAGGCTGGAATTGTAGTAATCTTCAGCCAGGAATGCGGAGTGAATGAACACATTGTGGCCTTCTCCAGTGGTCTCCAGCAATACAGATACCAGTCTTTAGCCGATTCGATTTACTCCATGTGATACCAAGAAACGGTTGGAAGCAATGGATATTTCAAAGGCTACGGGTCCTGCAATCTTCCAGCAATAGTACTGAAGACTTGTGCTCCAGAACTTGCCACTTCCCTAGCCAAGCTCTTCCATGACGTGAAGGTGCCTGTGTCGGACTGGAGTGGACAAGATCAGAAGTCACATGATAGCAGGTTATAGTCCAACAGGTTTATTTGAAATCACAAGCTTTCGGAGCTCTGCTCCTTCTGACAAAGGGGCAGCGCTCCAAAAGCTTGTGATTTCAAATACACCAGTTGCACTATAACCTGGCG
>NC_063334.1:39386074-39426068 GCF_021869965.1 Rhincodon typus
ATCTACCTTAATACTTTTTAAAATACGCAACACATCTTCCTTTTTAATAGCAACTTGGCTTAGAAATTCAACACACCCTTCCCTGAGATTTTCCTGCACCAATTCCTTCTCTTTGTTTAGGATCACACTTACCTCTTCAGGCTCCACACATAGATTCCCTCCTTTGTCCTTGCGTGGGCCAGCCCTTTCTTGGCTACTCTGGCTTTTTATATATGTATAAAAAGCCTTTGGATTCTCCTTAATTCTGTTTGCTAACAACTTTCATGACCCCTTTTTGCCCTTCTAATTCCTTGTTTAAGTTCTTTCCCACTTATATACTTCAACGGCTTTGTCAATTTCTGTCCTCCTATATCTTATATATTCTGATAAATCAAGGAATGAGAAAGGACATAGTTTTACTTTTACAACCACTTTAATTGTAGATTATAGTTTTAGATACAATTAGATTGTACAATGTTACTATTTGATTTAAGGGCAGAAAATCTAGGAACCTAAGAGATGGTGTAAGGCCATAAGAAGTAGGAACAGGAGTAGACAGTTCAGCCCCTCGAGCATGCTCTGCTATTCAACAGGATCATGATTGATCCAACACACCTCACGTCCACTTTCCTGCCCTTTTCCCCCCAATCCCTACTGATCATGAATCTATCTATCTATCTCAGCCTTCAATGTACACATGGATTCTGTCCTTCCAGCTCTCTGTGGCAAGGAGTTCCAACGACTCTCAACACTATAAGTAGTGCTAAAAATAAAGCAATCTTATCTTAAAGAAAAGGGCCATTTGAAAAGATGTAGTCAGAAATTCCTATACAGCAGTCAGCTGGTAAGGGTGTCAAAATAAATCTAATAGCCATGTGGCAGTTAAATTGAAGTTTGACTAAATTTAAAGTTTAACTAATTTATGATTCAGAAGTAATAAGGATTGGGAGTTGTGCAAAAATCAGCTTGGAGAAGCTAAAAGGATGTTACAAGAGAAAAGTATACAATAGAAAAGTAAATTCTGAGCAGCACAAGAAATGCCATATTCTTCGTGGATGCCATGTTAAGGGTTATGAATGCCTTGTAAGACATGTATGAGAATAAGAAAAAGTGTTAAGTGAACACTCAAGTCAGTCTGTTGAACTGGAAATATTAATGAACACCAAATTATGTTATATCAGATCAAATGAAATGATTAAATGTTTGCAAGGAACCTCAAGCCAGATGACCACCTATTTCATATTCCCAAGAGAATAGAAGTAAGCTAAGGCTTTTAAAAATAATGCTATTCCAATCTTCCAAAAATGGAGCAGAGAGTGGTCTGAATTTTAAAATAGTTAGCCTGAAGTGTTTTGGGAATTGATTGAGAACATTATACTGTATCTTGTCCATGTTTATCTTACAAACATGAGATCAATAAAAACCTTGGTTATCTTCAGTTAATCTAGATCAGTGCATTGGGAAATTCCCCACACTGTAGCTCTGGGTTTTTAAATTTGTGCTGACTATGTCAACGTTAATTCTTCAGTCGACCACTTGCCAATGTCCATTGTGTTGATAACAGTGTAATATCAACAGTATTAGTGTAAGCTTCAACATTCTACTGTATGAAACTATATCATATATTTTGGTTTGTGCAATTCTGCAGTGATTGAAAAAGCATAATCAAGTTATGGTCCAGAAAAGAAATTGAGGAAAAGTTCCCATCAATCTTCTCTTTTCTGCCTAAACTCACGAGGAAATCTTTTCATTTTGTGCACTTACTATGCCACTCTCTGGGTGAGTGTACTGAAAAGGTGTGTAATTTCAAGCAATTTTATAAAAGCACAAACTCTGGCTTACCATGGTGAAGATTATGACCTGTCAGAGGTCAATTCATATGTGGCCGCAGCTGTCAGGAAGAGAATTCTTTCATTTGATTTTTCTCCCTTGGGGTTTGCGGATACGGAAGTCAGTGACTGACATGTTTTAGCCGTCTACATTATTTTGTCCTCAATACTTCATGCAAGGAAAAGAAGTTATCAAAGGGAAAGTCAAGTTTCTATCACAGCAGAGGGATAAACCTGTTCTGAATACTGTAGTGCATATAGAACAGTATGAAAAACATTGCTTTTTCGTTTACTGTGGGAAAACTGACAATTGTGCACACAATTTAAATCATTGTTGTTAAACCTCACCTTATCAAATGGTATATTTTAGTTCAGTATAAAAATTCAGCTTGTCTTGATAAATAGATCAGAGGGAACTGGGAGACAGAATTTGTTTTTATCTTGTCTATTTCTGTCAGCAGGTTCAGGTGGTGCTGGAGCAAGTACTGTCTCAGCTCAAAGGTTTCTCGTGCACTAGCCTGATATTCAGATCGCCTGACCTGGTACAAATGTGCCAAGTTGGACCTGGCAGCAAATTCTAGAGGCGAGTGCACACCTCCAACCATCCAGTCTTCATTTTTTTTCTTCTTTTTGTCTTTTTAAATACATTGTATTAAAAAAGATACAAATGAAAAAATAGTTTAAAAAGCTGTAGGAGCAGAACCTTGTGTTAGAGGTAAAATTAAGTAAGAGAGAGGCAAACCTGAATTTCTGTGCCATTCAAGCCAGGACTGCAGATTATTAACACTTCCTGACTCCCTGCGAACAACTTCCCAAATCAGTTTTGAACTCTGGATAACTGATATTTTGTTGGACAGTCCTTGAAATGATTTGCCTCAGAAAACAACTACAGTACTTCTGAATTTTACATACTTCCAGCAGCAATTGGGGTCAGTTTTGTAAATCACGGAGTCAACTCTTGTAGAATTCATTCTTCTTGTTGAATGCCCTTACGAAGTTTTCATCTTTTGTTGATTAACTGCCAACGTTGTCATTTGACCAAGAGACAAAGAAAACAGCCGAATCTATTTTTTTTAAGTGCACCTGCTCAGGCTTCGATTTTGTTAGATAGTTGGATTGCTTGGTACTTTCTTGATCTATCAAAATAGAAAATTAAATGTATTATTTCTCCAATGGGCTGTCGGGCATAAAATTAAAGGAAAATTCTCTTTACAGAGTGCCTAGCTTGCTAGTTTGTACTTCTTTGGTGCTGGTGAGGATGACCAACTCCTGTGTGTACATATATGGAAACATAGAAAATAGAAGCAGGAGTAAGTTATTCACCCTTTGACCCTGTTTCACCATTCAGTATGATCATAGCTGTATAAGGCTCTGGTCAGAACACAATTGGAATATTGTGAGCAATTTTGTGCCCCGTATCTAAGGTAGAATATGCTGGCCTTGGAGGAGCGTCCAGAAGAGGTTTAGAAGAATGAGGGACAAAGGGTTTATGAGGAGTGGTTGAGGACTCTAGGTTCTGTATTCGATGGAGTTTAGAAGGATGAGGGAGATCTGATTGAAACTTATAGAATAATGAAATGGCTGGACAGAATGGACTTGTAGAAAATGTTTTCACTGGTAGGAGACACCAGGACCTGAGGGCACAGCCTCAGAATGAAGGCACTATTCATTAGGGACTGAGATGAGGAAAATTTCTTCAGCCAGAGGGTGGTGAATCTATGGAAGCCAAGTCATTGAGTGTCTTGAAGACAGGTAGATACATTCTTGATTAGTAAGGGGATCAAAGGTCACAGGGAGAAGGCAGGAGAATGGGGTTGAGAACTGTATCAGCCATGAACGCAAGGCAGAGCAGACTCAGTGAGCTGAATCGCATAATTAGCTCCTATGTTTTATGGTCTTATCAGTTGATGTTACAACTGCCCTGCTCCCACCTTCTCCTCAAACCCTTTGAACCCTTTCACCCTAAGAATCATATCTGACTATTTCTTGAAACCATTCAATGTTTTGGCCTCGACCAGTTTCTGTGGCAGAGAATTCCGCAGGCTCACCACCTTCTAGGTGAAGAAGTTTCTCCTCATCTCAGACCTAAATGTTCACTCCATATCCTTAGTCTATGATCCCTGGTTCTGGTTTCCCTGGTCATCGGCGAGCATTGTTCCTGTGTGTACCCTGTCTAGTGCTGTTAGAATTTTATAGATTTCTGTGAGATTCCACCCCTAACTCTTCTGAACTCCAATGAATATAGTCCTATGCCATCCCAGGAATGGCACTCTGTTGCATTCCCTCCATAGTTAGAACATCCTTCCTCAGAAAAGGAGACCAAAACTGCACAAAATACTCTAGGTGGGGTTTCACCAAGGTCCTGTTTACAATTACAGTAAGATATCCCGGCTTCCGTACTCAAATCATCTCACTGTGAAGACCAGCATACCATTTGCCTCCTTCACTGCCTGCTGTACCTACATGTTTACTTTCAATGACTGGTGTACAAGGACTTGCAGTCTTGTTGCACCTCCCCCTGTCCAATCTATCATCATTTCATAATAATCTGTATTCCTGTTTTTGGATAACCTCACATTTTTGATTTGCTAAGCGTATGCCCACTTGCTCACTGTGTCCAAATCACACTGAAATATCTATGCATCTTCCTCACAGTTCACCCTCCCATTAAGCTTTGTGTCATCTGCAAACATGGAGCTATTATATTGAGTTCCATTATCTAAATCATTTATTTATATTGTGAATAGCTGGGAACTAGCCCCGATCTCTGTGGTGCCCTACTAATCACTGCCTGCTACTCAGAAAGAGACCTGTTCATTCCTACTCATTGTTTCCCTGTCTACCAATCAGTTTTCATTCCATGTCAGCACATTTATCCCACTAATCCCATGTGCTTTAATTTTTACATGTTAATCTCTTATGTGGGATCTTATACTTCAATGCTATGTTTAAGCTTTGTTGAAGGAGCTATCTTTTTCAGAAGTTCTTCAAGTACAGGAAAAGTTCTGACCTGAATTTTCACCATTAATCAATAAATGTAGAAAGTTAACTTTTGTTGGCATTTTTAATGTCAAAGTTGCACCCGTCATTCTAAAGATTTTTGAGGGTTTGTAACATTTGTGAAATATAGAACCAAACCATAATCTTTTAACAGGCAACAGAATGCTCTTCAATATTCCCATCTTATAATTGCATCTTCCTCACAGCCAAGTGTGTATATGGTTGGATCATTGCTATGATCTGGATTTTGCAATGGTAATGACAATGAAGTTGTCAGTATTGATTGTAATTACTCTATTGAACCTGACAACAATGTGTGGAGTCTGCATAAGCGCAAAATAATATAGAATCCTATAAGTAGCTGTTAGTAATTGTATGCTTTTCCAAGGAGTGTGATATTGAAGCATCCCCAAGCTGCAATCAATGGGAAATCTGTTAAATTGATAGGATTATGCTGCTAGCCTTGCTGTAAGCACCTTGGAAAAAGTTGCACTTTTTTGAAAAAGGTCCGACTGGGCTTTAACTGCCTAGTAACATTCACAATCGCTGCTAAACACCTTCATTAGCTCTAAAACACTGATATTCATCTTCCATGCCATGTGATGAAAAATGTATGATTCCAACTTTTCAAAGTTTAATTATCATTAATTTATTTTCTCTTCTAAATCTAATCTTAGCCAGTTACTTTGTTATCAGAATATTGGAAGTAAAAATGAAGGGCATTAAGTGTATTTTAATTTCCTGATTTGTTGCGTATGAGTACTTAAACGTGATTGGCTGTTTATTGTTTGCTGACATCACTGCTGCTGGACACCTGGAGAACCCCTTGACTTAGTGTAAGGCATAAATTGCCGTTGAGAAAGGGAATGCCCACACCAAAGAAATTGGTGGGGTCTTTGCAGTCATTAGCAAGTGCTGTTGCTTTGTTGCTAACCACGAGATCTATTTTTGTTAGTACTTCTCCATGATTTGCCTTGAAGAAGGTGTGCGTAAACAACTTGGGTTAGCTAAGTCTCCTTTCTCTCCTCTGAGAAACTTCCTTTGCAATGTCCTTGAAAGCACCCTGACTGGAGGAAATTCGTCATGACCATGAATCAGTGTCCTCCCACTTTAATGTGATGTAATGTGATCACGAATTCACTAGCTGTAGCACTAGTTAGAGACAGAACATTTTATCATATGTATCATGCTGCATATCTGCATTGAATTCAAAGACATACAGATTTAAACTGGAAATTTAAATTAATTTACTTTTGTTCCTTTACTGCCAATAAACAGGAACTTCAATCTAATTGTTCCACCTTATTTATGCTCCACATAAGCATTTTCCATGCCTTTTTATCTAGCTGCATTAAGAAATGCTTCTGTTCTTTTCTCCTTCATGTTTTTTTATCTAGCTTCCCCTTAAATGCATCTGTACTAATCACTGCAACAACCATCCTGTCAAACATTTCCAAGTGTTAAAGACCTCTCGCAAGTAATTTGTTCATCTGTTATAGGAGAAAAGAGCCTCAGCCTGTTCAATATTTTCTGAGAGGTATAATCTCTCAGTTTTGATATTGTTCCTGGAAACATTCACTGAACTTTCTCCAGTACCTTTTGATTCGTTTTATAATATGGACCTAGAACTGTTCACAGTACGTCCAAGTATGGTTTATGCAAGGTTTACTACCCTGCCCACAATTTCCACTCTTTTTGTTTAGTATTCGGTAGCTGTATTGAGCTACATTGCTGTTGTTCGTTAAGTATGCATGTGTGCCCTTAACCCTTCAACTCCTTTTCTCCACTTAAAAAATTATTTTCTAAAGAGTATGTGGCCTCCTCATTCTTCCTACCAAGATGTGTGATCTTATGCTTATCTATTTGAAGGTTATTAGCAAATAGCATGCTCATTCTGCAAGTTGTTACTATCCTCCTTCATTTTGTTGAAATTCTCCTTTGTTATTTAGTATTGGCTACAAACCTTTAAACGGTACTCCTGATTCCTGAGACTGAACCATTCATGTAAGTGATAAAAACCCATCACCACTCATTGTATTTTTGTATCAGATTAACCAACTTTAGTCAACCCTCCTCTGTGACTCAGTTTTGAAGTCAACTTGCTATCGATTTTGCTGTTGGTCCCTTGACTTTGCATGTTCTGATCTTAAGTCACCACTTTTCTCTCTTAAAAAATAATTTTTTTCAAATCCAAATATGTTACGTCTTCTGCATTAGCCATTTGTACTTTTCTGTTAAGATTTCTGTAGAGACTAACAGACTGGTTGATCACGTGGAATACAGGGAGAACTAGCCATTTGGACACAGAACTGGCTCGAAGGTAGGAGACAGAGGGTGGTGGTAGGGAGTTGCTTTTCAGATCGGAGGCTTGTAACCAGTGGTATACTGCAAGGATTGGTGCTGGGTCCGCTGCTTTTTGTCATTTGTATAAATGATTTGGATGTGAGCAAAGGAGGTATGGTTAGTAAGTTTGCGGATGGCACCAAAATTGGTGGTGTAGTAGACAGTGAAGAAGGTTACCTCAGAGTACAACGAGGCCTCGATCAGATGGGCCAGATGGAGTGGTAGATGGTGTTTAATCCGAATAAATGTCAGGTGCTGCATTTTGGAAAGGCAAATCAGAGCAGGACTAATACACTTAATGGTAAGGTCCTGGGAGAGTCTCTGAACACAGAGACCTTGGTGAGCAGGCTCATAGTTCCATGAAAGTGGAGTCACAGGCAGACGGGATAGTGAAGCTAACTTTTGGTATGTTTGCCTTTACTGGTCAGTGCATTGAGTATAGGAGTTGGGTTAGACATTGGTTAGATCACTTTTAGAATACTACGTTCAGTTCTGGTTTCTTTGCTATCGGAACGATGTTGTGAAGCTTGAAAAGGTTCAGAAAAGATTTACAAGGATGTTGCCAGGGTTGAAGGTTTGAGGCTATAGGGAGAGGCTGAATAGGCTGGGGCTATTTTCCCTGGATAGTCAGAGGCAGAGAGCTGACCTTACTGAGGTTTGTAAAATTATGAGGGCATAGATGTGGTGAATAGCCAAGGTCTTTTCCCCAGGTTAGGGGAGTCCAAAACTAGAGGGCATTGGTTTAAGGTGAGACGGGAAAGATTTAAAAGAGACCTAAAAGGCAACTTTTTCACACAGAGGGCAGTGTGTGTATGGAATGAGCTGCCAGAGGAAGTTCTAGAGGCTGGTACAATTATAATATTTCAATGGAATCTGAGTGGGTAATGAATAGGAAAGGTTTAGACGGATATGGACCAAATGCTGGAAAATGTGACTATATTAAGTTAGGATATCTGGTTGGCATGAATGGGTTGGACCGAAGGGTCTGTTTCCATGCTGTACAGCTCAATGACTCTGCGACTCTTGTTTTAAAAAAAGACATCCTCATGATGCCAGTGGAAATAAAACTAATAGACAAGTTTTAAAACTTTTACTGCCACAAACCAACTAAAATTAACACAATTAAAACATTAACAGGCAAGGGATATAATTAACACCATGGGGTTCTTATGGTGCAGTGGCAGTGTCCCTACCTTGGATTGAGGAGGTCTGAGTTCAAATTCCACCTGCTCTAGAGGTGTTGCAACACATCTAGACAGGTTGATTAAAAGTACCTACAAGCAACACCCAAGCAGCATATCCCTGCAGACCCTCCTTACCTCGATTTACAACAGTCTTGAAGGCAAAACATTCTCAGTCACTCCCTCCTTCAATCCTGTTAAATGGTCTGGCTCTGACAAAACCAGAACAGCAGCGATAGGCTCTTGACCCATCCACAATTCCTGCTTTCCTGTCTAGAGGACTCTATCCTTTCCAGTTGTACAAAACACATAGTAACTCAGTTCCAGCTCTTTTCCCAGACCCGTCTCACCCTTGTTTTTTCCCCACCAGGATTTGTTCTTAAGTACAGGTTCTCTTCCACACATATGTAGGTGCCCTTCCAGGTTCTGAGACCAGTCCATGTGGGATAGCTAACTTGCCATCTACGTACATATTTACTTCAGTCCCGTACAGCTTTGATCACATTTATACTTCCCAGTTGTTAAAGGTTCTTTTTCTTTCATGGGATTTGGTTGTCTCTAGAAAGGCTACTATTTGTTATCCATCCTCAATTGCCCTTAAGGTGATTGGCTTGAAGGTGAAGTACTTGAAGAGGGGACTCCTAAGCAGCAACTTTTGTCATTAGAGTTGAGAAGGGTTGTTGGGTGGTTGGCAGTTCAATGGCAACATGGTTGAGGGAATACGTGGAGGTTTTTCATAGACAAAATAACTGTCGAGAGGGCAAGAAGATGATGTCAAACTAGATAATGCCAGTACAGACTAGGGCAGGTTGTAAATGCAAATATAAATGCAACTTGATGTTTACCGTTCAGGGTGATAATAAAGAAGGAGAACTTAATATGCACATTGGCCAAATTGCTAGATACCTATTACTGGAATTTTTAACAAAGTGCGCACATGCACAAATGTAACTGAGCATCAGGCAAACATTCAGCACATCTTACAGGTAATTTGCATATTGATGTCTATTTTCTCTGAATTAATGAGTGGGATGTACTGATTGATGTTACAACTCCCAGTTCAGATTCAACCTTATTATTTAAATATTCCCAGGTGTTGAGTCCCAGTTTAGGAGTTTCATTAACTATGCAAAATTAAATGGGAACGTGGAATAATGTTTCTATTTCCTTCTCTCTATAGATGCTGCCCATCCTGATTGGTATTTTCAACATTTTCTATTTTTATCTTGGACTTGAAGCATCCATAGAATTTTGTTTTTTGTACTAACCAGACAGTGTTGGTATTGTGTGTTTTCCTTGCACCTTCGTTATAATTTTCTGATTTTGTTTTTGGTGAAGCTGTTCTCTTTATAAATTCTACTTCATCTCTACTGGCCTCTTGCAGATAACAATGGCTGTGCCTCTGATTATCCATCTTCCTTCATTTCTCTGACTACGTCTAATCCTTCAATCTTTTGCTTTTAATTTTTGAAAGAAATCTTTAACATTACCTGTTTATCACTTCATTGTATCTTTCAAAAAACCATCATTGTACTGTCAAGACACAGGGTGTATTGCAGTTCGTCTTAAATCTTGATCTTGCCTGTCAATTGTAGTTTATTTTAATAGATAATAATTAAAAGGTAATGGAGCGAATTTACAAAGGTAATAAATTTTCAGGAGACAGCAGGGTTCAAGGCACGTGGCAATTTATTCATGCATCAACTGGTACAATGCGGGGAGAGGCCAAAGACTACTCTGAATCTAGCCCCGACATGAGGGTCCAATTATCACCTTAATCCTCAGCTCAGATCAGAAAAAGTGTCGATGACAGTGTAATTTTAAATACAAATACATTGTCTTTTATTCATTTTTCTTGTAACATTAACATGGCAGCACATACTCCCTACCCCTGTATACTTTTGGTTAATTGGTGCTGGATTGTTCCACCACGATTGGGTTTCCAGTACATCATTCTATTAGTAATTGCTCGTTGCTGTGATCTGAATGGGTGCTTTTAGTATGCAGGAAACTGAACTCTCCATGGTGACTTGTGACCTTTTATCTCACAGCTATGATGTCTGTATCTGCTATTTTGTACAAGACTGTAATAGAGTCTTCTTTGAGATTTCCTATCAATCCAACTCTCTTAGCTGCTGTCCTTGATAAGAGATGGGCAGGCCCCTCTCTATTACTTATAATTAGTTTTTAAACCTTTCTTTGTAATGTTTTGTTCTGTGATTTATATATATATACATGTGTGTATGTATGTGTTAAATCTGTAATTTATTAGGAAACTATATCAATGATTATCTTGAAGAATCTTAACTAAAATCAACTTGTAGTATTATAACTGATTGAGAAACTTAAGAGAAATAACTAATTGGTATGAAATGTTCTTATCTTTAGGAAAGCAAAGAATGTTGCATATCCAGTCTTAATTAAACAGACAACTAGTGTTTTAAGCACTGAGAACCTAAGCCTTTCCCACACTGTCTAATGCCTGTTAAACATACTGCAGCTTGTTGGGGCTTTTGTCGGCCATTTTTGCTGTACTGTCATCGGCAGCCCTAACAAAATGGTAGCAGTTGTTTCAAATCATTGTTTCCATTGATTTATGTAGTGCCTAATTCACAGATGCCATAGACTATAATGATATCTGAAAGTTTTTTTCCCTCACAAATGAAAATATTTGAGAATTCATCAGCACCCACGGGGCAAAATGCTGATTCTGCATATTTCAAATTTTTTGAATAGATGTGCAATTCTTTAATTAGCAAATTACATCACCCATATCAGTTTCAAAACTGAAGGATAGGGCTCAATTTGGTAACTGCAAAATGGGCAAGAGGATCACAATGCAGGATTATCCTGTATCTGTTACTTATGATGTGGCATACTCCTACTAATTTACATATTGTAGCAAGCATATGTTGCTCGCCGCACTATTGAGTTGCTGCATGCCTCAGCAGTGAGCCCAATATTTGAAGTGATCAAACCATTTAAGGCTAGTGTGCATTGCAGCTGGAGCACATCATTCTCCAGCTGATTCTGACTTAGGATAGAGTGAAGAATACCATAACTTTGAAATGAGTGCCCCAGAGACCTTGAATAGAGTGTTGCAAAAGCAGAGAGATGTGTTATGTCCACAGGGAGCCAGGAAGCACTCTAAAGAAATTCTCCATGTTATCTTAGACCTCAGAGTTACTAGTCTAGTAATTATTATCACTATGCCAACATCTCCCCAACTCTTTCAGTTGCCATTATAAACATCATCTGAAGAGTAGTATCATGAAATATTTTGAGGAATGAGCAACCATTGTATACCTCAACCATAATTCCCTTCCTTGAATTTGTTTTTAATTATAAGTTTGGAAATTTCATCTGCATCTTCTCCAGAATAATGTGTTATTAAAGTTGTTCTGTTACTCTGAAAATTTGCAAACGGTGCCTTTCCTCTATTTACTAGTATCAAGTAGTGCAGAAAACTGTTTGCTAGTTCTCGCAACATACTTGAACAGAGATTTGTTTAAGGCATTCGTCTTTGATTAGAATTAAAGCAATGTAAGTAAATAGTGGTAGAGTGGCTTGTCTTCCTTCAAGTTAATGTTTTTCTTAGTACAGCTGAAAACCCCTGCATTATTCCTCACACTTCTCACGTGATTGATTTCAAATAAAATTACCTCCATCCAATTTGACAACACTGGGTCAGAAGTTTGTCATCTCTTATCATGTTATCTGCAAAGTAACATGTTGACCAATGCTCTTTGTATCTGTGAGTTTGCTGCAATTGGAAATGTTCTGCACAGGGAACAAACAGGCTGTCTATGAGCAATGTTTCATAAAGATATGAGCATGCACAGCAGGCATCAATCCTAAAGGAACAATGCAATGTAGCAAGCTAGCCATCTGCAGAAAACAGATGTTAGAGGGACACCGACCCCTTCTCCTATCGACTGCAGTCTCATCTCCATTCTCTTTTGCCTGCCAAATCCTTGCAAATATTCCCACCCCTAATCCACACCCTTCTCTCTTACAACTCAGTGTGACTAGATCCAGTCACGTTTTGACCCTTCCCACTACACTAAAAGTCTGGACAGCTGGCTACTGGATTATCCTATCTGATCGTTTCTGCAGTATTTAATGCAATTGAATACAATGTTCACCTGTAGTGCCGGTCCTGCATTCCCAATTTAATGAAACTTGTTTTGCTCCCATTGTATTTATATTGTCATACCCAGATAACACTCAAAGATCCATGCCTTACAAAAGGTTAGCTTCTGCATGAATGCTGATGGCACTCAGTTTAATCTAAACACCACTTCTCTGAACTCTTCCACCCCTCTGCTGTTAAACTGATAGTCTGGCATCCTATCTTGAACGTGTGCAGTTTCCTCTGACTGAACGTTTGAAAGACCAAAACCATTATTCTCAGCTTCTGCCACCAAGTTTGCATCCTGACCACTGACTGCAGCCCTCTTCTTGACCTTAGTTACTATATAAATGCAAATTGTTGTTGACTCTGGGCTTCATCAGACTGTAAGAGACGAAACTGTCAATATTGGATGCTGCAATTACACCTTTGATTTGTTAAATCTTTCTCTCCCTGACTTGGCATAGCTTCAGGTTTTTCATGAGATTAGATTGAAAGCCACTTTTCTTAGGTCTTCGTGTTTGCCATTTACAAAGGCAATCACACCAAATACAAGCGAATTGAAAATTCATTGATTTTCCACTTACAGGTCAGTTAAGTGGGCTGATAATTGCAGCTTTGAATTCTCCTCAACATATCCTAACCTTCATGATATTTCCTAAGCTCATGCATAAAATAGAATTCTTACCGAGAGCCCTATTTTCTGTTGCAGATTATACTAAATCCTCTCAGACTTTGTGTTCACTCTTCTTTTATAAGGAAAGCTGTAAGCCATGTTGTAACTAAACAACGGGTTGAATTTTTGCACTCCAGTTGAACTTCCACCATCAGAGTCAAATACAGAAGTTGCCCCTGCCATAGCCAGTACTGGGATCCAGTGAGGTATATGCCCAGCAGTGACTAACTGATTGCCACTGAGAATCTCACTAAGCATGGCAGTCCACCCACAGATGCCAGCCCAGTCAGAGGCTAGTGGCTCAGTACCAGCAACATATGGGCAAAGCTCAGACTTCGCCCATAAGAAGAGGGTACCTCAATGGCTGAGATGCCCCCTAGGAGGGGTAAGTTAGATTGGGGAAAACCCCCAGGGCTTTTCTGCCTCCCAGTTCTCCCCGAATGGCTGGTCAAATTATAAGCACTGTTTCAAAGTGGGAGGGTATAGTATAAAATAACTGAATTGGATCAGATCATCAGGGCAACTCTGTCACTTTTTAGCTTTAGCAGCTCAATGTGTTATATTCAATTCGAGACATTCTAGACTGTCTTCCACAAAAGGCAGTTGATGCTAGATCAGTTGTTAATTTTAAACCCGAACTAAATTTTTTTTTGTTGTTAAACAAGGGTATTAAGGGATATGGGCCAAAGGCAGGAATAAGGAGTTAGGCCACAGATCAGCCATGATCTCATTGAAAGGCAGAATAGGTTTGAGAGGCTGAATGAGCTACACCTGTTCCTATAGTTAGTCTTTGAGATGAATAACACAGGACTGAATTATGAAGGTATCTGTTTTAGATCTCCTACTCAAGACAGCTGCATTCAAGTCATCATGAAATATTTTGAGAATCTAAATCTTTGGAACATAATCCATAGAGCTTCACTGCTTACTGAATCAAGTTGTGTTGATCAGGATGAATGCAATGAAGAATTCCTCGTGGTGTTCTCAATATTTTTCTTGGATTTATTGAGCAATGATGATCATGTTGAAAATTTGCCTAGAACACTGACACATTGTGTTTTTGAGAAGATTTCCTCAGTAATAAGAATTAGATGGCTCAGGAGTTGTCAGGATTTTCCCTGCGATGGCTAAGAGGAAAGGAGGCTTGATAGTTTCCACAGCATGATTTATTTCCCCTTTTGAAAATAGCTGCAGTTGATACGTTCCTGAATTTGTAAGTTGTTGGGGAGTGTTGCAGAGGAGAAAGTTATTTTTCTTCAGAAATCTGCAGGTGTGTGCATGGAATCTTGCTCTAAGAAGAAGTTTTGGAGACCTCTGCTGGAATGCCACCGTGCTGCATGGTTGTTGTTATTTTTATGAATTTTAGCACCTATTGCAGCTCTGTCATCAATGTGGTTCATCCATGAATGCTACCAGAGTGTACACAGGATAGTCTGGAAAGTCTCATCTACAACTATGAATTCTCAAGGATAACAGCAATGGCAGCAAATGTCAGTGAAGCCAACACCACCTGAAAGAATTTTAAAAATCGTGGTTGAGGAATTGATCAGAATGTTCTTCCCAGCACTTAACGTGGCATTTTCATGCCAGCACCATCCTCTAAGCAAGGAGGAGTTTGTCTATTTTACCTTGGTCCATAGACCTGATCGTGATGATGGTCGCCATATTGTTTGATCTCTTGGTCTTTCTCTTTTCACTGCGTTTATCTTCTGGATTTGTCTTTGGGTGCAGCCATGAGCTGTAAGAATGTTGCTTTATTGACTTGTGACTTTGGGTTGTTCTGCTAGGCAATGAAGGTTACTGGTTTTTATTTGAGGTGATCACATATTTCAGTGCGGTTTTCATTGAACCAGTCTTCGTGATGACTATGCTTGAACCTAATGGTTTGAACGTTGGAATCTAAATATAATTGCCTTTATTCAATCAAGTAGGCAGTGATAGTGCAGGCTTCCACCAGGGTCCCTTTTATGCTTAGCGAATGCAGTATTCTCTCTGAGGGCTGAGCTATGTTGTATACAATTTACTTGCACTTGCATATTCCACACATCTTGTGATGAGGTCCAAGATCCTTTGTCTATATTATTTTCAATTGAGTTAGTTTAAGATCATTTATATACTTTCCAAAGTGTGTCCCCATTTTGTTACTGTCATCTGCCATTCTTGTGACCAAAGTGTAAGGATGGATGTTTTACTTATGATTTACTCCCATAAGTAATAGGGTTTATAGCATTAACCGATAAATGTTCACAGATTCATTAGGTACACGATAAACTTGCATTTAACAGCAACACTTACAGTGCAATCTTGCTACTATTAGGTGGAGAATCTAAAACGTGTTACAGTTTTGAGTTGACATTTTAAGCTGGTTAGACTTTAATCAACTATCTTTTCTCCAACTCACCTTTTAAACCTCCCTTTATCAAGACTTCTACATGACACTTTGCATGTCTGTTGGTTATATTGCGCAGCTTTCATTCAAGACTGAAAAGCTTGAGCTGTCCTTGCAGCTGTGGATTTGCACTCCCTAACGTACAACGCCCGAATGTTGACTGAATAGAGGAAACCTCTCTGTCTGCATTTTGTATTATCTTCAGATTTCACCGCTTATTTTCTCATGGACAGGTGCAACTCCATTGCATAATCATATCCATTCCAATCTTCTCCCTCTGCAAAACTGATCAGCTAATTAAATTTATCAATTTGACTTATTGTCTAAGCTGATTATTGCTTTGAAATTGGTCTTAATTCAACAGTTCAGTGGTCATTTCATTTGTGTTAAACATTCATGTCGAGAAAATAAAGCAAGCTGTTTGGTGATTGCCCTTTTAATCTTCTAACAATCTCAATTAACCGGCAAACATTAAAGATTAGATTACTGCAGTATGGAAGAAAAACTGTGATTAACCCTTACCTCTCAGTTTGCATTAAGTTGCATCTATTGTTGTTGGTTCTGCAATTTTTAAAATGTCCTCAATGTCTAAGTCATCCTACCTAATATCTTCTGTCAAACGTGTTCTACCCACTTTGTTTCTATATCCATTCTTTGTTTATGCATATATCGTTATACAATAGATTAAAATTCTTGAATTTTCTTAAAAGAAATTGTCATGGAAATTAGTTACCTTTCTGTAACACTTGTGTGAGATTCCAATGATAGTTTCGGTGATTGTACAATCTCTACAGCATGGAAGTAGGCCATCCAGCCCATCGAGTCCACACTGACCCACTGGAGAGCATCCCATCCGGACCCACCACCCTACCCGTTCCCTGTGACCCTGCATTTCCCATGGCTAATCCACCTAACCTGCACATTGCTGGACACTGTGGGCAATTTATCATGGGCAGTCCACCTAACCTGCACATTTCCCACAGTCCAAAGGAAACCGGAGCACCCGGAGGAAACCCACGAAGACACGGGGAGAATGTGCAGACTCCACAGAGACACTTGCATGAGGGTGGAATTGAACCCGGATCTCTGGCGCTGTGAGGCAGCAGTGCTAACCACTGAGGCACTATGCCACTCCAGCGGGTGAAGTTTATATGGTTCTAATTCACATTTTTAGCACACTTCCTCAATCAGAGACACTGTTCCACTTATCTGTTTCTTAATTCTTTTGGATCTGTCCTGTGCCCATTTGTCCTGCTACCATCCTCAAACTAAATGCTATAATACTGCCTCCCACTAGCTTATCCTACCACTCCATTCATACGATGAAGATTCTGGCAAGCACACCCCTGCCAGATATGCGTATATGGCTGGATCTCAGCACAGAGTTCAAACCCAAAATGAGCTCTGGTCACCATTTGCCCCAGCTGTTTAGAGTGGAGTATGAACCTTATCTATTCAGAGGCTTGAAAGCTATTGCTAAGCCAAATGCTGAGGCCTCCAAGTAGGACACTCTTCATCCCACCAGCCTCTGCATTCAAAGGATCATTCTCCATTTCAGATAACTCCAGCAGAACGCCACCACCAAACACATCTTCCCCACAGAGATAGTAAGAACTGCAGATGCTGTCGTCAGAGATAACACAGTGTGGAGCTGGAGGAACACAGCAGGCCAGGAGAGCAGGAAAGTTGACGTTTTGGGTCAGGACCTCCCCTCACTCGGCCAGTCTGCATTTCACAGGGATCATTCGCTCTGGGGACACCCTAGTCCAGTCCACAATCACCAACACCACTACCCCATCTCCACAGCACTTTCCCATATAACTGCAGAAGGTGCTACACCAACCCCTTCACCTCCTGCCTGCTCACCATCCAAAGCCTTAAACAGTCTTTCCAGGTGAAGCAGCATTTCACCGGTACTTCCTCCATTCCTGTATGTTGTATTTGCTGCACCCAATGTGGCCTACTCTACATTGGAGAAACCAAATGCAGACTGGGTGACCGCTTTGCAGAACACCTCCAGTCTGTGCGCAAGCTCCAGTCTGACATAGCCAGTCATTTTAACACCGCTTACTGCTCGCATGCCCACATGTCTGTCCTTGGCATGCTGCAGTTTTCTAATGAATCACAGTGCAAACTGGAGAAATGTCTCATCTTCAGACTAGGCACTTCACAGCTTTCTGGACTTAATATGTGAACCGTTTCTTCCCTTTTAGCTTGTTACATTCTGTTATCATGTCCTCTCTCCCCTCCCCTCACCCCAGAGCACAGTCTATCCTTTCAAACCTGGCAGGAGACATACCATTGTTCTGCCATTCTCACATTCCATTCTCTTATTCTGAACTACTAACATTTTACCTCCACCAGCACCCTACACCCACAACTCCCATGTCCCCCCCACCACAAACTATAGCATAAATGCTGTCCCCTCCACACTTCACTCCAGCTCTGATGAAACTAAACTCGAAACATTAACGAATGCTGTCTGACCCACTGTGATCTCCAGCATTAGTTGTTCTCACTCCAAGTTCAATAATGGTTTTCTGTGCCAGTTCTATCTAATCTGGCATTCTCTGGTGCAGAACCATTGATCTCATATGTGACTCAAATGAAAAAATGTAATCAAATTATTTGGATATTGCCTATTTTTCACAAAATCAAAAGAGGGTGAAGGACAAGTTGAAAATGTCTTTGTGATGATGGAGGTGGTGAGACTATTTTTGATAAATTTGTGATGTTGTCTTTGTACACAAATTGCCCATCCATATACAGTGTTATTCAGTTAGGACAGGGGAAAGAATTACATTTATTGTGAAAGCAGATTTGATTGGTGCAAAGACTCCATGAGAAGTTTGCAGGGAGTTGGAGTGGGATTTCTAGAAGGCAGTGATAAGCAGGCCTTGGAAGAAAATAGCCACCTTAAAGGAAAAGCAGGAAAGGATTTTGAAATACCTCAAATTGAGAAGTTGGATTGTTAATAGCAGAACTTGGAAGAGACCCAGGAACGTTTGGATTAGGAGTGTAATGAAACCTACCTGATTAGGACTCTCTGTGTAATGGAAACATTTTCAGGTTTTGTTTGCCAGGATTGGTTAGACCCAAGGTTTATCTAGCAGCAGTTCGTGGACGAGAGAGTAGAGCGACTTCTTTAAAAAGGTGCAGTCTTTAGCCAATTAACAGACATGTTGACCTTAGGATCAGAAGTTACCTATACTTAATAAGGTGGGCTTCAAAGCTCTCGTGGCCCTATTCAAAAAGAGGGCATTTCTTAAAAGTCCTTGAATATGCTCCTTTCTCATCCACCAGCACCAAAAAGAACGATTCATTAATTCATCTCATTGCTGTTGGTGAAATCTTGTTGTGCATAATGTGGTTGCATTGATAGTCTACGTAAATGATCAAAATGAAGTAATTTGTGACTGCTAAGGCACTATACAAATGTAAATCCTTTCATCATGTAGGAACCTGTAATCTGCCACTGCATAATAATGCCTTATTGAAGCAATACTGTACATTATCCATGCTCTGCTTCCATTCAGTAACAGCAATTAACTTGCTTTTGGCTTATGATGGGGTGTTACTCTCAAAATAGAGGGATTGAATAATATATTTTTTTCAAAAATCTTGATGAATAATGGAGCATTTTACTGTTGGTTAGAATATTTAATTGGGTACATGAGAAAGAAACACATTTTCCTGAGTACTTATAAGTCTGGAGATGTTTGATAGGAATATTTATAAATTAACTCTTTTCTTTCTCCCTTCAGAAATGTGTCTTTTGTAGAAAGAGAGTTAAGAAGACTTTGGGTGCTTGCATTCAGTGTTCATATGGACGTTGCCCAACATCCTTCCATGTAACTTGTGCCCATGCAGCTGGAGTCATAATGGAACCAGATGACTGGCCATATGTAGTCCTCATCACATGCTTCAGACACAAGACAAATCTAAGTGTAGTAAGTATTTCACTCATTTGCAACTTCTGTTGCCCTAGAGTTCCTGTTAGCATATTTTGAATTTGTAAATTCTGTGCTCGGACACTCAAGCATTAATTTTATGCATTACTTTGCCTAATCTTATTGAACAACATTCTCCGAGTGGACAAAGGGAAATCATTTAAAGAAAATTGAAATCCATTTATTTGCAGTGTATTACATGGGTAAAATTGTGAGACTCCTGTAGAATATTGTAACTGCACATGTTTAATTTCACTCAACACATTGATTTTATCTTTAACCAAGGATTAAAAACTAATGCAATTGTTCTGTTTAGCTGCAGAATAAATTAACTGGTTATTGAAATTTTTTGCCTTGTATTTTAATATGGGTTTATGTGTTTTTTCTATTCATCTGTGGGATGTGGGCATCGTTGGCTGGCCAGCATTTATAATCCATTCCTAGACAAACAGGAGGCAGGAGGAACACAAGCAGGCTAGGCAGCATTTGAAGGAAAGGAGCAGTCAACGTTTCTTCAGGACTGGATGTGGGGGCAGGGGGAGCTGCAGATAAAGTTGTGTTGGGGGGGTAGGAGAGGAGAAGGGCCTCCCATTGACCAACCAGATCATACGTACCACCAGTGTCCACCTATCACCACCATTCTTCCCTCCACCACCTCCTTCCCTGAAGGACATTAGTAAACCAGGTGGGTTTTTCCAACAATCAACAATGGTTTAATGGTCATCTGTAGATTCTTAATACAATATTTTTTTTTATCGAATTCAAGTTCCACCATCTGCCATGGTGGGATTCGAACCCATGTCCCCAGGACTTTAGCTGAGTTTCTGGATTAATAGTCTAGCAATAATACCACTAAGCCATCACTTCCCTGCCTATTTACTTTATAAACAATTAACTAGTCCATGTACCACTGTTCTGTAGTCTTCTATGGAAAATAATTGAATTATATTTTGCAGAAGTGTGAAATAAAAGTTGTAATATTTACATTAACTCTGTTCAGTAAGCAAATTTTCTGGCAAAATTTTTATTTTAATTTTTTTTTCCCCTCAAAAAGAAAAGCAAAACTTTATTTCAAGACTTAACAGTTGGGCAGACAGTCATCTCTAAACACAAGAATGGGCGTTACTATAGTTGCAGAGTGACTGGGATTTCGTCACAGACCTTCTATCAAGTTATATTTGATGATGGTTCCTTCAGTGATGATCTGTACCCAGAAGACATTGCTGTGAGTATTTTGCTTCTGTTCAGTCTGAAAAGCAAACAATTTTGATGGCCCTTCTTCAAACTGTGATGCAAATCGAAATTAGTTATTGTTAGTTAAACACAATGTTGTGGCTTTTTCCAATCTGTTTCCTGAATGAAATTAATATTTGGGCTTATTAACTTTAATGTTTAATCTTGTTTTAAAAAAAAATTCTGAAGCACAATGGACCAAAGTGCTGAGAGGGAGCACTGAGGTGAGCAGAAACTACATGACCAGAGGAAACATGGATGTGATGCAAAACACATGAACTGGTCCCTGCAGGGTAATTGGTTATGTTATTAAGACAAACCTGTTAGATATATCCAATACAGCAGTTCTTTTGTTTGTGTTCTTTCATGCGATGTGATAATTTCTGGCAAGACCAGCATTTGTTACTCCTCCTTTATTTCCCCTAAGAAGGTATTGATCGGCTGCCTTCATGAACTAGGACGGTCCATTTGCACCCCTCCAGGGCTGTTAGAGAGGGCATTCTAATGAGAGTGAAGTATCAAAGCTACGGTTCTAAATCACAATGGTGTGTGCCTTGGAGGAGAACCTGCAGGTGTGATAAAACCATTTGAAATAGGAACAAGAGTAGGCTCTTCGGTCCCTTAAACCTGCTCTGCCATTCAGTAGGTTGATCTGACATTCCACATCCACTTCCCTGTGTTTTCATCATTACGTCTTATTTCCTGACTGATCAAGATATCCGTATGTCTGTGCTGCCCTTTTCTTTTGAGAAGGTGGAGTTCATGAGGTTGGAAGGTTTTGTCGAAGGAGACTTGGTGAGATGCTGTAGTGCATCTTGTATCCAGTATATGTTGCTACTCCAATGATGAGTAGAGTGAATGATTAATACGGTGGATAGAGTCATAGAGCCATACAGCATGGAAATATACCCTTTGGTCCAACTCGTCCGTGCCAACCAGATATCCTAAATTAATATAGTCCCATTTGCCAACATTTGGCCCATTTCCCTCGAAACTCTTCCTATTCATATTCCTATCCAGATACCTTTTAAATGTTGTAATTGTACCACCATCCAACACATCTGGCAGCTCATTCCATATACACACTACCCTCTGCTTGAAAAAGTTGCCCGTTAGGTCCCTTTTACATCTTTCCCCTCCCACCTTAAACCAGTGATTTCTGAAGAAGGGTCTAGGCCTGAAACGTCGGCTTTCCTGCTCCTCTGATGCTGCTTGGCCTGCTGTGTTCATCCAGCTCTACACCTGGTTATCTTAAACCTATGCCCTCTAGTTTTGGAGTCCCATACCCTGGGGAGAACACCTTTGCTGTTCACCCTGTTCATGCCCCTCATGATTTTACTTTCTCAGAAGCATCTCCCTCTGCCCATCAGGTACAGATATCAGCACAAACTCATTTAAAAATTTCTTTGCTGTAGGTGTGGCTCTTTTAATTGCATTTGTTTCAGTTGCATAGAAGCCGTATACTTCGTACTGAGTATCAAAATTAGTTGTCTTCAGGAAGTGGCTCTACAGAGTTCCATGAAACAGGATTGAAATGGTACTTGATGAAAGTATACAACCTGAAAAAAATTAGCATCATCTGGGTCCTGCTGTTTAATAGCACGTGTTTAAATATGGTGAGAAATAAGACCAATGGATATACCTCCCTTGATGTAATTGTTAAACTAGTCTTCTCCGTAACCAAATGAGAATTGCTTTGATGGTTCCTCTTCTAAAGGCAATCATTTGCAATAAGCTATGCAAAACTGAGCTGATATAACAAGGATGATTGCCAGATTTTACTGACAGTGTTTGTTACTCAAAGGATTTAGTGTTAAAAAGACAAATCTTTCATGCGTTGTAAACTTTGCCGACAAGGCTAGCATTTGTTGCCCATCCTTAATGCCTTTGTGCACGTCATAGCAAACAGGCCCTGGTACTGCTGCGTCCATATTGTGTGGGTACACCTACACTCTCTTACATGTGCCTCTGAAGGAAAGACACTTTGATTCCAAGTCAGGGTGGCTAATGACTGTAAGAGAATCTTGCAATATGGGTGTTCCCATGTATTTGCTGCGCTTGTTCTTCTAGGTAATGGAGATTAGCAAGATCCTTCAATGTACCTGGTAAATGGTAAGTGCTCCTGTCATTGTGGTGGAAGGAGTGTTTGTTTTTAAGTTGGAGAATGCCAATCAAGCAGGCTGCTTTGTGTTAAGCTTCTTAAGTGTTGTTAGGTTTGCAGTCATCCTGGCAAGTACTGGGCATTGTACTGTTTTCCCTGTGCCTTGTAGATGGTGGGCAGAATTGGGGATTTGGGAGGTAAATAATTCTCTAGAAAATTCCTATCACCTGACCTGCTCTTGTAACCATAATATTAATATGTCTGTTAAGTTTATGTCTGTCTAGGTAAGTTTCTGGTCAATGGTATTCCTCTGTGATATTGATACTTAAGCATTTAGTGATGGTAATGCCATTTAATGTCCAGGATAAATGGTTCAAATCACTTTTATTGGAGATGGTTGTACATTAATGTTGCTTGCTTAGCCCTGACTGCTTCACTATTTGAGGAGGTCCAAATGGTACTGTACATTACAAATATCTGCAAATGCCACCTGACGTTAAAGACTTGAAGTAGGAAAAAGAAATGAAAATCTAATAAAAGAAAGGAAGAGAATGGAGAACAGGGAGCTATCAAGCATTTTATATCCACTGTGATTTTGGAGCAACCCATTTTTTATTTACAGTGGCACATTAGTCTTTCTGAACATTTAATCTGTTGCTGCTGTTGAATTTCTTTTTACCCACAAACTCATCTGCATTTTTTGAGATACTGCATTTCTTTTCCAATAGCATCTATTAAAACCTTCAGTGAGTAAATGTGCTGCAACAATACCTAAAACCTTGACGATTGTGACAACCATTGTAGTCAACTTGAACATCAGAAACTATTTATTATTTTTAGACATTCATATGTAGTGGGGAAGGTGGGTGAATGGATGGAAGTTCAAAACTTTATTTTGAAAATTATTACTGTTTTTGTCTAAAGCAGTCAATATTCACCTTTCGTAACACTAAATAGCAATGAAATCTTAAAATTATTTCACTTTTGTAATACATTGATATTCAGGACCATCCCTTTGAATTAATTAAGAACATTTCTGAAGGGATTGCCCCATATGGGAAGGTTAGACTTAGAGCAAATAATGAGAAATAATCTGCTTTCTTCCTCATTGTGTTTTTGCACACCGATAGAAATCTGAGTTGGCTGGGCTGGTGATGGAGTTAGCTTCCCTCATTTACATAGGTAACAGGTGGAAATTGTGCATCACTAGTTTATTTGGAAATTGCAAAATGCAATGGGGAAGGTGGAATTATAAATTATAGTAATTTACTCAGTTGCCCCCTACTACCCTATCCGACATTTTCTATATCCATCATGCTAACAGATCCATCATATAATGTCATGTGCAAACTAAAATTTGTATTAAAAAAAATCTTTTTGTGTACAAACCACTATTCCAAGTACAGATTTTTCTAAAAAGTGATATTGTTGGACCTCATGCTTCATGGATGAGTTAGATATCAGAAGATTGTGTATCATATTGTATAATGACCATGTCCTGATGTTAAAAAGCGCACATTCCTGCAATACCATGAGCTGTGCAAATAAAGTATCAGAAATTACTGTTAATATACATAGATATCACCTAGAAGGAGGCACATTTGTCGAAATAATCTTAAAATGCCTTTCTGCTTGTGAGTTTTTGCATCTTGATCACTTTTAATTTGGCAGCCAGAAATAAAAGGCTTGAAAGCCTGAAAAAGAATAGGGCCCATTTCAAAAAGCAAATTGATGATGATTTTTAATGTATACAAATGAGGGAATCAATCTCTAATGAATAAAATTCAAGCCTGCTTTGGTCACATTGCAGATGAGTGAATGTGGAGAAAAGGGAGAGATAGTGGCTTTTGAGATGGTGAAGGAACTTTTTTTTAATGTTTCTTAAAGGTCAGGAATGTAGCGGAAGAGATGTGTGTTTAGGGTGAGGAATACAAACCGCCCAATTTGATAGTAAGTTTTTTGGGAAAGGAGGGAGAAGTTGGTTCTTTGTGAAAGGAGAAAGGGAGGGGTTTGAAATGTATAATATTATGTGGGATGAAGGAAGGGAAAGCATATCAGTTGCAAGAGTGAGAGGAATCCTTTCTGCTTTGTGTGTCTCTGTAACAAAACAATCTGCATTTACTTTTACCAGAAGCATTGCAAAATTTCTTTATTCATTCATGGGATGAGGGCATCGCTGGCTATGCCAGCATTTAATGCCCATCCCTAATTGCCCAGAGGAGTCAACCACATTGCTGTGGGTCCGGTAGACACGTGTAGACCAGATGGTAGTTTCCTTCCCAAAAGGACATTAGTGAACCAGATGAGTTTTTCCGGCAATCAGCAATGGATTCACAGTCATCATTAGACCCTTAATTCCAGACATTTATTGAATTCAGACTCCACCATCTGCTGTGGCGGGATTTGAACCCAGACCCCCAGAACATTACCTGGGTCTCTGGATTAACAATCCAGCGAAAATATCACTAGACCATTGCCATCCCAAGGCAATTAAAATAGTTCAAGATGCACTGTAGTCATTTAAGGTGCTATATGAACACAATCCTTTTTTCATGTAATCAATTTCTATAGGAAATTAACTAGCATGTATAAAATACATTGTCAGGTCTACTTCGCAAAGTCTAATTTTGCAAGATTAAAAAAAAAATGCTCTGGATGCTGGAAATCTGAAGTAAAATGAAGGTCTGGAAAAAAAGAACTCAACAGGTCTAGCAGCATCTATGCAGAGAGAAACAGAGTCAAAGTTTTAAGACCAATATGACAAAAGATGTTGATAGTTCAGGGGACTGTCCCGTGTTTTCAAGTTTGGCAGGAGACATACCATTGTTCTGCCATTCTCTCGGTCCAATTACTTAATTTGAACTATCTACATTTTATCTCCACCTGCACCCTACACCTATTACCCCCACACCTCCCCACCTCAAACTATAGTATAAATGCTGTCTCCTTCACACTTCACTTCAGCTCTGATGAAGAGTCATCTAGACTCGAAACATTAGCTTGCACTCTGTCCACGGATGCTGTCTGACCCGTTGTGATCTCAGTATCATAGTGTCTGGAAGCTAATGATGTAAACTTATGAACTTTGTAATTATAGAGCCTTGCACAACCACATTCCGTACTATCCCTTTAATCTTTTATTGACAGTCATATAAGAAACAGGGAAGGTGATGGCCTAGTGGTATTATCGCTATTCTGTTAATCCAGAGACCCAGATAATGTTCTGGGGACACAGGTTCGAATCCTGCCATAGCGGATGGTGGAATTTGAATTCAAAAGAAAATCTGGAATTTTGAATCTACTGATGACCATGAAACTATTGTTGATTGTCAATAAAACCCATCTGGTTCACTAATGTCCTTCAGGGAAGGAAATCTGCCATCCTCACCAGGTCTGGCTTACATGTGACTCTGGACCCAGAGCAATTAGGTTGACTCGCAATTGCCTTCTGAAATGGCCTAGCGAGCCATTCAGTTGTACAAATCGCTACAAAAATGAAAGAAATGAAACTGGACAGATCGCCAGGCATCAACCTAGGCAGCAGAAAAGATAACTGCAGAAACAACCCTGTCGATCATGCAAAGTCCTCCTCACTAACATCTGGGGTCCAGTGCCAAAATTGGGAGAGCTTTCTCACAGACTAATCAAGCAACAGCCTGACATAGTCATACTCATGGAATCATACCTTACAGACAATGTCATAGACATCACCATCACCATTCCTGGATAAGTCCTGTCTAACCGGCAGGACAGACCCAGTAGAGGTGGCGGCACAGTGGTATACAGTTGGGAGGGAGTAGCCCTGGGAGTCCTCAACATTAACTCCAGAGCCCATGAAGTCTCATGGCTTCGGGTTAAACATGGGCAAGGAAACCTCCTGCTGATTACCATGTACCATCCTCCCTCAGCTGATGAATTGGTACTCCTCCATGTTGAACAACACTTAGAGGAAGCTCTGAAGATGGCAAGGGCATCTAGGGTGGGGGATTTCAATTTCCACCACCAAGAGGGCTCAGCAGCAGTACTACAGATTGAGCTGTTCGGGTCCTAAAAGACGTAGCTGCTAGACTGGGTCTGCGGTAGGTGGTGAGGGAACCAACAAGAGGGACAAACATACTTGACCTCATCCTTATCACTGCCAGCTGCAGTTGCATCTGTCCATGAAGGTATTGGTAAGAGTGACCATTGCATAGTCCTTGTGGAGTTGAAGTTCTGCCTTCACATTGAGAATAACCTCCATTGTGTTGTGTGGCATTATCACCATGCTAAATGGGACAGACTTCGAACACATCTAGCAACTCAAGACTGGGCGTCCATGAGATGCTGTGGGCCATCAACAACAGCAGAATTGTAGTCCAGCACAATCTGTAACCTCATGGCCCGGCATACCCCTCACTCAACCATTACCGTCAAGCCAGGGGGTCAACCCTGGTTCAATGGAGATTGCAGGAGGGCATGCCAGGAGCAGCACCAGGCATACCTGAAGATGAGGTGTCAACCTGGTGAAGCCACCAAACAGGATTACTTGCACGCCAAACAGCAGAAGCAGCAAGTGATAGACACAGCAAAGCGATCCCACAAGCAATGGATCAGATCTAAGCTCTGCAGTCCTACCACATCCAGTTATGAATGTGGTGGATGATTAAACAAATCACTGGAGGAGGAGGCTCCACAAATATCTCCTTCTGCAATGATGGAAGAGCCCAGCATAATGCTGCGAAAGCTTCAGCCTTCTCTTTTGCACTAATCTTCAGCCAGAAGTGCTGAGTGAATGATCTATTTTGGCCTCCTCCAATGGTTCACGGCCTTACAGATACCAGCTTCAGCCAATTCGATTCACTCCATGTGACTTCAAGAAACGATTGGAGGCACTGGATACTGCAAAGGCTACAGGCCCTGACAGCATTCTGGCAATATACTGAAGACTTATGCTCCAGAACTTGCTGCTCCCCTAGCCACGCTGTTCCAGTACAGTTACAACACTGGCATCTACCCAACAATTTGGAAAATTGATCAGGTATTTCCTGTACTTAAAAATCAGGACAAATCCAACCTAGCCAATTACAGCCCCACCAGTCTATTAGCAATCATCAGTAAAGTGATGGAAGGTGTCATCAGCAGTGCTATCAAGCAGCACCTGCTCAGCAATAACTTGCTCAGTGATGCCCAGTTCGGGTTCTGCCAGGGCCACTCAGCTCCTGACCTCATTACAGCCTTGGTTCAGCATGGACAAAAGAGCTGAATTCCAGAGGTGAGGTGAGAGTGAGGGCCCTTGACATCAAGACTGCATTCAACCAAATGTGGCATCACGGAGCCCTAGCAAAACTGGAATCAGTGGGTATCGGGGAAAACTCTCTGGTAGTTAGGATCTTACCTGACACATAGATTGATGGTCGTGGTTGTTGGACATCAGTCATCTCAACTTCAGGACACCTCTGCAGGAGCTCTTCAGGGTAGTGTACTCAGCCCAACCATCTTCAGCTGTTTCATCAATGACCTTCCCTCCATCATAAGGTCAGAAGTGGGGATGTTCGTTGGTGATTGCACAATGTTCAACCCCATTCGTGACTCCTCAGATCCTGAAGCAGTTCGTATCTAAATGCAACAAGATCTGGATAATATCCAAGCTTGGGCTGACAAGAGGCAAATAACGTTTATGCCACAGAAATGCCAGGTTATGACCATCACCAACAAGAGACAATCTAACCACTGCCCCTTGACATTCAATGGTGTCACCATCACTGAATTCCCCACTGTCGACATCCTGGGAGTTGGCATTGATCAGAACCTCAACTGGACTCACGACATAAGTACAGTGGCTACAAGAGCAGGTCAGAGACTAGGAATATTGCGGCAAGTAACTCACCTCTTGACTCCCCAAAGCCTGTCCGCCATGTACAAGGCACAAGTCAGGAGTGTGGTGCAGTACTCCACACTTGTCTGTATGACTGCATCTCCAACAACCCTCAAGAAACTTGACACCATCCAGGACAAAGTAGACTGTTTTATTGACACTGCGTCCACAAGCATCACTCCTTCCACCATCGATGCTCAGTAGCAGCAGTGTGTAGTATCTACAAGATGCACGGCAGAAATTCAGCAAAGATCCTCAGACAGCACCTTCCAAACCCACGACCACTTCCATCTAGAAGGACAAGGGCAGCAGATATATGGGAAAACTACTACCTTCAAGTTCCCCTCCCCATCCTGACTTGGAAATATATCGCAGATCCTTCACTATTGCTGGGTCAAAATCGTGGAATTCCCTCTCTAATAGCATTGTGGGTCAACCCACAGCAGGTGGACTGTAACGGTTCAAGAAGACAGCTCACCACCACTTTCTCAAGGGCAACTAGCGACATGCAATAAATGCTGGCCAGCCAGTGACATCCTCATCCTACAAAATGAATAAAACAAAATGACGTTTTGTAATTGATCATGCACATAAAGATCACAGCTTTTTAATCTTTGACACTGTTGACTATACTGAATACATATATTGTTGTGCTTGTGTAAAAATATTTTTGATCTTCTTCTGTTCTTTCTGTGGTTTTGACTTGTTTTTGATTTGTAGCCCAGATGTTTTCCTTTCCTGTACAATTAAGGTGAGGTATGACTTTTGCTTTCTATGTTATGGCTGTGTTTTTGAAGTTTTCACTTTGTTTTATGTAGGGTTTCACATATTATTGAATTGTTAATCTGCTGTTTTATTTTAAAAATTTGATTTGGTCATTTCAGTTCAGGAGTGGACTGGGCCATCTATGGGTCTACTCTAATGCTTTGTTTTAAAATTGAGGATTACATTCCTACAGTCTAAATGTACATTATCTTTTTTTTTTATTCATTCACAGAATGGGGCAGCGCTAGTCTGACCAGCGTTTATTGCCCACCCTCAATTGCTCCTGAGGTCACCTTAAATATATACTGAGTGGCTTACTTTACAAGATTAAAGTATAATTAGGAGCCACCCACTTTGTTGTGGGCCTGTAATTGCGTATAGGACAGATCGAACAAGGTCAGAATATTTATTTCTTTAAAGGTTGTTAGTGAACCAGATGGGTTATTTTAAATGACACTCCAGTAGTTTCATGGTCACCATTACTAATACTACCACTTTTCCATTTCTAATCCCAAAGACTTTGAAAGAACAGTTACAAATGAAACTGGGTCAAACTATCCACCGGCAAATGAATGAGACTTTGGGTGTCTTTGGGTGACCTACAATGAATCCACAACACAAAAACAGGCCATAACGTAAGTGCAAAATAATGTACACAGGATATCAGCAATATAAAACAGCAAGTACTGGAAGTAGAGATAGTAGGAACTACAGATGCTGGAGAATCTGAGATAACAAGGTGTAGAACTGGATGAACACAGCAGGCCATGCAGCATCATAGGAGCAGGAAAGCTGACGTTTTGGGTCTGGACCCTTCTTCCGAAATGTCAGCTTTCCTGCTGCCCTCATGCTGCTTGGCCTGCTGTGTTCGTCCAGCTCTACACCTTGTTATCTCAGTACTGGAAGTACTCAAGTGGTCAGGTAATATCTCGAGAGAGAAAAACAGTATTATAGTTTCTGAATTATGTCCTTTAAGAGAAACCAGATCATTTATCCCAACAGGTTCATACCAGCAAATACACCCCGCACAACCATCTTCTCATCACTTTCATCTAAATCTATTAACAAATTATTTGATTCCTTTCTCCCACATATACATGTCTTGACTCCCCTTGCATCCACCTATGCAATTTACCCCATTTATCCCATGTGATAATGAGTACTACAGTCTAGCGATTTGCTAGTTTCTATATTTCATTTCTGGTGACTTGTATATAATAGGCCACAAGTGGGAGCTCTTTGTCAAAGACTTTCATCTTGGCCTGTATTGCTGCTTTTAATGATTTGTGGTTATGAACCAGTAATGCTCCTCAGTCCCATTTAGCTCTTACTTTCACAGCAACATTATGGTCTGCTTTTTTCTACAAAATGTAACACCTCTCACTTTCCTTGCATATCAGTTGAGACTGTACTTTTGAATGAAATACCGTACACTTGTCATTTGCTATTAGAGGACAGTAAAATAAGCCAAGTTTCATTCTGCAGGTTCAAGCTTTATCTCCTTGAAACACCTGCTAGCGAGAGGATGCTGATTGAGAGCCTATTTATTTTAACCTTTTCGTAATGACTTCGAAAGCGCAGGTTTGGCAAGTTGTCAGAAAGAGGTAATTTATACTTTTAATTCGAACACTGAATATTTACTTTAAGCTTTGATACTGGTCACTTTATGCTGTGGAAGCAGCAGCTGAGCTAAGGTATTCGGGTATTGCATAGCCTTTCCAGTTAAAATAATGGAGCTTTAGGTAACCTTTGAGTTAGAAAACTCAAATCAGGAAACAATTCTGATGAAGGTCGCTGAACTCGAAACATTTACTCTCCTTTTTGTCTACAGATGCTGTAAGGCCTGTTGAGCTTCTCCAGGACATTTTGTTCTTGAAACAAAGTTCAATAAGTGTAGAATTTCAAAGGGACTTCGAACACAGTTCTCAGCTCTTAGCTTTAGCTCTTTTTCTTAACTGGATTTCTCAAAAAATTGAATTAGCCAAAGCAAGGTTTAAAAATCAATTGGTGGTTTAACTATAATTGCTTTTTTTTATAAAAGATATGTGTTCTTGTTACTTTCCTACTTTGGCAAAAAAAAGTGAGCCCTAGAATGTTTCGTTGCTTTTGACTTTGCTGGTTTGCCTTGGTGTTAGATTCAGGGTTCAATGGATTGTCCCTTCACACTGTTGCAGAACAAGGTGTGTGTGTATTAGGTGTTTATTAAGTAAATGTGCAGGTATGTGTGCGCTTAGTGGGCAAGACTAGGTCATGTTTAATGTAATGCATTGCAAGGTCAGCAATATTGGGACTGGCAATGCCAACTGAAGTGTAGAGTTTAGATTACACATTTGAGAGTGGTCTTGGTAGCAGGAGTGTGTTACACCCAACAAAGGTGATAATTTTTCAAGAGGTAATTTTCTCAATCATATGTTGCCTTTTCTGACCTCTATCTCACCCCTGCATTGGTTATCTCAAGATTTGACTACTGCCCTGAAAATACAAAATGTTGAAGATTACAGCGGATCAGACAGCATCCATGGAGGGAAGGAAAGCTGATGTTTCGAGTCTAGATGACTCTTCATCAGAGCTGAATTGAGATGTGGAGGGGGCAGCATTTATGCAATGGGAGGGGTGGTGGTTAGAGTGCTAGGGGAGAAAGGATGTTGATAGTTCAGATTAAGTGATTGGAATGTGAGAATGGCAGAACAATAGTGTGTCAAACTGCCAGACCTGAAAGTAAAGAGTCCCACTGTGGTGAGGGAAGGGGAGAGAGAGTTACAGAAAATGTAACAAGCAAAGCTAAGAGAAAGGGATGGAATGTGTTCACAATTTGAAGGTGTTGAACGCTGTATTGAACCCAGAAGGTTGTAAATTCCTTAGTTTGAAGATGAGATGTTGCTGTTCCAGTTTGCACTGTGATTTGCTGGAACATCGCAGTATGTCAAGGACAGAAAAGTGGGCAAGCGAGCAAGATGCTGTTAAAATGACTGGCTATGGTACTGACCTCCTGGTGGCCTGCTCTTTCCCGCTTTCCATAAACTTAAATGATGACTGCGTATCATAATTCAAACTGAGCCCCACTCACCCACCGCCTTACTATATCAATGCACAGAGATAACAAGGTGTAGAGCTGGATGAACACAGCAGGCCAAGCAGCATCAGAGGAGCAGGAAGGCTGACGTTTCAGGCCTAGACCCTTCTTCAGAAATGGGGGAGGGGAAGGGGGTTCTGAAATAAATAGGGAGAGAAGGAGTGGCGGATAGAAGATGGATAGAGGAGAGGATAGGTGGAGAGGAGACAGACAGGTCAAAGAGGCAGGGATGGAGACAGTAAAGGTGAATGTAGGTGGGGAGGTAGGGAGGAGATAGGCCAGTCCAGGGAGGATGGACAGGTCATGGGGGCAGGATGAGGTTAGTAGGTAGGAGATGGGGGTGGGGCTTGAGGTGGGAGGAAGGACAGATTAGGGAGGCGGGGACGAGCTGGGCTGGTTTTGGAATGTGGTAGGGGGAGAGGAGATTTTGAAGCTTGTGAAGTCCACATTGATACCATTGGGCTGCAGGGTTCCCAAGCGGAATATGAGTTGCTGTTCCTGCAACCTTCGGGTAGCATCGTTGTGGCACTGCAGGAGGCCCAGGATGGACATGTCGTCTGCGGAATGGGAGGGGGAGTTGAAATGTTTCGCGACTGGGAGGTGCAGTTGTTTAGTGCGAAACAAGTGTAGGTGTTCTGCAAAGTGGTCCCCAAGCCTCCGCTTGGTTTCCCCGACGTAGAGGAGGCCACAACGGGAACAGCGGATGCAGTATACCACATTAGCAGATGTGCAGGTGAACATCTGCTTGATGTGGAAAGTCTTCTTGGGGCCTGGGATGCGGGTGAGGGGGCAGGTGTAGGGGCAGGTGTAGCACTTCCTGCGGTTGCAGGGAAAAGTGCCAGGTGAGGTGGGGCTGGAGTGGAGTGTGGAGCGGACGAGGGAGTCACGGAGAGAGTGGTCCCTCCGGAAAGCAGATAAGGGTGGGGAGGGAAAAATGTCTTTGGTGGTGGGTTCAGATTGCAGATGGCGGAAGTGTCGGGGACAAAGGGGGTGGCCATGGGTACCCGCATGGGCCTAAGCTATGCTTGCCTCTTTGTAGGTTACGTGGAACAATCCCTCTTCCGTACCTACGCTGGCCCTAAACCCCAGCTCTTCCTCCGTTACATCGATGACTGTACTGGCGCTGTCTCGTGCTCCCACGAGGAGCTCGAACTGTTCATCCACTTCACCAACACCTTCCACCCCAACCTTAAGTTCACCTGGACCATCTCTAATACCTCTCTCTCCTTCCTGGACCTCTCTGTCCCCATCTCCGGCAACCACTTAGAAACCAATATCCATTTCAAGCCCACAGACCCCCACAGCTACCTAGAATACACCTCCTCCCACCCACTTACCTGCAAAAATGCCATCCCCTATTCCCAATTCCTTTGCCTCCGCCGCATCTGGTCCCAGGATGAGGCATTCCACTCCTGTACATCTCAGATGTCCTCGTTTTTCAACGACCGCAACTTCCCCCCATCAGTGGTCGAGAACGCCCTCGACCGTGTCTCCCGCATTTCCCGCAACTCATCCCTCACACCCCCTCCCCGCTATAACAACCAAAACAGAATCCCCCTCGTCCTCACGTACCACCCCACCAACTTCCAGATCCAATGCATCATCCTCCGACACTTCCGCCCTCTGCAATCCGACCCCACCACCAAAGACATTTTTCCCTCCCCACCCTTATCTGCTTTCCGGAGGGACTACTCTCTCCGTGACTCCCTCGTCCGCTCCACACTCCCCTCCAGCCCCACCACACCTGGCACTTTTCCCTGCAACCGCAGGAAGTGCTACACCTGCCCCTACACCTGCCCCCTCACCCGCATCCCAGGCCCCAAGAAGACTTTCCACATCAAGCAGATGTTCACCTGCACATCTGCTAATGTGGTATACTGCATCCGCTGTTCCCGTTGTGGCCTCCTCTACATCGGGGAAACCAAGCGGAGGCTTGGGAACCACTTTGCAGAACACCTACACTTGGTTCGCACTAAACAACTGCACCTCCCAGTCGCGAAACATTTCAACTCCCCCTCCCATTCCGCAGATGACATGTCCATCCTGGGCCTCCTGCAGTGCCACAACGATGCTACCCGAAGGTTGCAGGAACAGCAACTCATATTCCGCTTGGGAACCCTGCAGCCCAATGGTATCAATGTGGACTTCACAAGCTTCAAAATCTCTCCTCCCCCTACCGCATCCGAAAACCAGCCCAGCTCGTCCCCGCCTCCCTAACCTGTCCTTCCTCCCACCTATCCCCTCCTCCCACCTCAAGCCCCACCCCCATCTCCTACCTACTAACCTCATCCCAGCCCCTTGACCTGTCCGTCCTCCCTGGACTGACCTATCTCCCTACCTGCCCACCTACACTCGCCTTTACTGGCTCCATCCCTGCCTCTTTGACCTGTCTGTCTCCTCTCCACCTATCTTCTCCTCTATCCATCTTCTATCCACCTCCCCCTCTCTCCCTATTTAATTCAGAACCCCCTTCCCCTCCCCCATTTCTGAAGAAGGGTCTAGGCCCAAAACGTCAGCCTTCCTGCTCCTCTGATGCTGCTTGGCCTGCTATGTTCATCCAGCTCTACACCTTGTTATCTCAGATTCTCCAGCATCCGCAGTTCCTACTATCTCTATGTCAATGCACACTTGTTCTTGTAGTCATAGTAGCCAATGGAAGCTACCTCAGCTTGTTCACAGCTAAAAGTTAATTGATTTAGTGGAGCTTTTTATGAACATGAGAGAGTCATGCTGTAGGAATATCCTCTAATAAATGCATCTTTGACACTCCCACAAAAATTAGAAGTGATGTTAAGGAGTTTGGCACTGTCAGTTTAATCCTCCAAGTTTTAGCTTCTTTTTGCAGAAAAACTATCCTTTGGAAATACATTTTGGCTACATATAAAGTATATCCAAATGTTACTTCCATTTGTGAAATAAGGTGTCAACGAGAACGCAGGGGCAAGCTGATAAGTACTTCAAGTTTGTTGCTTATAAAAGGCAGTAAATTAGAAATCTAGTAAATTTAAAGTGAAAAGAAGTAGACTAGATAAAAGGAGAATGAAAAAAGGATTAATGAAACTGGTGTTCAGAAAATTGTGCTTATTTGCAATGTGTTAATGTTACTGTAATCAAGTCACTAATAGCAACAATATGACATTGATAGTTGTTCCAATATTACAGTGTTTCAGCTAAAAGAAAATTATAAACTAAAATAATGCCTGGAGTTACCTGTTCCAGTATAAGGGTAATACACTCAGTTCTCGTTATCTGCACATTTGCTACCCTTTGATCCATTACTCACTAGGTTGACCCCAGGCTCCATCTTTTATTTTTCTCGTTGATTCATCGGTTTGATTGCGTAGTCCTTTGCTGTACATCGGAAAGTAACATTGGAGTCGTATCCGTGTTTTTTGTTCTGCATGGCATGTTTGTCCCCTATCTCCTGTGAATAACAAAGATTTGGAGTAATCAGAAACAATACAAAAGTAAAAGTGTGACATCTTCAGTATCTATTCTAAAAAGGTACCTAATTTTTGTAATTATTTCCAGTGCTTCCAGTACTTACATTCTGGGCAGGAGTGGAGGTACAGTAAAGAGAAAAAGTCTGTAATCTTCTGATGTGTGCATGAATGTCAAACTTAATAAATGTACTTTGTCAAATAGGCCCTCTGTTTGAATATAACATTTACCTTGTAAATTTCAAACATTTGACTTTTGCTTTTAAGCTTGCAGATAAAAATCAGCTATCCAATCTAATTTGCATTTGCAATTTAGTTATATTATTTCATTAATGCATCTTTTGGCACATTAACTATAACTCCAGAACTCTGTGAAATTAAAATTTGTGATTTTAGAGTTTATAGGCTATTGTCTATTATTTAAATAAGCAAATTGATTCTAATTAGCATATATCATTAGTATGATTCAGCTTCTTAACATGATACACCTGCATAAATTTCATGATTAAGTTAGACGGTATTCTTTCTGGTTCAGTCAACCTTCACGTACAAATGGGATTCAATGTTATTCACATGAGAAATAAATAAATTAGAGTGTTATCTTCATGAAATTTTCCCTTGCTTGCTGGCATTTTAAACAGGAGCATTCTCTTATTCCTGCCCTCCCACTTAACCCTCGACAAAAAAAGTTGATGGTCTCACAGACATCTAAAAAAGGGGTGATTTTTATAATTACCTCCCTGGATATTCTCTGCATCTGTGAGCTGAGCTATGTATGAAGGACTACTAAGATATATGCTGTCACCATCTACAATGGACCAACAAATAGACTTCTAAGTGAGTTTAGGTTACGTATTCACTTGATGGACACACAGTACATTCGGTGAGGGTGCTTATTCAGTTAGGATGACTTTGAGACACATACCTGTATTGTGTAAGGATTGAGGTGAATGGCAGTGGTAGACTAACAGATGAGATGATGATGAAGTGCTTAGAAATTGAAAATAAGTTGAAAGTTGTGCGGGTGTGAATATTGCGATGATGAGGAAGTACTTAGCTGGACAGATTGGGAAAGGGGTGTTTAAGGCACGGGATGTGGTTGAATCAGCAAATGTGTTCATTTTTCCTCATCCAAGTAGAATTTTAAGCCACTTTTTGATTGCCTCCATGATCTGAGCTCAGCACTCTTGCTGCTCTCCTCCTCAGCTACATTCAAATAGGGGCCTGGGAACAGCTTCTTCCTCCCGTTAGTGGGAGCATGTTTCTCCACTAATCTAACTAGCCCTTGCAGAAATTACGGTGAGGTGTAATTGAATCTGGGTGCTGGCCTTGCTGTAGATCCAACACCTGTCCGTGATTGTCTCTTACTTGCATTTATGCACTGTCCTTTTCAATACAAGCCAGAGACTCCATCAAATGGATAGGTATTATGCCCACTGCACATTTTAGGAAGCACACAACCTGGAAACCAAAATTAATTGCTACAATTGAGTTGCAATCACTCACTCAAAACTGCATTTAACTTCCTGGTTTTGCTCGTGCAAATAAATGTCCCATTTGAAAACTGCCTTCCTATGAATATTGGGGCTACCATACAAAGAAAACCATTGACTTTATTGTAATGTTTAAATGCAATTACATTTCAAATAAAATGACAATAACTCAAAAAATTCAATAACTCAAAAATGGAAATCATGCAGAAACCTGACACTGTGCATCCTTTGTAATCTAAAGTTATTGTTTTGAAAATTTTTGCTTAGTAACTTTTTCAGGACCACGCCCTTTGGCTTGTTTCCTCAGTTGTTGACTTGTCTTCAGACAACAATTTTAGCATTTTTTGCCACTCTGCAGTCTTTCTGGATAGTGTCTAATCTTCAATTCTTCAAGAGCTTCATTCAGTTTATCTAAAACTCTACTGTCCAAATGCTATCCCACACATGACTCTTGTTCTTGCTGACTGACATTATTAGTTGTATTTGGATGTGGGTGTTGCTAGCTAAGCCAGCATTATTAATTACTTATTAGTCAATCACATTGCTGTGGGTGTGGAGTCACTTGTAGATCAGACCAGTTAAGAGCAGCAGTTCGTTTCTCTAAAGGATCGTTTCTCTAAAGGATAGGGTTTTGTGACAATTGACAATGGTCATAATTAGACTCTTAATTTTGGGTTTTTGTTGAATTCAAATTCTGCCATCTCCCATAGCAGGAATATTACCTGGATCTCTGGATCAACAGTCTGGTGATAAAACCACCACACAATCACCTCCCTTCACTCCCAATATCAGCTTAGTAACTACTTCTCGATTTCAAAGTCTATCCCTGAACATTCTCGTCCTCCAGCTATGACCTCTTATGTGTGATATTGTAGACACCTAAGGTTACTTTTCTTAGATTGAAATAACTTTGAGCAGAAAATTTAAACTTCCCAAAGAAATGAAAAAAATGCAGATAAAGATTGATCACGTTTAGGCAATTCTCTTTAAATTATACTATTTGTATGGAAGTAGCTCATCACCACCTTGTCAGTAAATGCTGCCCCAGCCAGTGATGTCCACATTTCATGAATGAATAATGCAAAACTACTTTCAATGAACAGGGAAGGTCTGACCCCAGAATTCACATAGTACTCATCTCGGGGAGATAATGGAGGACTGAACTGCTTTTGTATCCTTCACCTGTTATATTAATTTTGAAGCTAATAGCAGCAACCATATTTCTTCAATCTAGCTCACTGCTGCTTCAGAAAACTGTTACAATTGAAACTTTTCTCCAGTGATCATGTAATTTTATGCTACATTATTATAGTTGTCAGTGACAGTCAATGCCCTAAGTTGGGTTTAAATGGTTTAAGGGGAGGCATAGTGGTAATGTCACTGGGTGAATAATTCAGAGCAAAGGCAATCCAAGGTTAATGTTTGAGGGACATATGTTCAAATCCCACTATGACAGATGATGAAGCTTGAACACAATGAAAATCTAGAATAAAAAGCTAGCCTATTGGTGACCGTGAAACTACTGTTGGTCATGGTAAAAAAAAACCCATCCAGTTCCATAATGTCCTTGAGGGAAAGAAATCTTCCATCCTCACCTGGTCTGGCCTTTATGTGACTGCAAACCCACAACAATGTGGATGATGCTTAGCTTCCCTCTGGGCAGTTAGAATGGGCAATAAATGCTGGTCTAGCCAAAGTTGCCCACAAACTGTGAATGAATAAAAAGAAGTATAAACTGTAGATTTCACTTGTAATCTCATAAATATAAACCATTAAATCTATCTTCTTTCATCTGCTAACGTTGACTGATCTGCTGAGTGTTTCTGCCATTTTCTGTTTTGTTTTCCAGTTTCAGCAGTATTTTGCTTTGTAATGCTATGCAATAGCCCAGTGATTATGATAGCAGACAAGCAATACAGAAGATTTACTTTCACATTCTACCAAGTTGTAAAGTTGAATTCAATAAATTTTGAGATTTTGTGAGCTGATCTCTGAAAATGACATCAAAACAGTAAAAATTGTTAACAATCCAACTGGTTCACTAATAGTCTTCAGGGAAGAGAACTGCACTCCATATTTGACCTAAACAACATGTGATTAAAAGTTGTCAACTTTTAAAAGATTCTCCAAAGTATTGCTGCAAATAGCCCAGGAGAAAGGTCTCCAAGGCTGCAAAACTTTGCATTTAAGGAGCAATTTCTTTGAGCACCTTTGTTTACAAGTCATGAAAATACTGAACATGGAAGAACTATTGTTTGACAAAGTCAGGAATTATTTAATTGGGTAACGCAGAGTCTATTCAATAATTGCAACTAAAAGACTGTGCATCATGAAGGTGGGACTTGTCAGTGGTCATTGAGTGGGACTGGATTTGTCGAAGACAGGAGGTCATATGATGAACCCTGCATGAATCTCTGCAATCAGACTTGGGAAATCAGATTTGGCAACATTACGTGACTCTAGTCTCACGGAATATCAAGGAATGAACAGTAAATGTTGCCTTGCCAGTGTCATAGAGTCATAGAGATCTAAAGCACAGAAAAAGATCCTTTGGTC
>NC_063334.1:39426468-39442487 GCF_021869965.1 Rhincodon typus
CCTGCTGTGTTCATCCAGCCCTGCACCTTGTTGTCTTTATCCCGATTGAATTCTGTTTGCCTCTGGCCAGCCTATTTGACCAGCCTCTCCAGTAGATTCTCCTTGAATCTGAAACTATCCTCCTCTATTTAACACACCAATATCTGTATGTCATCCTTAACGTGAGAACAAATTTTAGAAAATTGAGGCTGCTTTCCTAATCTTCTCCATTTTAGCGCAAGCTGTCTCTTTTGAAGATTGAATCTGTGGAAGAATCTGTTTAATGGTGGAAGTTAACTTGTTAATTGCTTTCAATAAGACCATTTCTGTACTTATGTCCTGTCCAGTGTAATGAATGTACCACTAACTCTCTCAAAATAGGTTAGTAGCTGAATTGTTCATCGAAAGATGCAAACATTTTGCTTAAAGTAATTGAAATTGTTTAGATCTTTTGTTGATAGTAGAACAACAGCAAAAAAAAGGACCTGATTTGGAGTTGAGACAATTTGAGGCAATGAAATTAGTATGTTTTGCAGCTTGTTATCATTTGCCAATTGCCATTATAGCTGAAGAGTGCCAGGCTGAATAGAGAGTGTGTGGAGAAGAGAATATACATAAGGGGAGTTACAAAGGAAGGGAAACTATGCTGTCTTAATTTGTTTGGATGCGATAAAACGGTGTTTAATATTGCAAGTCTTTTTGACATCTTATTTAAACAGGTGCAGAATCTGATCACATTTGGCTTACTTACCTAAGATACTAGAATGCTAAACTGTGTCTGTTTTTCTTAACGATTCCCATTCGCAACTTGTACTGTTATAATTATTCACCACGTTTTTCAAAGAATAGTCAATAACTTGGTCTGGATTATATGCTGAGGGCAGGCTCCTCATACCCCAGTGCAAATTTCAAGGCTGAGCCTGACTTCACATGACTGGTTCACCCAGCTATAATTGTTTGGGCTATGTTCATAGAATCCCTGCAATAAAGAAAGGCTATTCGGCCCATTGAGCCTGCACCAACCCGCTGGACAGCATCCCAACCAGATCTACCCTCCCATCCTATCCCTGTAACCCGCATTTACCATAGCTAATCAACCTAGCCTGCACATCGCTGGATACTACGGGACAATTTAACGCGATCAATTCACCCAACTTGCACACCTTTGGACTGTGGGAGGAAATCAGAGCACCCAGTGGAAATCCATGCAGATACGGGGAGAACATGAAAACTCTTCACAGTTACCCAAGGTTGGAATTGAACCCGGGCTCCTGGTGCTGCGAGGCAGCAGTGCTAACCATTATGCCACCATGCTGTCCTTTAATTAATCTGTAACGCAGCGGGTTCGTTGGTCATTGTCAATATTGGAAGAGGAATAATGAATGTCCCCAAACACCATTTAAGTCTGGGATCTCACTGGGAACAGGCTTGAGAGGGGAAGGTGATGGAAGGTATCCTTGGATTGGCATAGCTGTGTCAGTAAGGAACACCCCACTCTCTTTCCTGAACAGCAGCCCACGAGGTTAAGGATTATACATTGGGCATCGGCCTTTTAAATCTGAGCGACTGTAGATGAGGTCCTTGATTAGGCATAAATTCCTCCCTTTTGGGCCTCACTTGGGCAGCAGCCCATCCAATGCCTCCATTGTGGTGGTGCAGGTTTGGCGTACCCCCAGTTATGCAGTGCCCTAGTTAACAGATCCATCAGCCTATTTTCCTGATGTGGCTGGCCTGCAAAATTTAGTCTCTTGCCTTTGCCTGGTGTCTAATGAAGATTATGTTAAGAATTAACAACTTACAATTAGTGTGGTCACCTATTTTAATACAATGTGAATATAAAAAAAGGGGTAATGTAAGAGGTTTAAAATCTTGAGAATTTATTCCATCAGTGTTAGGTTGTTGAGCTCCAGAAGTGACTATTTAGGCAACCTGTTAAGAATGAATTTGTGATTACTAATGCTGGTGGCAGTGACTGAGATTAGATTGGCAACAAGGTGAAAGAAGTACAGCTGATAAAATTGTTTTTAATTCATAAGAATTTGTTTATTTGTATCTGATGAACCGAAGTGAGTGAAATGGTGTTTTGACATTAGTGCAGAACCCACCATGCAAGTCTATCAAATTCTGCAATCATACGCATTATATCCTTATCTTGTGCATATATTTTCTGTGTGTTAGAATCATTGTTTATGAAGGGTGATTCTTGATAGTATTTCAATTTCGGTTATCTTTTTTGTTTAACACTTAAAGTTGTTGGCGTCAGCTTTTCTGGTGACAATCTCAAGTTTGGATCATTTACTGTTATGAGAAGCTAAGCAACATCTGGCACAATCTCACAATAAATGCTGGGCTTTTGTATAATATGACCTTCTATTGTTTTTTTAATTGTGTGTCTTCACTTTTTTTTCAAACTTGCTGCAGTAATGTTTTTCTTTGAAAATTGAATATTTTAACTCAATCTTAATACTACCATATAAAATATCTAGAAGTGAGTTATTTCATAAAGCAGTTGTGAAAGTTTGGTCTGCAGTAGTGAGAGGCCTCAGGAATCAGTGCTGGGGCCTCAATTATTTACTATCTATTATTAATGACATGGTTGAAGTGATCACATATAAAGGTAGGTGACAAACTGTGAAGATGACACGGTTGCCTAGATTTTTGCTGTGTTGGATAACTAGGGACAAAGTTGGAGATGTCTGGTGCAGGAAATGAGCCTGCATCGAACACACCTACCCTTATCAGCTACGTCATGGGGATGGGCAGTTAAAACAGCATTTGTAATTTTGGTGGAATCTGACCCTTTTAGTAATTAGATATGTTTCGTGGCTTCTCAGCGGAGATGTAAACCTTGGACGAGCCCTAGGTCCAAGTCACTAACTGATTTTAAAAAAAAGCCATTGAACATTCCAATTGAAATACGTGTGCCCTCTTACCTGCTCATAAGGCAGTCAACCAATCCCAGCCATTTATAATAGCAAATCAGGCATTTATACCTTATAAACCTCTTAATCTTATATAAATAAAAACATGCAGTGTAGACAAAACTCTTCAAAGAAACTGCTATTTCAAGTCAGTTATACAAAGTTGTCCTTCCATTCTGCAGTGTATAAACTTTGCATGCTGAAATCTGAGTGGGTTATCTATTCTTGAAGCTCAGCTGTGCATGCATGTTGAGCCCACCTGGCAAACTATAAGGAACCTGGGACAGTTAATATGCAGTGTGCATGGTAGGAAAGGGATGTACGATGGGCTATGGTATGAAAAAATACCAGAAACATGGAAGAGGTCTACATCATTACAACTGAGCTAATGACCCAATAAGTGGAGGTGGACATTCCAGCTTTCTGATCCCCCTCAGGCACACTTCCAGAGGCAACAAACCTGACTCCATCTGACACTTGACATCCTTCTCAAAGGAGATTGATTTTCAGAGTCAGGAGCTTACCTTTCATTCATAGAAGTCCAATCCAAAACAATGGCAAACAGTTATGGATAGCTTAAATAAGTGGACAAGAAATTGGCATGTGGGCTATAATGTGGAAAATTTGTAAGGGTACCACCTTCAACAGAAAATAAAAAACAAAAGAAAAGCAAAATAATATTTAAATGTAGAAAATCTACAGAACACTGAGGTTCACAAAGACGTGGGCATATTTATACATGAAACACAATATTCACATACTGATACAGCAAGTAATGAAGAAGGCAAAGAGAATGTTATCCTTTCTTGTGAGACAGACTAAAAATTAGGGAAGTCTTATTCCAACAGTACAGGAGAAATTCAGCTGGAGGATTATGTACTGTTCTTATCTCCTTACTCAATGATGGATAGGCTTGCATTTGCAATAGTTCAATGAAGGTTTATTGGATTGATTCCTGAGATGAAGGGGTTGCCTTATGAGGAAAGGTTGGGCAAGTTGGGCTAATACACATCGGAATTTAGAAGAATGAAAGGTGACCCTTATTGAAATATGTATGATTCTGAGGGATGATCTTGACCGGTAAATGCTGAAAGCATTTTGTTTATCCCATAAACAACTAGCAACAAGGTTTCAGAGTAAGGGGTTTCCCATTGACGATGGAGATGAGGAGAAATTTTGTCTGAGAGTCACGAATCTCTAAAATTCTCTAACCCCGAGAGCAGTGGAGGCTGAGCCACCTGAGTAAATTTAAGATTTAAGTAGACCAATTCTTATATGTGAAATAGACAGGATGGTGAAGTTGAAGCCAAAAGCTGATCAGCCATGATCTTATTGAATGGGAGACCAGGCTCAAGGGGCCATTTGGTCCTGCCACTTCCCTATGTTCTTGTATTGCAATGTATTTTGATCTTCCTAGGAAGTTTACACTATTACACAATTTTGAGAAAACTGTTTTTATGACATTGTTTGCTGACAGCCACAACTGTGGGTAGCTACACACTTGCACTCATTCGTGAATGTGCATGTATACAATTCCTAACGTGACATGCCATTACATATAATTTGTGAGCGACATCGTGCACAAACGCAGTGCGGTGCATGCAGTCTTGAAGTGGGATTTAGTGGTGGGGAGGGGGATCACTGGATGGGCTAAGTCCCCTGGAGTGAGGAGAAAGAAGGCCCGGAAGCCAGAGGGTGAGCAGTGGCAAGGAAGACCCAGGAGCCAGAAGGGTCTCTCCTGCTCTGTCTCCTTTCTTCCTTACTCCCCCAGCTCTCTTCCCTAACATCCTCCCCCTGGCTCCACATCGCTTGGAAACTCGTTTTATGTGCATGCGTGATTACAGCAGTCATAGCACACATTGGGACTAAGTGTCTCTGGCCAGGCTATCATTTTATTACCCATTCCTAGATGCCCTTGAGAAGGTGGTGGTGAATTGTCTTGTTGAACCGCTGCAGTCCATGCACTGCGCGTTGACCCACAATGCCATTAGGGAGGGAGTTCTAGAACTGTGAAGGAATGGCAATATATTTCCAAGTCTGCATGGTGAACGGCTTGGAGGGGAACTTGAGGTGTTGTTGTTATTTGTATCAACGAGATGAAGCTAGTGCCTTTCACACTTAATTCTGAGCAATGCAATCAAGGTATTCATATTGACAGTTACGTAGAGTGCTGCTTAACTCAAACCACTTTTGATACCTTCAACTGGGTTTGAACACAGCTTACAAATATGCAATCAAAACTCAATGGAATATATTTAGCAGAACATAATTATATCTCCTACTGCCAAGTACCTTTGCAGTAAAGTTACTAGATAACTACTGATTGACAGACTATTATTGTAAACCCAACATTCAGTTCTAAGAATCAAACATCAGATTTCATTTGAATGGTAAGCCATTTTTAGAAAGCTATTAGGCAGCAAGTCCTGGATTTTCAGGTTTAAACATGCATTATTCCTTCCAGCATGTAAATAATAGTGACCATCATTCACCTACCCTCTATCTTGACAATAGATTCTGGCTTAATAGTGTGTTGAAGTAATTGCTGAAGCACTGAAAATGATCAGTTATTGAAAATGGGTTATTGTGTATATATAATTGAATATATATATGTTCACTGAGGAAATTACATTTTCTACTTTCAGTATTTTTAAAATAATGAAATACTATGGACCTTGGGTAATATATACAGCATTTAAGTGCATTGACCAACCACAAACAATTTTCAAGTGTTTGGTTAATGCATTGTGATGGTAGAGGAGCTAAATGTTATATTTGCCAAGATGATATGCAGCTAACGCAATGATGCATTTCAACATCATTTACTTCACTACATGGATTGGTCATAATTTACTGTCAAAATAAAGGTGGTGCTAATGATACCTAAATGCAAATTACACAACGTCACTTGAATGTTGATGCATGCTTAAACCCAGAGATCCAGGAGTTGATACTTAATAGATCCCCCAAAACTGCTCATTATTCAAATGTATTAAATGGGATGATGTTCCTGTGTATACATGATAGATGCAAGCTAAACTTGGAACAGGAAGCTAGATCTTTTTCTGTGTCAGTCTATGTATCCTTTTAAATGACATGGTAAGTTTTAATTGCTTCCACAAGTTTTCTATAGTAGATGGTTAACTTTTATAAATGTGAGTGTTAATTTCTTCAATGTTTAATAGTTGTTGGGAGGTTTTTAGTCTTTATTACCTTTTTGTGATTTCCCTGTCCATTCTACCCATCCTTAACTCCCTCTATTTTGCTTTTTAAAACTGAATTGATGTTGTCTCTATTTCTATTCTGACTATGCTTCCTGGCTCAGATCCTGTGATGTTATTAATGGTGTTTTTATCTGATTGTTGAAGAGTCGCACAATCTTCCACCCTGTTCACACAGACTATTTCCATCTCATACTAACAACTTGCTATGTAACACCTTATAGACAACATCCAAGCCTAGCATCTATTGTAAATTCTGGCTCTGTGTAAATAAAAAAAAAAAAAAAAAAAATTCAAGCATCTCAATATATTTCTTCTAAATGTTAATTTATGCACAGAGTAAATTTTTGCCTTTATAGCAAACTAATTTCAATGTGTCGCTAGTGAACTCCAGAATGCTTCACCAGCTATCCTGACCTGAATGGCCTGTACAGAGAACTGTTAACATGAAGAGAAGCAGGAACAAATAAAAGGAGACCTGACTGGCTGAGCATTTCCAGTATTTTCTGTTTTTATTCCAGATTTCCAGCATCTGTAGTATTTTGTATTGCATTAGTATAAACACTTTTTTGATCTCCATCAATGCTGAACACTTATACCTGAGTAGTTGCATACTGTCTGAGTAACAATATTGTCTTAATTGTTTGTATTCTTCTTGTAACAGTCTCCAAAGGTCTTGGATTCACTGGTTAATTTTTTCTTCAGGCGTCAAGTAGATCCAGTATGGTCTAGTGTTTGGCATTGACTGAAATTTGCTGAATTTACTCTGACAAATAGTTTGGCTCCTATGCCTTAATTAAAGAATTTCCTCATTTCCGTCCAGGCTGTTGAAGCTGGTACAAGCATCTACTTATAATAGGAAATTAGTATCTGTTTACACCTTCTGTCCACCTATTGATGGGCAGAATTTCTAGAAATAGTTAACTGTTTTAATAATGTAAATATGCACTTTGAAAGCCTATAGATCATGTGGAACTGAAACATGCAGTGCTCATGTGTGATTTAATTGTCAACATTTGTCGACAGTATGTACTTCCAAATAAATTTAGATCTGTCTGAAGATGGGTGATGAGGTTAACCTTTCCCCACTACAGCTGAGAGATAGTAAGAACTGTGGATGCTGCAGTCAGAGACAACACAGTGTAGACCTGGAGGAACGCAGTAGGCCAGGCAGCATCAGAAGAGCAGGGAAGTTGACGTTTCGAGTCGGGACCCATCTTCAGAAATGGGGAGGGGGAAGGGAGCTGGGAAATAAATACAGGGAGGAAGGAGGGGTCAGGGAAGGTAGGTGGGATGGTGATAGGTGAGTGCAGGTGGGGAGTGGTTGGGATTGGTCAGTGAGGTGGGAGGAGCGGATAGGTCGGAGAGAAGATGTACTGGTTGTGTCAGGTCAAGGAGGTAGGGTTGTTCATGGCATGAGACCAGGGATGGGGAGATCTTGAAACTGGTAAAATCCACATTTAGGCCATCGGGCTGTCGGCTCCCGAGGTGGAATATGAGGTGCTGCTCTTCCAGTTTGCGGGTGGTGTCATTGTGGTGTCACTGGAGGAGGCCCAGGATGGACATGTCATCCAGGGAGTGGGAGGAGGAGTTAAAATGGTTCGTGACTGGAAGGTGTTGTTGATGCTCTACAAAATGGTCTCCAAGCCTCCGCTTCGTCTCACCAATGGAGAGGAGGCTGCATCGGGAGCAGTGGATGCAGTAGACCAAGTTGATGGACATGCAGGTGAACCCCTGTCTAATGTGGAAGGTTTGTTTTGTGCCTTGAATGGAAGTGAGGGAGGAGGTGTAGGGGCAGGTGTAGCACTTCCTACGGTTGCAGAGAATTATGCTGGGGGTGGTGGGGTTAGTGGGGAGTATGGAGCAGATGAGGGAGTCGCAGAGAGTGGTCCCTACGAAAGGCAGATGGGGTGTGGTAGTTGTGGGGTCGGATTGTAGGCGGCGGAAGTGGCGGAGAATGATACATTGGATGCGGAGGTTAGTGGGGTGGTATGTGAGGACAAGGGGGATTCTGTTTTTATTTTTCTTGGAGGGAGGGGATGTGAGGGCAGAGGTGCAGGAAATACAAGAGATGTGGTTGAGGGCATTTTCAATCACTGGAGGGGGGAAGTTGTGGTCCTTGAAATAGGAGGACATCTGGGATGTCCGGGAGTGGAATGCCCGATCTTGGGAACAGATGCGGTGGAGGTACTGTAGCTAACTTGTGTTTCTATCCATTCTGATTTGGAGGTGATGCCAGCAGGGAGAGTCTTGGGAGTCACAAAGATTTTAGCTGCTGCATGAAAAGCTGTAGGCTAGAAAGGACAGCGCTGAAGCAGACAATTCAGATCAGGTAGTGTTAGTGCTTATCTTCCATCTTTTTAGTTGGAAGTATATCAAATGGGTGCATAGGTGACTGGGAAGAAGAAAAGTTTGTTGAGACCTTCATTATTTTATTTTTACTTTTCTCATTTATGGTTTAAAATTGAGGTGAAGTTGAGCTTTGACCTCTGAGCAGTAGCGAGTTTTGGACAGGAAGAGAGAACAAGCAAACTGATGTTTTTTTTACAGGAATTGGCTTGGAGAGATAATTGCAAATTGATTGCTAATCCCAGAACACTACAGACTTTTCAGCACAAGATGTATTGCTCAGGGACTGGCATTCGGATGTTGAATGGGCCAGTCAAGGACAGAGCAATGCTAGCCAGCCAATCACAGAGATTGTTTATAAAAAGGAAAAACTATAGTTTGAACTAGTTTAGTCTCGGGTTTTGGGTAGAAGGGTCTGTGTGTGGAAGATGTTGGACTGAAAGTTATTTGGATTTTTACCCTTTTGTTTTATATACAGAATTAAAGAATTTTTGAAGGTTTTCAGGAAAGAACCCCAATCTATAAGACATAAGTAAAAATCTCCATCAGTCTTCAGGCATTGTTTGCATGAATCGGTGACTTTATAATTCAAGCATGATACAGTCCTACGTGCCTAGAATCTAATACGTCATTCAAGGATTTTGAAAGGCATTGTACCATCATGAAACCATTGAATTGGCAAATTGCAATTCTTCATTTTTCTTTCAATTTATCCCTTAACTATGTCCATCTGTCTATCTGTTTATGTATGAGTGGAGGTGGTGTTTAAATGAGATTGGGCTTTGATCATAGATATTAAGTAGATTGCCTTGTTGTTTGTCAATGTTCTGCTAAAGTTACATCATTAACAAGAAATTGTTAAGTTTTTTTGTTTAAGTATAAATTTGGTGTCTGATACCTATTATTTGTAAAGTCTGGTTAGGAGCAATTAGATGATTTTGAATGTTTTAGTTTTACTTCGTTGCAAATTCAAGGATAGGGGAACTGATTTGGTTTGGACTGCTGTTGTACAATCCTGAACAGGTAGGATATTTCTGCATCTGTGGAAAAAAAAGTCATGAATCTACTGTCAGATCAAGAAAATAATGTGTGACCCTTGATAAATGATTGTCTTTTCATCCTCTTTACTTTGCACCATAGCTAACTCACTGTGAAGCAGAAATGTAAGTTCCTAAGGTTTTGGAGTAGATTTGTTGCTCAGGTTGTGGGTGTTGAGGTTGGTTGGCTCACTGAGCTGGCTTGTTGTTCCGTAGACATTTCATTACCATGCTGGGTGACATCACCAGTGCAGCCTCCGATGAAGTGTCGGTGTGTTTTCCCGCCTGGTTTTTAAATTCTGGAGTCTGTTGAGCTAGATTGCCTCACTTCCGGTTTTCCTTCGTAGTGGAGTGTATATGGGGTCGAAAGGGTACATGAACACCAACTGGCTACAAAAAGACAAGACCAATACTCTCACATCTCAATCCACATGGATAAGGAGAACCACCAATTCGACTGGGACAACACCAAAATCCTGGGACAAGCTAAGCAGAGACAGGCACGGGAACTCCTAGAAGCCTGGTACTCCACGAAGAAAGCCATTAAGAAACACATAGAACTCGACCCCATATACACTCCACTACGAAGGAAAACCGGAAGTGAGGCAATCCAGCTCAATGGACTCCAGAGTTTAAAAACCAGGTGGGAAAACACACTAACACTTCATCGGAGGCTGCACTGAGGATATCACCCAGCATGGTAATGAAACGTCTGCGATACAAGAAACCAGCTCGGTGAGCCAACCAACCTCAAGAAATAACAAGGTGTAGAGCTGGATGAACACAGCAGGCCAAGCACCATCATAGGAGCAGGAAGACTGACGTTTCGGGCCTAGACCCTTCATCAGAAAACTCACATTATAACAATCCAGGTACTACAGAAAATTCTGCCAAACAGACAGAGCAGTTTCTCATTCATTTTCTTTATTTTGGTTGTTTTTGCAATTATGCTATTGGGTTGTTTCAACATTCTCCGTGTATTCAAGGTATTCATGTTGCTACCTGGGCGCAAAGTCAGGCCTTCCTTGAGAATGAGGCTGTAATGCAACAGAGCTGGTGGCACAGGTGATCACAAAACACCAGAATCATGATTTTCTTCAAAGGAATTAAAATAATTTCTGCAGAGGTAGAGGTTCAACTTGTGTCAAAGGTATCAAAGACTGTGCATATGCACCCACTATTTTAAAAATTAAGAAAGAAAAGCCTCTTTCATTCACATTTCTACACGTAAACTTCAGTATTATTAAACAGTGCCGGAGTGACATATTTTGACAACAGAATACCTCACAAAAGTATATATTTTTCAAAACAAATGTTTTCTTTTTGCAGAGCAAAAATTGCTTAGAGCTTGGTCCTCCAGCAGAGGGAGAAGTTATCCAGGTGAGATGGACTGATGGACTGCTCTATGGAGCCAAATTTGTAGCATCAAACATTATTTACATGTACCAGGTAAGATGTTTGATATAGTTTGTGTTGGAATAATATTTTAACTGTTGGCATTTTAATGAACACATGCATTTGAATTTAATAGTAGTATGATCTCTGTTCCTCTTCTTCCTTCTTCATTTAACTAGGACAAAGGCAGTAAACTGAATGTGTGCAGTGCAGTTGTAGAATAATTTGTTTCTCCCTCTTAAAAATGAATTATTGTAAATACCATAAAGATGTCTTGGATAGTTCCATGAATTTTTTTTTTTCATTTTAAGCTGGTTAATTTCTGATTTGCAAAATCCACTGATTGTGCACAATGAACCAACTATGTCTTTGGGAAAGTATGTAAATGGATGGTGAAGTGCTGATGGCTATAGAATTCTTCTGTCATGGTTAAGACACAATGTAAAGTCAAAAAGTACTTAGCCTATTGAGGTGGCTGTTATGTTGTGTGTAAATGTAGCATTCAGTTTGCACAGAGCATAGTCTTGCAGACACCAATGAAAGTAATGACTATTTACACTGTTTCTGGTGCAAATTTATTGCAAAGTAAATATATTCTGGCCCTGCTCCTCTTTAGTGCAGTGGGATCTTTTTGTCAAAATGAGTGGTGGATGGGTCTAAGAGTTCACCACTTGCTGGAAAAAAACTATCAACAAGACACAGTGTACTGAAAGATCAATCTAGGTTACCTGTTCAAATCACGGCTCAGAGGCATAAGTTGCTACTGAGGCAAGATTCAACAATTTTCTCTCATTTTGGAGTTTGGAGCAGGAAGTATTTTCTGGCCTGTCATTTCTCTTCTTTCTGGCCAATCCAAATGGTAATAAAGTTGCTATATAACAAGCCACAAACCTCCACTGATTGAATCTGAAGGTGCCACTGTCATTGGCTGTTGATGGATATTGCTCCAAGGAAACATAATGCAGGGCAGAGATTTAGGCCAGAACACACATTAACATGTTGGCAACTCTTTTGCTATGGCTAACTGACTGTATGATCATTTCATGAAAAGTTTAGATTTCACCTCTCCCTGGGGAGATTTTGATTCTGCCTCCATGACCTGGCATCCAGTAACGTTTTGGCACAAAATGTATACTGGCTTTCAGTGTTAGTTTTAGCAGTAGTTTTTCCTGATAGTCATATGATATTTTGTTCATGCCAATCCATGATGTTGCCAACAGGCACAACAGCTGCTGCTTTTTTTTTTAAATGGGTCATCTCATTGAAGCCTGACAAAGAATTTTTCATTCCATTTTGAGATGGAATGTTGCAATTCTTTCAACATTTTGTCATTTAGTAGATGTTTCAGACAGTAATATTATTCTGCCAATATGTTGGACATGTCTTCAACTTATTGTGCTCTCTCTGGCTCTCTGTCTTGTTCACTCGCAGTTTTAATTTTGCTCAGGATTAAATTGCCCAGTTTGTATTGTCCTCTCTGTTTGTTTGAATACATAATGGCATCAATCATCCAATTGTTGCAGCACTGTCTGCTCATATCCCTCCTATAATGTGACAGTGAAAGGTAGGTGAGGTTAAGCTTTTAAGTTTTTTTTTCTATGGGAAGAACTTGATAAATACCTAGCATCTCACCTGACAGATGTAAGGTGGGTATTGTTGGCACAATGCCTTGCTGGACCAAAGCCCTATAGAACTGAAAATACATTCTCCTTTCAATCATATTTGCATCAAGTAATTCCTTGCTTTATTCCTGATTCAAATTTTCATAAACTGAGTTTAGAGCTATATTGGAGAGTGATTTTAAAGAGGAGTCTGAGACCTGTGTTCAGGAGCACAAATCAACCTTTATTTAGAGCTTTATTCCAATCCTGTGAATACACAATCAATGGTGGACAACTTCATGATCAACCTTGGTTCTCGCATCGTCTGTGATGTTTGCCAGACCCCCGATCACCTGACCTTGTGCTCTTACAAGACATCTAATGGACCACATTTGTTATTCCCTTCCTAGACATTTGCCAGCTGTTTGTTGGTACCTTTATCAAGGTTCTCCAAGCATGTTTATCGAATCCAGTGTTTGTATCCAAGACTGACTATCTACAGAAATCTAATAAAATTTCCAGTGTCTAGTACATTCAATTACTCTTATTGTATGAATATATATGTCCACTCTAATATGCAATTATAATTATTGAAAAGGCCTCATCCAAGATGGATCAAGCATTCCCATTCAATTTTTATATAAAAATCGGAAATTTGGAATCAGATGGCTTACTTCCGAGCTGCCTTACCAGAGTCTTACAGTCTGCATTCTAGCCCCATGTACTAAGACTCAGGCATTTTATTGCCTGCCTATGAAGGCCATGATTTGAGCTATATGAAATGCTGCATTGGCTACAGTTTTCTTCCACCATTTTGTGTTGGTTTAAAAAAAACACAAGCAGCTATTTTGTCCCATTCATTCATGGGTATCTACAACAGGCTTCATCAGGTTTCAGCTATTTATTTTGCTGTGAAAGGATAATAAGTGTTCTTAATATTTGACATGATAGATGATAGAGGGTCATAGAGTCATACAGTATGGAAACAGAATCTTAGGCCACCCATATCCATGTCGATCAGCAAACACCAAACTACGCTAATCCTTTATGCCAACTGGAGCATCTAATATTTCCTCTTTGTTAATCTTAACATACTATAGAGCCCCATTTTCCCAACTGAAATTTCCAGCTACAATGTCTTTCTACTTTGTGAATACAGATGAGAAATATTCATTCAGACCTCACCCATATCCTCTGGCTCCATGCACAGATTTCCCCTTTGGTATCTAATGGGACCCACTCTTTCCCTGGTAATCCTTTTGCTGTTAAAGTACTTCTAAAATGCTTTGGTGTTTTCCTTAATCATATCTGCCAAAGATATTTTGTGGCCTCTCTTTGCCCTCCTAATTTCTTTTATAAAGCATCCCCCTACACACTATACTTCTGATGTGCCTCCCCTGTTTTTAATGCTCCGTACTTAACATATGCTTCCTTCTTTTTCTTTGTTAAACTCTCAACATCCCTTAACATCCAAGGTTGCTTGGACTTGTAACCCTTGCCCTTCACTGTTAGAGGAACCCACTGGCCCTGAGCTCTCACTAAAGCACTTTGCAAATGTAGACTTAACTGCAAGTAGTTGCACCCACTCCATGTTTACAGGTCCTAGCGCTGCCCCATCTCTAATAGGACTATTGACATGCTGCTGCAAAAAGCTCTCCTGGGTGCACTTTAAAAATTCCACCCTGTCTAATCCTTTCACACTAAGGCAATCCCAGTTAATGTTCGCAAAGTTAAAATCCCCTACTACTATAATCCTAATCCTCTCTCATCTCTCTGTGATTTGCCTATATATCTGCTGCTGAATCACATTTCACTGGAGGGGAGGTCTGTAATATAATTTCAGTAAAGTGATCGCCCCATTTTTATTTCTCAGCTCCCCCCAGATGTCCTCATTTGAAAAGCCTTCTAAGACATCCTCCTTCATTACTGCAGTATATAAAGTACCATTTTAATTTGAACATTCTGGTTTCAGTTTTTTTTCTGAGTTTAAATTCTTAAAGACATGAAATCAACTGAATAAACAATTGTATAGATTAATTAAGTAATTAAATGATTATTTTTTGGAAGATTAAACATAAAATAAAATATTGATGTTGGAAAGGTTTTCATGTCAAAACAATATTTGTGTACCATGTACTGAGTAAATGATAAAGCATTTTTTTTTACAAAGGAGTTAGTCAGGGAAGTTTTGTCAGTTAACATACTTTGTTTCTTTTTCGTTTATGGAATGTCAGCATAGCTGGCTGTGCCAGCATTTATTGTCCATCTGTAATTGCCTTGAGAAAATAGTGGTGAGCTGCCTTCTTGAAATGCTGCAGTCCCTGAAGTATACACCGCAGAGTCTCATTCCTGCATGATAAGGTCGTCTGTTTTTAAGTTTTATCAGATTTAGCTCAAATGTTGAATGCAGTTTCTGGGAATAATCACCATGCTTCATTGTCATGCTTGATCAAGCTGAACATTAACTTGTTATCTGCCTGTGGATCTACTGTTAAGACAAAAGCATTGATCCAAAGAGGGTAATTTTAAGCCCCAAAACAGATGTTATGGTGAAAGTGAAAAATTTAATATGTTAAAAATCTGAAATAGTAATTCCACCCACCTCACCCCCGGGAGGTGATGGTAGTGTAATGATAATGTTGTTGCACTATCAATCCAGAGGCCCAGGTTAATGTTCTTGGGACCTAGGTTCAAATCCCATTGTGGCAGTTGGTGGAATTTAAATTCAATGAATCGATAAGTTTGGAACTGAAAGCTAGTTACAGTAATAGTGACCATGAAACTATTAACGATTGTCATAAAACAAAACCCAGCTCAGTTGGAAGGAATTCTAACTTAGTCTGCTCTCTAAAATGATTGACTTAATTCAAGGGTAATTAGGGATGGGCAACAAATGGCTTTGCTACGACACCTACATCCAAAAAGAAATTTAAAAGAAAAAACTACTTCTACTTTGAGGGAGAGAGTGACCAGTTCAATCTCAAGGACTCGGACAATCCACCAGTTTAAAAGGAAGCAGTAAGTTCCAGATCCATCAAGTAGGTGCCCTTTTACAGCTCAAGGATCAAGAACATCAGGACTATTTCCTTAAAGTCCACTAATCTGCAAACACTGTCCTGAGAAAACTAAATGTTTTATCAATGTAAAGAAGAGGAGACATTTTGGGTCAGACAATGCATGTTAGGTGTGAGACCTTGTTTAAAATCTGTTTGTCTTTTGGTTTGGAGTCAGACTGGTTTTATTTCTAAAGTACGAATTTATAAAACGCCACATTGACTGACTGTCTATAAATTGTGTGATTTTTGAACAAAATAGAATGTATGTGCAAATACAACTTCACCCCATAGATTCACGTGTGCATGTGTGTGTGAATGTGTGAGAATGAGTGTGTGTGTGTGTGTGTGGACGTGGGAGAGTGTGTGTGTGTGAGAGAGAAATAGAGAGTGTTTGTGTGTGTGAGAGAGAGTATGTGTGTGAGAGAGAGTTTGTGTATGTGTGTGTGTATGAGTGTGTGAG
>NC_063334.1:39442497-39540174 GCF_021869965.1 Rhincodon typus
TTGTGTATGTGTGTGTATATGAGTGTGTGAGAGAGAGTTTGTGTATGAGTGTGTGTGAGAGAGTTTGTGTGTGTGTATGTGCTTGAGAGACAGTGTGTGTATATGAGTGAATTTGTGTGTGTGTGTGTGTGTGAGAGAGAGAGAATGCATAATGTGGTGGGGCCACCCGTAGTGCGACATGAACCCCAGATCCCGGTTGAGGCCGTCCTCATGGGTACCAAGTGCGGCTATCAGCCTCTGCTCGGCGACTCTGTGTTGTTGTGTCACCCAAAGTCCGCCTTGAAGGACGTTTACCCGAGGATCCAAGGCCAAGTGTCCTTGACCGCTGAAGTGTTCCCCCTCTGGGAGGGAATATTCCTGGCTGGCGATTGTTGTTGTTGTGTCTGCATGGTTTTGCCAATATACCATGCCTCAGCGCATCCTTGCCTGCAGCGTTTGAGATAGACAATCTTGGCCGAGTCACATGAGTATCTGCCGTGCACGTGTTGGTTGGTGTTCCTACGCGTGATGGTAGTATCCATGTTGAAGATTGGACATGTCTTGTAGACGTTACTATGACCGAGTTGTGTAGTGTTGTGGTCGGTGTTGTCCTGAAGGCTGGGTAGTTTGCTGTGAACAATGGTCTGTTTAAGGTTTGGCGGTGTTTGAAGGCAATAAGTGGAGGCGTGGGAAATATCTTGGCGAGGCATTCATTGTCATCGATAATGTGTTGAAGTCTGCATTGAATGTGGCGTAGTTTCCCCACTCCCGGGAAGTACTGGGCGCACACGTGAATCTGTGGAATGAATTTTTATTTGCAGGTACATTCTATTTTGTTCAAAAAGCGCACAATATATAGACAGTCTGTCAATGCTGCATTTTATAAATTCCTACTTCAGAAATAAAACCAATCTGACTCCAAACCAAAAACAAACAGACTCTAAAAAAGATCCTTGGGGTTCTGACCTGAAATGTCAACCTTCCTGCTCCTCTGATGCTGCCTGGCCTGCTGTGTTCCTCCAGCTTCACACTGTTATCTCTGACTCCAGCATCAGCAGTTCTTACTATCTCTGAGACTCTAAACAAGGCCTCACACCTAACGTGCATTATCTGACCTAGAATGTCATCTCTTCCTTACACTGATAACGCGTTTAGTTTTCTCAGGACAGTGACTTCAAAGGAATTTGGGGATTTACACATACACATTAATCAATTACAACCTTCTAACTGATTAAAGGTTTAACAGCATCCTAGGTTTGTTTAATATATCCTCATAAGTGGTATGACCCTTTGATCTTTTACTTACAAATTCTGTGTCTGATACTACCTCTCTCACCAACACCTGAAGAAGGAGTAAGACTCTGAAAGCTTGTGTTTTCAAACTAACCTGGTGTCACGTGATTTCTGACCATGTGCACCCCATTCCAACACTGGCACCTCCACATCATAATTGAGGACAGAATGTGATTTATAGCGTAGAAACCTTAGATCAGATTTGGTTGCAACCTGTTTTAATTGTTCCATAACCAGTGTCATTTTACAAATTAATTGCACAGTATGTGACAGTAGTAAACTGTCTGCACTGTTATTTTTACATGTTTGGTTAAATATTCTTCCTCATTTATTTATAGTGTCTATACATTAAATGAAGATGATTGCCTATCGAGGGGCGGGGGGAAAGGAAAGGAATCACATGACAATGTCAGTTTTAAAAGCTTTGTTTCTTATTGTTTGCAAAGATGTGCATAATCTTACATTAATTATATGTTAAAGATTGAAATCTGTATAGTTGTTCCCAGAAGTTTGTAGTACTATGCAATTTATGAATCTTGGCATTTATAGAAATGTCCTTTTTTAATGCCTTTGGGTACAAGATTCATTATAACATTACTTTTAGCAAAGGCTTCTGGCAGTACATTTGAGTGCACTGAGCTATGGTTCTTCTGTTGAGGAAGTGGAGATTGAGTCCCTTGTGCTGCTGACCTCCTGGTCTAACTTATGCTACTATAAGAAGTGGCTGGAAATAGGCAACAGTCTTCCTTAAAGATACCAAAGTATCATAACTGCACCACAATCTCTCACTTCCTTAAATTAAAGAAAGTAACACTGCACATTTTGGCTTGCTGCTGATTTTCTCCCTTCCTGTTAATTTTTTTTTGGTAAAAATAATCTTTCTTTCAACAACTTTTGCTGAAAAAAATCAGTGAGAGGTTTATAAAGATTATGCAATGTCTTCAGTTTACACCAAGAATAGGTTCCTACAATTTCAATCTTTGTTGTTTCTGTCTTTGTAGTATTCTAATAAGTGCCATGAAATATTCTCTCTCTCTCTTTGTTGACATAAATTATACGTAAGAATGCCAAACAAAATACCTGCTCAATACCACGTTGAAAGTTCAGAAATCTAATCTGATCGACATATGATTGCTGCAGAAATTTGCATTAAAGATCTCACAAAGATTGGTTTTGGAATGGCTTCGCATTTTGTATTTCACAGGAATATAGTATTTTGTCAAACATGTAATTTAAGAGAGAAAGACAAATTGCTGGCGAAACTCAGCAGGTCTGGCAGCATCTGTGGGAAGAAAGCAGAGTTCGTGTTTCGAGTTCAGTGACTCTTCATCAGAACTGCTGTCGGATAGGAAAAGTGGTATTTATGCAGAAGACAATCTTGGGGGAGGTGGGTGAAGGGCAGAGGTGAGTGGACAAATTGAGATATAGCTCAGAAAGAGAGATATGAAAGGGTTAAGTAAGCAAGAAGATTATGGATAGCAGGCCAGAACAAAAGAAAAGCTAAAATTAAGTGATAACAAGGTCTAAGTGTAAGAGAGAATAATTTAATGAGGCTAGTTTACAATTAACTCTCAGCACTCACATTAGTTTTGATTTCTTTTAAATTGCAAGTGCTCTGTTCACAAAGTTACACTAAACGTAGGGACTGCCATCTCTAAACTAGGTACATGGAATTTCTCTTGCAGGTTTTATTTAAAGTGTTGTTCAGAAACATGCATTTATTTTGTAATCACACCTATTTTGTTGTGTGATACGTGGTGGAGAATGCAGTGATGCATTGGAATTGCAAGCAAATCTGAATAGTTAATTACAAGTTAATTTTGCACTGAGAAAAGGTCACTGGACCTGAAACGTTAACTCTGCCTACCCCTCTGGAAGTGATGCAGGACCTGTTGAGATTTTTCAGCAATTTCTGTTTTTGTTTCTGATTTCCAGTATCTGCCGTTCTTTGGCTTTTTTTTTGTTTAATTTTGCACTTGATAGTTATGCAAAATCCCATTCAATAATTTATTTCACAAGTAAAATTAAGTCAATTAAGTTAACATAATATTATTGATATGTGGGGAATCCTGCTTATATCCTGCAAAAACATTCTGTGGCATACTAATAAATATGTAAAATGAAATCACAAGTAAAAGGCCAGGACACTCATTTGAGTAAGTTTGTTTAAACAAAGGAAGAGAACATTTTCCTGATATGTTTTAATATCATGAAACTAGTTGATCCTTTTGTTTCATAATGAGGCAGTAAAAATTGTCTTTATTCTATGCAAAATGATACATAGTAATTTTGCTCGCAGTATGCCAAGTTGAGTTTCCATTGATGTTGGTGAGTGTGTATAACTAAGAATTGTTAATCACAAATTACGGAATTATGCTATTCCAGCTCGTATTTAATTTTTTAATCATTATTACTTTATGTTTATTGGTTTAGATGATCAGTTTTATAAAATATACTAGAACTCTGCAGAATGTTGCTGAATTAAATGACACTAATCAATGCAAGTAGCTTAGTGATGCTGCTAATATTTGCAATCATGCTAAACTTGTAAAAATAATTTCATATTATTGGAATCATAGACATTTCTGAAATATTTTAGGTTCCTGATATCTAAGCATGACAGTAACCAGTAATGACATTTTAACGTGGGATAGTAAGACATTTGAATGTTTTGTCCACTTAATGTCTCAACTTGCTTGGTAGTTGATATTTTATAAATGTAAACAAAGGATCCCTTATTCATGTTAGTGCAGCTGTCGCAAATGATGTGTTCTGTACTTAAGTCATACATCTTTTGCACAACCTTGAGTCTGAAACAATTTCTTGAACGTTTCCCCAGATTTTGAAAAAAACGTTTTTACTGAAAATGTGTGTCTAACTGGTCCAGTTAATAGTTCGTATGCATAACAATGCATCATTTTGCCTATCAAATAAATCCAATTTTTCTATTGTAACATCAGATTATGCTTAATATCAATGTTAGCAACAACAAAAGAGTTCAAATAAAATTGCATTTTAAGCATATTTTATGTATTTTTTATATATTTGCATCTTATGAAAGATTTCATTCATTGAATCAGCTATTGATTCTTCTCTTTTCCTTCTGCTGAATCTTTCCTCCATACCTTTGTGACTTCAAGACATAACTATTCCAATTCTACCAGAACTGGTATTCCATGCTCAGTAACTTCACATAGTACAAAATTGTTGCCTGTGTTCCACCATGCACCAAAATCTCCTCACCCATCACAACTGACATCCCTGATCATCATTAGGTCCACATTCCCCGTGGTCTCCAATAGAACATTTTCTTTCTTATCTGTAAATCCCATCTGGAATTCAACTTTCTGTAGCTATGTACCCTTTTTCACCACTCTCACAAAATGTTAATTCCTCAGACACTAGGCTTCTGTGCATCCCCCATCCTTTAGTTCCACCAGCGGCAATCAGCAACAAATTTCTGCAGATTTCCTCATGTCTGCTCATTTCATCATCATGAAGCCCACTATATTTTTTTAACTACATTTCTGAATGTTGTAATCTGAAACTTGATCGCATGGAGGTGTGCAATTCCGCAAAATGAATGTAAAATATAAATCCAGAACATAATAAAATGTTGGAGAAGGGCAATGCTTTTAGAGATTTAAGTAGATTTAGGAATCAATTTGCAAAAATATGCATAAGGTTCAGTTTCTGAAACAGTTCTAATTTTTCAGTAAAACAATCTCCATATCTGCCTATAACACTTCCATATGGTGTGTAAATAATAAGGAAAGTATAAACATGTGCTGCTTAAGAGGACTCTTTCATGAAGTTTATCATCTGCTTGCAGAAAATAAGATTTACTGGATAGAAGCATTTGTCTTTTCTTGATCACCTAATCACAGTAAGTGAACCCAGAATTCAAGTATATGTGCTCATGAGGGAGATGATGGCCTAGTGGTATTATTACTAGATTAATTATCGAGAGGCTCAGGTAATGTTTGGGGGACCTGGATTCAAATCCCACCACAGCAAATGGTGAAATTTGAATTCAGTAAAAAATCTGGAATTAAGGTGACGATTAAAGCATTGACAATTGTTAAAAGGTTCACTAATGTCCTTTAGGGAAGGTACCAGCCATCATACTTGGTCTGGCCTACATGTGAGCCCAACTGACTCTTAACTGCCCTCTCAGCAGTTAGGGATGGACAGCAGGTATTAGCCTAGCCAATTATACCTACATGCTGTGAATGAATTAAAAAACAGGAAACAAAAATATCATGGATGAAAATCTGAAATAAAACTGGCATATACTAGAAAACGGTCAGTTTTGACAAAGGATTTTACAGATGTTCACAGATTTGCTCAATGTTTTCCAGTATATTCGATTTTTATTTCAAATACATAATGAGCAGGATAGTGAGAAATCTTTGGCTGAACTCTTCTAAATTTTTAAAATAATGTATTTGTCTTTTTGTTTCAAAGCAATAGCTCCTGTAACTTAGCTTGTAAGAGACAAACAGTTTTACCAACAAATGTTTGAGAAATTCATGTAAGGTTTGTTTCATCTGACTTATTTCATTTAGTTAAGATGTTGTGTTTTCACAATTTAAGAAAGATAGCACAGTGTTTAAAAAGGAGAATGGCCATGTGGCGCTATTTTGTTTTATTAAAAACTAAAATAATTGAAGTAAAACTATGACTTTAAAGGAAACTGCAGCCTTTTGCATTGCATTGCCCCATTTTTTACACAACATGTCACAAATTGGAGTAGTTTCTGAATTTGCCGAGAGGGGAATACAAAACACAAGTTGTGGTCTGAGCTGCACTTTCTTGTCTGGCCCAGTTAACCTTTGACTCTCTAACTCAGCCTTGAGTCAACTTAAAGATCCAGCTTCTGCTCCCTTCTGAGAGAGAGAATTCAACGTGCTAACGACCCTCCCAGAGAAAAGAATTCTCATCATCTGTTTTAAAAGGGAGACCTCTTATTCTTTAACTGTCTTCTAGTTTCAGTCTACTCCATAATAAGAACATTCTCCAGGTGTCCAGCCCCTCAGGATTTTGCATGTTTCACTAAGATCAACTCTCATTTTTCAAACCTTCAATAGACATAGGCCTAACCTGTTTTCCCATTCTATCCTAAGAATCAAGTGAACCTACTCTGAACTGTTTCTAAAGAAATGATATAATTTCAATTAAGATGACTACAATTGTGCAGTGTTCCAAATGTGATCTCACCAACATCCTATACAACAGCAGTAAAACTTCCCTAATTTTATATTCCCCTTGCAAAAAAACAATAAAATTTTAGTTGCTTTCCTGATCGCTTGCTGTACCTGTGTATTAACCTTGTGGATCATGTACTGGGACCCAGATTTCTCTGTACCTATCCTACAATCACCTTCTATTTAAATACTACATTCCTTTTCTATTCTTCCTGCTGATAGAGATAAGTTCATGTTTACCCATGTTACACTCCTATCACCAAATATTTGTCCACTCACTTAACCTATCTACATCCCTTTGCAGACTCTGTACCTCCCCTTGAAACTTACATTTCTGTTGTCTTGGTGTCATTAGGAAATTTAGCTACCATGAAATCAGTCCTCTCGTGAAAATCATTGATATAAATTGTATATTGATGAGGACACAGCATTGACCCCTGTACATTCCACTAGTTACAGCTCGTCGACCTGAAAATGGCCCATCTATCCCTGCTTTCTGTGAGCAAAGCAATCCTTTATATATGATCATTTGTACCCTTCCCATTTCATGTGATACTTTCTCAAACATCTTTTAGAAATCCAAGTACGCCACATCTAGTGGTTCTCTTCTCTCCTCCAATAATGTTGCTTTGTCAAAGAAAAAGTCCGATATTTTAGTTAAATGCTATTTTCTTTTTACATAGCCTTGTTGTCTTTACCTGATCAAATTGTGATGTCCTCCTTAATAATGGAAATAATGGATCTAGGATTTTCCCTATGACAAATGCTAGGCTGAAAGACCTATAATTCCCCTTTTTTTTTAGCCAGACTCCTTTCTTGTAAAAAAGGTGATCAGATCTTCCAATCTGATGCAATGCTTGAAGATTCTAATGAATTTTGGGAGATTATAACCAATGCATCTACTATCTGTGATGCCACTTCTTTTAAGATCCAAGGGTACAGGCCACTGCGTCCTGGAGACTTAACACTCTTAAATTCAAAGGCTTTCCCAGTATGTTCACTGGTGATTGTTTAAAATTTTCCCTCCCTATCACTTGTTGATTTTCAATTATCTTTGGGAATTTTTTTTTTAAGTCTCCCACCATGAAGAAAGACACAAAGTATCTGTTTAAAGTCTTTATCATTTATTTGTTACATTTTTCCTATTCAAATACGTGTAGAAACTATTACTATCTGTCTTTATTTTACTGTATAGCTTCTCATCGTACTTTATCTTCTGCCTCTTTATCATGTTTTTAGTAATTATTTGCAGGCTCTTAAAGTCTGTTCAGCCCTCTGACCTACTACTAGTCTTTGCAGATTTATGGTGTCTTTTTCAATTTAAAACTATCCTTAACTTCCTTGTTTAGCCACAGATGACAAATCTTTTCTTTCTCACTGGAATAAATCTTTGCTGAGTTATTAAACATCCCCTTAAACATTTGCCATTGTAACTTTACTGACCTACATTTTAGCCTGGTTTCCTAGTGCACCTTAGCTAGCTCTATATTCATACCTTCATAGTTACCTTTATTTTGGTTTAAAATACTAGTCATGGACCTATGCTTCTCCTTGTCAAAATGAAAATGAGACTTTTATCATGTTCTGATCACTGTGGCCTGTGTCCTTTACCCTGAGGGTATTGGTTGATCCTGTTTCATGGCACAGTACTAAGTCTAGGATAACTTGCGCCCTGTTTAGCTCTAAGAAATAAATTAGAAGATGCTATGAACTCATTTTCTAAGCTACTATTGCCAATCTCATTCTCCCAATCTACATCCATGATTATTATGGTAATTAGTACCTTTATATGTTTAGTAACTATTGTAATATTTGTACATTCTGTTGACTTCATTAATGTAATATTGATTCTGAAAATTAATTTTTAGGTTGAGTTTGAAGATGGTTCCCAACTTGTAGTAAAACGTGATGATGTTTATACACTAGATGAAGAGCTACCAAAACGGGTCAAATCTCGACTTGTAAGTATGCTGCTTGTGAAATACTTTACATGTACCATTTTACATGACCCATTATCCACAAGATGCTTACGGATGGATAAGGTCATTTGTCTAACCTCATGCAGCAATCCAAAACAATCTTGTGCTGCCCACATTGGTCTGTTGCATCTAATTCCTTCTGTTGATCAGTCTCTCTGTTTAGAACCACCTGATATCAATCCTAAATTTACCTTTCACTCGCTTCAATTTGTTTTCCCTCACCCTAAACTCTTTTACTCAATTTAAAGTAACATTCCAAATTGTCCTGGTCCATTTCACTTACCATTATGAGGTGCCACTATAAGATCATTTCTAAGTTGAAAAGTCCAAATTTATCCTGCCTTTCCCCATAATGGTTAATAGAATAATAAAATGCATGTAAATGTAAAAATACATCCCTTGGAAAAAGTGTTTTATCAAATCAGGGTGAGACCAAGATTTTTTGACAAAATCATTTATGGTACCACACCAGGAGAATCAAATGAGGCAGCCACAAACCATGGAATGAGTTAAATGAAATATGATCTCTAACACCAAAGATCAGCCCTTTGACAGCTTTATGAATGTCTTCCCTGTTTCTCTGCATCCAGAGCTGAACATAGTACTTAAGGTATAGTACAAGAAGAGTACTGTGCAGCTTGATCACATCTCCTTCTGGCTTGTATGCTGCTGTCAGTCATACAACCGGCGTTAAATTGATTGTGTTAATTAATACCCCATTGGGCTTATTAAGCATTAGGTCAAATGACAGTTCTGGTCTCCTTCGCATTAATTCTGTTGCTTGTTTTCTTTTCTATGTGCTTGACTGCTTCAAATTTTAACTGCCATTATTCAACTCACTCATATTTCATTTAACTCATTCCATGGTTTGTGGCTGCCTCATTTGATTCTCCTGGTGTGGTACCATAAATGATTTTGTCAAAAAATCTTGGTCTCACGCTGATTTGATAAAACACTTTTTCCAAGGGATGTATTTTTACATTTACATGCATTTTATTATTCTATTAACCATTAATGGAAATATTTAAGGGCATCATGAATTGCAGTGATCTTTTTGAGAATACATTTTATTGCTAAACTGTATAGAAAAACAAAGTCAGACAATGATTCGGTCATTACTGTGAAGTCTGTAGTTGCATTTTATTGGCAAGCATATCAGTTCTTGGGGTCCCATCTAGATGACTATCATGACTCGTCAATAGAACATATACCACTGGTTGAGAAACACTGGTGTAATCTAACCAAGAATCATTGAGTTTCAGAATCCAATCAATGAGGATATATGTCGGGAACCACAGCTGAACAAATACTGAGCTCTGAGGAGACTCACTCCATAACTGTGTCCTTCCCAACCACACTCCAACAATCTCTCTCACTCCTAATCATTGAAATCACACTTTATGCTTACTTAGCAATCTTCCAATTTATTTTTAGTAACGCCTCAGGTTTTTGTTATCTTGGGTATATGACAGTCAGGTTGCATTGTCACTTGTATTGCTTTGACTGCTGTCTGCTAGATGTTTTTACAGACAAATTCTAAGGTTTACCATTGATAACCTATTATTTAAAAATTATTCTGTAAACTATTATTTTTTAATAAATGAGATAACAGTATCTGTTTAGTGAAGTTTTCAAATGTAGACTTAATCTATTTCTAATCTATTAATAAATCCCACAGCAGATTTTACTCCCTCACATTTGTCTAACTATATTTGTCACTACTTTGTAAATAACTTCACTAGTTTCTTTCAACACTGTGGACTAAATATCACAGAATTGTAGGATCCCTACAGTGTAGATAGATGCCATTCTGCCGGTTGAGTCTGCACCAACTCTCTGAAGGGCATCCCAACCAGAATCCCTTCTCAAAATATCACCTTAACACCACATTTACCATGCCTAATCCATGCAGTCTTTCATTGGCTGCATGCATCAATAGGGGTCAGAAAATGTAACCACCTAATACCATTTAAAGCTAGCCTGTATTGCTTAAAGGAGAAGTTCAATGTAGTAGGAGCAAGTGCTGAGAATCCAGCAGAAGTAAAACTCAATATAAGAAACAGTGGTGGGAGCCAAGAGGTTTGCAAGGTTTTTAAGCACTCAAGATGTTGACAGAGCAGGGGTAAGGAGAAATCTGGTCCTTAGTGAAGAGAAGGTGGCCTTCCAGACACATGAACAAAAGGAAGTGGGAGCGAATGTTTATGGAACTCAAGTCCAGGAGTCAAAACCCCCAGGAGGCAGTGCCATCAGAGGATCAGTGATCTCATGAAAGAGTTCAGTGTTAACTAAATTTTCAAATTCTGTGTGTTATTAACTGCATCACTGTCCCCAACCAGTGGAATTCAATGAATGGTAACAAACATAAATCAACTCCATTGACTTTGATGACCTTCCTTCAAGGTCAAAGACATAGAAATTTAAGGGCCACTGCTGTAGGTGGGAGAAGGAATACAGATCACTATTTAAATTTCTGCAATGCCTTTATTGCAGGGTGACTAAGCAGGTTATTCAGGTCACATGATGCATTGGCCATTTCTCCTGCCTGTTTTAAAATACAAAAAAAGACTGTAACACTGACAGACTTCTTTCCGTCAGTAAGAGAAAAAGGGGGCGTTTTTGGGGGTGTTGGTTAGCTCAGTTTTCTGGACAGGTAGATTGTGATGCAGACTGAAGCCAACAGTATGGGTTAAATTCCTGCACCAGCTGAGGTTACCACGAATAACTCTCCCCTAACCTGTGGCGTGGTGACCCTTGGGTTGAACCACTACTGTCATCTCTCTGTAATGAGAGAGCAACGTTATGGTGCAGTAGGACTATGAAGACTTTGCCTTTATTACAGCAGCTCAACATTTACATTCTGGTGCTCAAGAATGGATTGTGTGTATAAAAATGGTCCTTGGTAGCTGTTTTTTCATTGTGAGATGAACATCTGATCTCGATGTGAGAATTTCTGAAAAGGGATCTGTCCCAAGATATCACTGTGCTCAGGCAGACCATTCCTATTTAAATGTTCTTTTTTTTATTCACTAATGTGACCTGGGCATTGCTAGCTGGCCAGCATTTATTGTCCATTCCTAATTACCCTTGAGAAGGTGATGGTTACAGTCCACGTGCTGTAGGTTGATCCACAAAGCTCTTAGGGAGGGGATTCCACTGTTTTGACCCCATACCAGTGAAGGACCGGTGATATATTTCCAAGTCTGGATGTTGAGTAGCTTGGAGGGGAGATTGCAGTTGGTGGTGTTCCCATGTATCGGCTACCCTTGTTCTTCTCAATGGAAGTGGTCATGGGTTTGGAAGATGCTGTCTAAGGATATTTGGTGAATTTCTGTAGTACATCTTGTAGATAGCACGCACTGCTATTACTGATCATCGGTGGTGGAGGGAATGAATGCTTGTGGATATAGTGTCAATCAAGTGGACTGCTCTCACCTGGATGATGCCAAGCTTCTTGAATGTTGTTGGAGCTGCCACTCATCTAGATATGTAGGAAATGCTCCATCACAGTCCTGGCTTGTGCTGTGTTGATGGTGGACAGGCTTTGGGGAGTCATGAGGTAAGTTACTCACCACAGTATTCCTAGCCTGTGACTTGTTCTTGTAGCCACTGTGTTTATGTGGTGAGTCAAGTTCTAGTCAATGGTAACCTCCAGGATGTTGATATTGAGGGTCTCAGTGATGGTAACACCATTGAATATAAAAGCATTGTGGTTAGATTGTCTCTTATCAGAGACGGTCATTGCCTGGCATTTGTGTAGCCCGAATGTTACTTGCCATTCTGAGGAAGGGTCACTGGACCCGAAGCTTTAACTCTGATTTTTTATTCATAGATGCTGCCAGACCTGCTGAGCTTTTCCAGCAGCTTCTGTTTTTGTTACTTGCCACTTGTCAACCCAAGCCTGGATGTTGTACCAGATCTTGCTGCATTTAAGCATGGATGGTTTCAGTATCTGAGGAATCGTGAATGGTGCTGAACATTATTCAATCATTGGTAAAAATCTGGACTTCTGACCTTATGATGGAGGGAATGAGCAGCTGAATAATTGGGCCTAGGACACTACCTTGAGGATCTCCTGCAGAGATGTCCTGGAGTTGAGATGACTGATGTTGTCCCCTGATACCCAATAATTCCAGTTTTGCTAGAGCTCTTTGATGACATACTTGGTAGCATGCAGCCTTGATGTGAAAGGCTGTTGGTCTAACCTTGGAAATTCAGCTGTTTGGTTCATGTTTGAACGAACGCTATAATGAGGTCAGGATCTGAGTGACCCTGTTGTAACCCAAACAAGACATCACTCAGCACATTATAGCTGAGAAGATGTTGCTTGATAGCACTGTTGGTGACACCTTCCATCACTTTACTGATGATTGAAAGTAGACTGATGGGGTGGTAATCGGTAGGGTTGGATTTGTTCTTTTTTTGTGTACAAGATATACTCGGGCAATTTCTATATTGTTGGGTAGATCCAGTGTTGTAACTGTAGTGGAAGAGCTTGGCTAGGGGATCAGCAAGTTCTGGCGCATAAGTCTTCAGTACTATTGCTGGAATATTGTCAGGGTTCATTGACTTTGTAGTATCCAGTGCCTCCAACTGTTTCTTGATGTTGTGTGATGAGAATCGAATTAACTGAAGAGTGGTATCTGCAATTGGGGATTATGAATATCTGTGATGTTGGCGACCACTGAAAGGAGTGGAGATGAAGGATCATCCAATTGGCACTTCTGCCAGCATTTTAGCCTTAACTTTTGCACTGATGTTTTGGAGGCACCTCATCCAGTGAGTGCTTTAATTATCCACCATCTTTCACGACTGGATGTGGCAGGACTGCAGAGCTTAGTCTGATGCCTTGGTTGTGGAGTCACGTAGCTCTGCCTGTCACTTGCTCCTTATTATCCTTGGCATGCATGTAGTCCGTTTGGTAGCTTCACCAGGTTGATGCCTCATTTTTATGTGTGCCTGGAGCTGCTCCTGGCATTTACTCCTGCACTCTCCATTGAACCAGGCTGATCCCCTGACTTGATGGTAATGGTTGAGTGGGTGATGCCAGCCATGAGGTTGGAGATAGTGCTGGAGTACAATTCTGATCCTGTTGATAGCCCACAGTGCCCCGTGGATGCCCCATCTTGAGTTGCTAGATCTGTCTGAAGTCTGTCCTGTTTAGCATGGTTATAGTGCCACACAACATGATCAGGGGCATTCTGAATGTGATGGAGGATATTCTTAGTGTGAAGGCAGGATTTTTTCTCACAAAGACTGTATGGTGGTCACTCTTATCAGTACTATCATGGATGGATGCATCTGCAGCCGACAGATTGATAAGGATTTGTCCAAGTATGTTTTTCCTTCTTGTTAGATCCCTCATCACATGCTCCTGACGTAGTTGAGCAGCTGTGTCCTTTAGAACCTAACCAAATCAATCAGTAATGCTGTTGCCAAGTGACTCTTGGTAGTGGACATTGAAATCCGCCATCTAGAATACATTTTATGTCCTGGTTACTCTCAGTACTTGTTCAACATGCAGGAATACTGATTAATCAGCTGAGGAAGAATGGCACATGGTAATCAGCAGGAGGTTTCCTTGCCCATGTTTAACCTGAAGCTACAAGACTTCATGGGGTCCAGAGCCAATGTTGAAGACTCCCAGGGTAACTCCCTCCAGACTGTATACCACCATGTCGCCACCTCTGCTGATTGTGGTGTCTGGGACATTATCATTAAGGTATGATTCTGTAAGTATGATTGTGTCAGACAGTTGTTTGACTAGTGCTGTTTTAAAATTAGAGTCATCATTTTAGCACAGAGATGAAGTGAGTATTTTTCTGTCAAACGTTTATGCAACTTTGGAACACTGCTTCAGAAGGCAGTGGAAGTGAGATCTTTAAATGTTTATAAGGTGAAGATAGATTCTTGACAGACAGGAGAATCTAAGGTTATCAGGGATTGGTGGAAATATGGAACTTGGAACACAAATCAGACATGACCTAATTGAGTGGCAAAGCAGGGTCGAAGGGCTAAATGGATTACTTCTGTTCTTAATTCTTGATGTACGAGTGGGTATTCTAGTTATAACATTGTTACAACTGCTCTATTCTCAGAGTTGTCTAATCATTCAGCGATTATGATGAAATCCAAGAAACTAATTGTTGCAAATGTTCTTTTCAACGGTTTTTTAATGCCCAGTAAAATTATTCACAGATATAGACAAAAGGTGCTTCAGGACTCAATTTCTACATGCCAATTCTGTTTTGAAAATTACATCATGACTTCTTTTTTTAAATGAAGATTTTCATAAAAGAAGGCAATGCAAAATATCTGTTCACACAACTTCAAGCAGCTGAAAGTACATTCACTTTCATAGCTATTTATAGACTTAAGACCTTTATTGCTATAAAGTATTTCACTCCCCTCCCTAAATAATCTGATCTGCAGTTCCTACTATTTCTGAAATGATTTTTCATCATTTGGTTTTTACTAATTTCACTACTAACTGGCCATGCTGTGCAGTTTTTCTGGCTGAGGGGACAGGTTAGAGACTGACCCAGCACCATTTCTTAATTGGTCACTGAAAGCCACACAGCAGTCTGTGTAGGGCGGCACAGTGGCTCAGTGGTTAGCGCTGCTGCCTCACAGCACCAGAGGCCCGGGTCCGGTTCCACTCTCGGGCGACTGTCAGTATGGAGTTTGCACATTCTCCCAGTGTCTGCGAGAGTTTCCTCTGGGTGCTCCAGTTTCCTCCCACAGTCCAAAGATGTGCAGGCTAGGTGAATTGGATATGCTAAATTGCCCATAGTGTTCAGGGATGTGTAGATAAGGTGGGTTATAGGGGGATGGTCTGGGTGGGATGCTCTGTGAGTTGGTGTGGACTTGTTTGGCCGAAGGGCCTGTTTACACACTGTAGGGATCCTAAGTCTAACCTTTCTGCTAAGCTGTTTTTCTGAGCTTGGCATCGTTCCCCAGTGCCATTAATAAGATTAGGAAATTGAAAAAGTCTTGCCAGGGAACCATTGTCCTTGAAAGCAGCTCTTTAAGCCAGCTTCATGGATATTTAGAACATCAGTCACTCAGTCTTCATGTTACCAATTTAACCGCTCATGGTTACAATGGATGGAATTACTAGTTCGTGCAGATGATACAATACAAGGTGATGTGAGATTGCAAGGTGTATTCCTACTCCTGTCTCTTAATTTTCTCTAAAGTAGTACGTCATCTGTAGGAACTTGGAACTTAAGAAATAGTTAAGATTATGAAATTGTTGTCCAATTATTCAATATGAGTAATTTTCTTTATCTATAATAGTTGCCATAATCAATGACTAACATTGTGTCAACGGAGGGGGTTGTCCTCATGCTTTGGTTATAGTTCAGCTTCACTAATGCCCCTTGGGGAAGAAAATCTATCATCCTCACTTGGTCTGGTCTACATGTGACACCTGATCCACAGCAATGTATTTGACTCACAACTACCCTCTGAAATGGCCTATAAAGCCACTCAGTTGTATCAATCACTAGAAATCTCAACAAAGAAATGAAACTGGACAGACCATCTATCATCGATGAAGGCAGCAGAAAAATGACAACACGTAGTCCTGACGAACCCTGAAAGTCCTCCTTAGTAACATCTGGTGGCTAGTGCCAGAATTAGGAGAGCTATCTAGTATCAATCTAGTAAATCTCTTTAGCCCCGTTCAGGACATTTGCATCCATCTTGAAATAAGGCAACCAAAACACAGTGTTTGAAGTGTGGTCTCTGCAATACCCTGCATAGCTGACGTATAACAATCTTACTTTTATGTATGATTCCTCTCATTGTAAGGGCTAGCACCCCATTAGCTTTCTTGATTCTGTGCTGTACCTGCATACTAACATTTTGAAAGTCCTGCTAGATTCCTTTGCGCCTCAGCAGTCATTAGCCATTGAAGTAGTACTCTGCATTTCTTTTTTTTCCTGCCAAAGTGAATAATTTCACATGATTTTTCATTTACCAGATTTTTGCCCACATTTGCATCATTGTGCTTTCTTCATAGGATGCTTTCCTACCTATATTTGTAACATCTGCAAATTTAGCTACCCATGCCTTTAATATCCTCAACTAGTACATTGGGCATAAATTGCAAAATGTTGAGGTTTCAGCAAACACCCCTATAGGATGTCATTTCTCACGTGCTGCCAATCTGTAAAAGACCATATGTGCATGTTCTATTTTCTGCCAACCAGCCAACAACGCCACTGATGCAACCTTATCAATCCATTTAAGCACTTTAAGCACAATCATTTTCAGAATTCATTATTTATTCTTCTTTATCCATTACGTCTTTATCCATTCCTACATCCTGTGGGCTACTATTATAAATGAGTAACTCACATTGCAGGTCCATTTTGTAGAGCTAGTTCTAGAGCAATTCAGTTCCTTTTTCTGTGCAATAACAAAGGACTGCAACCAGGAAGAAAATGGTAAAAATGTATGTAATATTTGTTTTGACTGATTAATGTGGTCTCTGTAAAAGGTATTTTAACAAAAAACTTGCACTTCCCTTTGACAAAAGAAGTAGGAAATGTGTGTCTTGCCTTGGGCAAAGCATTTGATTGGTGAATTCAGCCAGGGAATAGAAAAGATAAAGGGACCTGTCTGAAAAATATAAAGTGTATTCACTTAAACTGAACTTTTGTTTAATTCATTTCTGTCCTGTGGGCACTGCTGGACTGAGGTTTCAAATAATTCTGTATTGTAATACATGTTAGTGACAGCTAAGTGAGCAGGAAATTGTATTCCACAGCCTAGCTCTTGCATCCAAATATTATCAAGATGTTGTTTTGGGCTTCTGACATGACTTGGCAAGTAATTTTGAATTCAAATGGCCCCTCTTTTGACAATATATCCTTCAATTATCTGGAGTCTAGTTCACGTGTCTACATCAACTGATAGCTATCTCCACCAACCCTCTTCTCCCTTTTACACTGCTTCTATACAAGTGAGTGCTATTTGAAATTATTCCAGCTACTGTGGATGGTATTTCTTCTAAGAAGAGAAGTTCCTGCTCACAGGGCTCAGTGATCTTAGTTCTTTCAAGGGGCAAGAGCAGTTCTGATAGGGCACTGGGAGGTACGTTGGCATACAGTGCAGCAGTGAAGAAGTGTGAAGCTAGGAAGGACAGGCACCAATTATGGGAGAAATTGGCAGAATGGAGGAGGACAGCTTGGTGTGGAACATTTGAAGAAAACAGGAGCAGCTCTGAAAGGGAAGAAACAGATATCTATGTATGGTGCTTCACAAGTGGTTTATGGAGGGGAGAGGAATGCAGCATTCATGCAAGGTGAGAAGATTGCTAGCTTGAATGCAGAGGATTAAAACATTGGGAGTTGTGAGGGAGAAAAGCATGCTAATTTGAAGTTGTGAGGCTACAGAGTCTGGAAGAAGAATGACAACCTGTAATGGATTTTCAGGAAAAAGAAATGCTCAATAAGAGTTGAGCAGCGAGAGAGAAGATGTATTCCAGCTCAAATTTAGGAGAGATTAATCTGTGTGAACAGAGAAAAGGAGAAAATTACACATAGGGACTGGAAAGGTTGGAGGTGATGATGATGTCTCCTTTAACAGTATGGAGAAAAGGCATTGTCCAAGTACCTTTTGTGGAACTGATGACTTTATTGGTTTAATGAATGATGACTTTTTAAAATTTTCCAAAATTTGAAATACATCGATTTGAAGTATAAAAGAATTTGAAAATAACCAGAATTCCTAATTTTTGGCATAAAAAGTAAAATGGTTCTCATCATTTGTCTTAGAAATTCACCTAATTTAGTTTTCTCCAGCCTGATTGAAATAATTCCATGATCAGCCAAGATCCTTCATAGTGTTATGTATGTTTTTACAAGAACAATCTAAATGTTTTTAACTTAGCAATGTATTTTTATCTACAGCAAGTAGAAAGAAGTTCTAAAATATCAAGAAAAATAATTAATTTCCAAACAGCAAAGATAAAGTCATTTTGAACATTAATAAGCAAACTGTGGTTTTTAGACTGGAAAAATGGAAAACCCTACTTCGTTGCAGATTCTGAAATACTGGGAATTAAAATTTACCATACAAAGTAGTTTAATGTTATTAATACTTGTTATTTCCTTAACAGGCATTCTGTATTTTTTTACACCTTCAAACAAATTACGGAATGGTTAATATATCTGCAATTTCTGTTATAAAACTATTTAACTATCTGTCATAGTGCTGTACTTGACCGTTCCTGAGTTACCAGCCTATTAGTGTTAGCGTCAGCTTTTATTTAATTTCTGGGTTGGAACTATGCATCATGGATTTTTATTGTTTTGATATTATGAATACGAAAGGGGAATTTTGAATAGCATAACTGGGAAGTTTTACACAATACATCTGACCCCAGCCAGAGATAAAGGAAGAAAGCAATTAAGAGTGCACTTCCAAATTCCTCCTACTTTCTCCCCTTGCTGTTCTTTCTATTCTTCTATGGGATGTGAGCATCACTGCCAAGGCCAGCATTTATTGTCCATCCCTAATTGCCCTTACAAGATTGTAGTGAGCTGTCTTCCTTAATTGCTTTTATCCATCCGGTGTAGGCACACCTATAATGCTGTTAACAACGGAGTCCCAGGATTTTGACCCAGTCACGGTAAAGGAATAAGCCCATTTTCTTCCAAATGTAAATAGATCCTATCCCTCAGTATCTTCTCCAGCAGCTTCCCCACCACTGACGTGAGGCTCACCAGTCTATCCTTACCTGGATTAATGAGTACTTTGCGTCGGTATTCACCGAGGAGAGGGACATGATGGATGTTGAGGTTAGGGATAGATGTTTGATTACTCTAGGTCAAGTTGGCATAAGGAGGTGGGAAGTGTTGGATATTCTAAAAGGCATTAGGGTGGACAAGTCCCCAGGTCCGGATGGAATCTATCCCAGGTTACTGAGGGAAGCAAGAGAGGAAATAGCTGGGGCCTTAACAGATATCTTTGCAGCATCCTTGAGCACGGCTGAGGTCCTGGAGGACTGGAGAATTGCTAATGTTGTCCCCTTGTTTAAGAAAGGTAGCAAAGATAATCCAGGTAATTATAGACCGATGAGCGTGACGTCAGTGGTGGAGAAGCTGCTGGAGAAGATACTGAGGGATAGGATCTATTTACATTTGGAAGAAAATGGGCTTATTAGTGATAGGCAGCATGGCTTTGTGCGGGAAGGTCATGTCTTACCAACTTGATAGAATTCTTTGAGGAAGTGACAAAGTTGATAGATGAGGGAAGGGCTGTGGATGTCATATACATGGACTTCAGTAAGGCGTTTGATAAGGTTCCCCATTGTAGGCTGATGGAGAAGTGAAGTCGCATGGGGTCCAGGGTGTACTAGCTCGATGGATAGAGAACTGGCTGGGCAACAGGAGACAGAGAGTTGTAGTGGAAGGGAGTTTCTCAATATGGAGAACTGTGACCAGTGGTGTTCCACAGGGATCCGTGTTGGGACCACTGTTGTTTGTGATATACATAAATGATCTGGAGGAAGGTATAGATGGTCTGATTAGCAAATTTGCAGATGACACTAAGATTGGTGGAGTAGCAGATAGTGAAGGGGACTATCAGAGAATGCAGCAAATATAGATAGATTGGAGAGTTGGGCGGAGAAATGGCAGATGGAGTTCAATCCAGGCAAATGCGAGGTGATGCATTTTGGAAGATCCAATTCAAGAACGAACTATACGGTAAATGGAAAAGCCCTGGGGAAAATTGATGCACAGAGAGATCTGGGTGTTCGGGTCCATTGTACCCTGAAGGTGGCAACGCAGGTGGATAAAGTGGTCAAGAAGGCATACGGCATGCTTTCATTCATCGGACAGGGTATTGAGTACAAGAGTTGGCAGGTCATGTTACAGTTGTATAGGACTTTGGTTCGACCACATTTGGAATACTGCGTACAGTTCTGGTTGCCACATTACCAAAAGGATGTGGATGCTTTGGAGAGGGTGCAAAGGAGGTTCACCAGGATGTTGCCTGGTATGGAGGGCACTAGCTATGAAGATAGGTTGAGTAGATTAGGATTATTTACATTAGAAAGACAGAGGTTGAGAGGGTCCTGATTGAGGTCTACAAAATCATGAGAGGTATAGGCAGGGTGGATAGCAAGAAGCTTTTTCCCCAGAGTGGGGGACTCAATTACTAGGGGTCACAATTTCAAGGTGAAAGGGGAAAAGTTTAAGGGAGATATGCATGGAAAGTTCTTTACGCAGAGGGTGGTGGGTGCCTGGAACATGTTGCCAGCGGAGGTGGTAGAGGCGGGCATGATAGCATCATTTAAGATGTATCTAGACAGATACATGAATGGGCAGGGAGCAGAGGGATACAGATCCTTGGAAAATAGGCAACAGGTTTAGATAGAGGATCTGGAGCAGCGCAGGCTTGGAGGGCCGAAGGGCCTGTTCCAGTGCTCTAATTTTCTTTGTTCTTTGAACAGCAATATAGTTCCAAGTCAGGATGGTGTGTGGCTTCGAAGGTAGCTTGCAAGTGTTTGTGTCCCTATACATCTGCTGCCCTTGTCCTGCTAGCTGATAGAAATAGTGTTTGATGGAGGCTGTTGATAAAAAATTTGGCAAGTTGCTGCAATTGTCATCTGTATGGTACACCCTGCTACAACTTTGTATCTGTAGTGGCTGGGGTGCCACTCAAGTGGACTGCTTTGTTTTGGTTGCTGTCAAGTTTTTTGGATATTATTAGAGTTGCATTAATTCAGGAAAGTGGAGGGTGAAGTGTCTTCTAGATGGTGGTCGAGCTTTGGGGAGATACGGATGTGAATTATTCACTGCAGAATTCTAATCTCTGACTTGTTCTTATAGCTACAGTATTTATATGCTGGTTCAGTTCAGTTTCTGGTCAGCAGAAACCCACAGAATGTTGGCAGTGTTAGAACCCTCGCTGATTTTTCTTTATCTTTGTTTTATACTTTTCTCAATTTTGGTTTGCAGCTTTAAACTGAAAATGACCTTTGGACTGTGAGCAGCATCTTGTGTTGGGGGGAGAAAAGGAACAAACAAGCCAGGCATGGAATTTAATTGTAGGGTGGTTTGTGATCAAACGTTTCTACAGATTCTTTGGCACCAGGAGAAAGCAATATGTTTAACTAGATAGCAGATGTTTAGCCATTAACAAGGCCAGTACCTGGGAATTAGTGTCGGCAAGTCTAGGAGAACATGATTGTCAAGCAGAGGGAAAGACAGGAGAGTTTGAACTGGAGATAACACAGCAGGAGGAGCAGGAAAGTTGATGTTTCGGGTCGGAACCCTTCTTCAGGAACTTTCCTGTCAACTTTTCCGCTCCTCTGATGCTGCCTGGCCTGCTGTGTTCCTCCAGCTCCACACTGTGTTATCTCTGACTCCAACACTGGCAGTTCTTACTACCTCTGAGAGAGTTTGAACTGGGTTTTTGGACTGTGTTTCTGGGAGAAGGAGTTTAACTGTTAATACAACAGCATGAAAATTTGGAAATTCCCTGCCAACCTCCCATTTGAAAGTTCAGAGAATAGAAACTAAGTTAGAAGTATAGGTGAAACTTGCTCAGAATGAACAGAAAAGGTGACCCTGAGTGACATCTTCAGAAATTCAACCAAGAAACATTCATATATATGTGTGGAACAATGCATCATGAAAACCGCTTCTGTTATTTTTTTTTAGTCATCCCTTAACTGTGTTTGTTTGTCTGTCTACCTTTTGTGTGAACGGGGCTGAAAACAAAGCTGTTTAAATCGATGACATTTATTATGTAATTTACTTCATTTTGCTCTACTAAAGTTACTGTATTGTTGATAAATAGTTAAATCTTTTGTTTAAGCTGTAAACCCAGTGTCTGGAGTTGATTATCCACAGAGCCTGGGATTGGTTCTTCAAAAAGTCTGGTTAGGAACAATTGAAGTCAATCTTGAGGGTCTTTTGAAAGTTTTAATTTTACTGTGTAGTGAATACACAGGTAGGAAGGCTGATTTGATTCAGCTGTCCGTCTCTATGTTGTAACAGTGGGCAATTCAGCAATGGTAATGCTATTGAATACAAAGGGAGATGGTTAGATTCTGTCTTGTTGGAGATGGTCATTGTCTGGCACTTGTGTCAATGTTACCTGCCACTTATCAGCCCAAGCCTGAGTGTTGTCCAGGTCATGTTGCATTTCGACATGGACTGGTTCAGTATCTGAGAGATTGCAAATACTGCGCAGCAAATATCCCCACTTCTGACTTTGTGCTGGGAAGGTCAGTTTTCAGGATCTAGGTATCACTGGCTAGGCCAGCATTTATTGCCCATCCAGAATTGCCCTTCAAAAGGTGACAGGGAGCTGTCTTCCTGAAATGCTAGAATGATGAAAGGGTTAAGATGACTGACCTTCAACAGCCAGAACTCTTTCCTTTTGTGTCTGATATGCTTCCAACCAGTGGAAAAATTTCTCCTTGATTTCCATGGATTCCAGTATTACCCATGATGCATTTTTGTACGATTGTCAGTGGCATGCTTGTTATAAATGTTTTCCCTTGATTCTGAGTGATAGATTTTCCTTTAAATAGATTTTCACAGAATTGGAGAACGGTTACAGCTCATTGCACCCATTCAAACATCTCTGAAAGAGCAGCTCAGCTGGTCCCACTGCCTTATCTTTTTTCCTGTAACCCTACATTTTTTTTCACACTAGACCTTATAAATTATTCTTGTGATTGTCATGCTGATGTGGAATCAATCTGTGTTCTTTCAGCCTCCTGTTTTTCTCCTTTGGATTCCTGCATCTGCAGTTTTTTTTGTCATCTACCATCCACTTTCGTTCACAGCCACACACTTCCGTTCTATCAGTGGTGCCTTTCATCTCTCCCATACTTCCTCCTTCTCTCTACAATCTTACTTACAATCTTCTCCCTCCATATACTATCTGCAGGAGCTCTTCTCTCCTCTTACTTGTCAGCCTAGCGTTCCTCTTTTATCCTTTTGTAGTTCATGCTGGCACTTTCTAGCAACAGCGTGGCAAAATTCTGTCAATTTGCTTGCCTCCTCCCATTAACACTGACACAAGTGTGCATTGGCACTCCTGTTTTGTTCATGCTGGCACTTTTAATCCCATCCCAGGTCACTGTTCTCCAAATCTTACACTTCGTGTCTTTCCCAAGTTTACATTGGCAGTGTTCTTTCCTTCCTGCCATGCTGGTAATTTTAATCTGCCCAGCATTGAAAGCCATCAGTGGTATCAAGGAAGTAGACCTTTAGTGTGCTGAAAATGGTGCAAATGTTCAATTCAAATTAAGTAACCTCATGTTCAGTAGCAGTCTGCCTTTTCAGTACTTACCCAACATTTGTAACATGCCACTCTCTTCACTAAATCATCAATATTTGAACCCTGAATGTTGCAGCCAATAGGATAAGTGGAACAGGATCATATATGCATACAAGAGTCTTCCTGTAGCAATTTTCTGACAAAGTATTTTTGTTTTTCAGTCTTCAGCATCAGACATGCGCTATGAAGCTACATTTTCCACAGAGAACGTTCAGGCGAAGAAGCGCCCAAGGGTCCTGAATTCCAAATTCATGAATGAATATGTGGACGATCCTGGTTATCGTACCTTCTTGGGAAACTTCTTCCAAACACATTGCCATCAAGGACAATAAAATCATGCTGACAGCCAAAAAGAGAGCTATTTTGATCAGGACATTGAATGAAAAGCCTGACAGATCTTTTGGATACAGTAATGTGCAGCATATTGGATTGTAATACAAATTTTAAGTGAAAGTTGAGGAATTGAAGTTAATCCATTTCTATCATATAATGGACGTAAGGCCTCCCTCCATCCCCATCCCCATCCCCCACTCTCTTTTGAAGAACATAAAGGGACGAAGAAATATCTGGAAATTTCTTCTCAGAACAAGAACTTTTACTAATATGAATGATTTTTCATGTGTCTCAAAAATAGGTTCCTATTTTGGGCCTACATAAAAAAAGAATAACATGCTTATGTGTACTAAAATATTTTTTATATTATTATTGCTACGGTTTCCAGTAGCATTTGTTGTGTTTGTTTTTAGCCTTTTAATTTTATTGACACTGTTACAGAATCCCTCTTACTCAGTTCTTTCGCTTTTATTCAGCTGAACTTTGCAAAAGAGAAAGAAAGCATCCATTGCTACCTGATGGCAGGGTTTTTTTATATATTTAATAAAAGACAGATAGGTGACAGATAGTTTGCAAACAAGTACGTTATGTTATTTGGTACTCATCAGTTATAAAAGAACCGCTTGAGGGTTTTTAAATTATCAGGAATTCTGTTCTATTCTGTAAAACTAAGTATCCGTTTTCTCAATGAGGTAGAACACATAAGAATCCAGCAGCATTTTTGAAGTAGACATTAAGGGTGTTTAGTAAGAATCCTTTGTCTCACTTAATCCTTTCCCTTTACCATTTAGGTGAGCAAGTTGATACAGAGTATGGGTCATCCCCACTCAGGATAAAGGGTTTATACTTGAGCGATTAGCTATAGCAAAGGTGTGTGAAGTTCAAATCATTTGAAGTGCTCTTTAAAACCAGGAACCACAGCTCCTGTATTATAGCTGTTTGGTGTAATTGTTACCTTATGGTTATTTAATGTGATTTTCCTCTTTAAATACACTAAAGTTTATGAATGGGCAGAGTAGAATAAAACCGCCAGCATTGATTATCTTCTGGTCTTTTGAATTCTTCAGTTCTACAGAATTTTTTTGTTCAGTAGTACTGCAGCAGAAAAGGTTTGTTTGTCTGTGACTGCATTTGCACCTTTTGATAAGAGAATGCATGTGGCTTTCTATAACTCGTAGTATGTGATCTGAATTGCTCTCTTGGCACACATCAAGCATGTTTTGCCTTAAGGAATTAAAATAAATTGCAGTGTGTTTCACACCGTTTTGCACAGCATCTCCCAGAAGAAAGTCTGCATTTCGAGCAAAATTTAAGCCATAATGCCTGTTATAGCTTTGAACAGCAAATTTGAACCTCCTGTGCTTTTGAATCTATTCTCATTCAAAATCTCCTTTTCAAGAGTACTTACCAACATGCCTGTCAATTACTTCATTGAGAGAGACTTTTCGGAATATGATTCCTGTAGTTTTAAAAATAAAAACTTGAATTGATGCTACTTATCAGCGAAGGTAATTGACTGAACATAAGAGTGAGGATTTATAATGCAAAACTCTGACCACTGTTAAGCATGTTTTCTTACTGCCCTTTCAGCTCAGTGACCTGATTTTAATTCCAGCTCAAAATAATACAATGAAAGTTTTAGGCAACCATACATTTTATCTCCTTGAGGTTGTATCTCCATAAGGATGACAACCTCATCCACAACCCCAACTACAAACATTCTCGAAAAGTTTTAAAAAATTTTATCTCCTTCGTTGGTCTGAAGCATTATGACATTATTTATTCTGCATTAAAGGCTATATGAAAGCAAATTGTTTGTTGAACATTCCTGTTGAGAAGAACAAACAGTTAAAATGCACAACCAACAATTGCTTAGAAAAAGGCCTTAACAGTGATATAGACAGTAGAACGGATTGTTGGGATATAGGCAGAAGATTTACCTTCCAGGTGTCCTGTACAGTACCTGACCTTGCAGTATTTGTTGCTGAGTTTTGTTTCTAAAATGTTATATGGCTTGGTACTATTCACCTTAATGACCAAAAATAATGTACAAGAGTATAGACCAAGGAACATATACTATATTGCTATGTTTACAAGACATGAAAAGAGATCCTAAATTCTTTTAAAAGCTATTCTAGTTTAAATTTTAGAATGATCACTGATAGTCGAAAGCATGTCACCAATCTCAAATTGACCACAATTTCTGGAAGGATTATAATTATAATCATCAGTTATCGTATTTGAAACTGGACATAACCATCCTGGAATGTTGCACCCTTGCATTGTGTGGATCTTGCAGTCCACAAGAATAAAGTGCAGCCATTGAGATGTGTCACGCAGCCAGTTCTGAATGAAAGAGTACTATTGAAACTCATTATGCCTGAAGTGGTGCTAACAGTTCTTCATTGATCTCGTACGAAAGAACAAATGGCCTGGCCAGAGGTAGAGGCCAGTTGTTTCATAGAAACTGCCTTGTTAATTTGAAACCGATTCATCCAAGAACTGTGTCACATAACCAAAGTTGATCTTTGTAAAACATTTCGTTTGTAATTCTAAATTACTTGAGTCTGGTAAAAAGTAATATACCATTAACATCAAGTCAGTCTGCTAAGTATCTAACAGGTGACACCAAATCAGACTTCAGCCCGAGCTAATCCTAGCTCTGGCCTAAATCCTCTTCCAATTCTCTTGATTCTGGAAAAATTCTAGAGGATTGGAAAAATGCTAATGTAATGCTCTTACTTAGAAAGAGACAGAAAGAAGGAAACTATAGACCAGTTAGTTTAACACCTATCTTTGGGAAATTATTTGAATCCATTATTAAGGAGGTAGCGCTGGGACACATCTTTGGACTGAGGGAGGAAACCAGAGCACTAAGTGGAAATCCACACCGACATGGGGAGAATGTGCATACTCCACACAGAGATTACCCAAGACTGCTAACCACAGAGTCACCGTGACATCTGATGATGTGCAAGTTAGGTGGATCGGCCAGTAAATTGCCCCATAGTGTCCAGGGGTGTGTAGGCTAGGTGGATTTGCCAAGGTAAAGATTGAGTACGGGCATAGGGTAGAGGTCGGCTCTGGGTGGTATGCTCTTCAGAGGGTCATTATAGAGCTGATGGACTGAATAGCCTCTTTCTGCACTGCTGGGATTCTATGACCCTTGGAAAGCCAAAATATAATCCATCAGAGTTAACATAGTTTTATGAAGGGTAAATGATGTTTCACTAATTCGCTAGAGTTTTTATTTGATGATGTAACAAACATAATCAGTCCTATAGATATTGAATGTAATGTATCTTGATTTCCAGAAGGGACTTGATAAGGTGTTGCGCAAAAGGTTATTTTACATGGTAAGACCTTATGTGGTTAGTGGTAGTAAATTAGCTTGCATAGAAGATTGGCCAACCATCAGAAAGCAGAGAGATTGGATAAACGTTTTTTTTTCTCTCCGGTTGGCAAACTGTAACTAGCGAAGTGGCCCTTGAGTCCCAACTATTTACAATCTATTAATGACTTGGATACAGGGATAAAGTATACTGTGACCAAATTTGCAGGTGACGCTAAAATAGGTGGGAAAGTTAGTTGCAATAAAAAGGCAATTTCTCTAAATGGAGAGAAACTGCACAAGGTATTGGTAAGACCACATATTGCTTCCAGTTTTGGTCCCATTGAGGTGGGATGCAGTTGCGTTGGAGCTGGTCGGAGGAGGTTCACTTGACCGATTCTTTTGTGGAGATGAGCAGGTTAGGCCTATACTTGCTAGAGTTTAGAAAAATGAGAGGAGATCCAATTGAGGTATATCGGATGCTAAAGGCAATTGACAAAGTAGACCGAGAGCAGATGTTTCACATGCAATCTAGAACATGAAGTCATAGTTTCAAGCTAAGGGGTGGCAGATTTAAAATAGGTGAGGAATTACCTCTTTCAACAGGTCATAAATCTGTAGAATTCTTTACCCCAGAGTGCAGTGGACACCAGGGCATTGAGTAAATTTAAAGTGGAGATAGGCAGATTTTTAATTAGTAATGGTTTGAAGAGTTATGGAGAGCAGGTAGAAAAGTAGAGTTGAGACTAAGAGGAGGTCAGTCAGAGCAAGCTTGAGAGGCTAATTTACCTATTCCTGCGCCTACTACTTTTGTTCTTAAAATCTGGTTTTCTGGATAAATTTTATATTCACCTGATAAATGGACTGACCTTATTAAAAGTTTGAATCTGATATGACCTCTTCAGAATAAAGAAGAGTAATTTTGGACTCAAGGTTTTCTGAAGAAGACTTTCTAAACTCAGACAAAATTGTGAATTGCTACTCTCATATTTAATTTTTAAGTCATTCTTAATTTTTTTTAAATTTATTCATGGGATGTAGGCATCCCTAGTTGGCCAAACATTTCTTGCCCGTTCCTAGTCATCCTTGAGAAGGTGGTGGCGAACTGCTGTCAAGAACTGCAGCAGTTGATTTGGTCCATAGGGATTGAGTTTCAGGATTTTGAGACAGCGACACTGAGTCAGAGTCATACAGTCATAGAGATGTACAACGTGGAAACAGACCCTTTGGTCCAACTCGTCCATGTCGACCAGATATCCCTAAATAAATCTAGTCCCATTTGCCAGCATTTGGCCCATATCCCTCTAAACCCTACCTATTCATATACTCATCTAAATTCATCAAAATTTTGTAATCGTACCAGCCTCCATCATTTCCCCTGGCAGCTCATTCCATATACGCACCACCTTCTGTATGAAAAAATCGCCCCTCAGATCCCTTTTATATCTTTCCCCTCTCACCTTAAACCTATGCCCTCCCATTTTGGAGTCTCACACCCTGGGGGAAAGACCTTGCCTATTTAGCCTATCCATGCCCTTCATGATTTTATAAATCTCTAGGTCACCCCTCAGCCTCTGACACTCCAGGGAAAATAGCCCCAGACTCTTCAGCCTCTCCCAATAGCTCAAACCCTCCAAACCCTGGAAACAGGGTTTCATAAATCTTTTCAGAACCCTTTCAAGTTTAAAACCATCCTTCCAATAGGAGGGAGACCAGAATTGCACACAGTACTCCAGAAGTGGCTGAACTAATGTCCTGTATAGCCACAACATGACCTCTCAACTCCTATCCTCAAGCACTGACCAATAGAGGCAAGCATACCAAACATCATCATCACTATCCTATCTACCTGTGAATCCACTTTCAAGGACCTATGAACCTGCACTGCAATGTCTCTTTGTGCAGCAATGCTCCTCAGGACTTTACCATTAAGTGTATAAGTCTTGCCCTGATTTGCCTTTCCAAAATGCAGCACCTCACATTTCTCTAAATTAAACTCCATCTGCCACTCCTCAGCCCATTGGCCAATCTGATCAAGATCCCATTGTACTCTGAGGTAACCTTCTTTGTTGTCCGCTACACATCCAATTTTAGTGTCATCTGCAAACGTACTAACCATACCTTCTACGTTCACATCCGAATCATTTATATAACTGATGAAACGCAGTGGACCCAGCACCGATCCTTGTGGCACACTGCCAGTCACAGGCCTCCAGTTTGAAAAGCAAGCCTCCACCACCACAATGACACATTTCTGGATGGTGGAGAACTTGCAGGTAGTGGCGTTCCCATGTATCTGCTGCCCCCTTTGTCCTTCTCAATGAAAGTGGTTGAGAGTTGGAACAGTGCTGTATAGCAACCTTGCTGAATTTCTGCAATACATCCTGTAGTCAGTGCACATTGCTACTACTGAGCATTGGTGGTGGAGGGAGTGGATGTTTGTGTATGTATTGCCAATCAAGCGGGCTGCTTTGTCCCAGATGGTGTCAAGCTTCCAGCGTGCTGTTGGAGCTGTACTCATCATGTCAATGGTAGAGATGTTACTTGCTGCAGTATTCCTAGCCTCTCACCTGCACTTCTAGCCGCTGTACTTGTATGGACAATTTGGCTCAATTTCTGGTCAACAGTAACTGCTGGAGTGTTGTAATTTATTTCCTTTTTTCTTTCTTCCTTATATACATGTGTGTATGTGTTGAAACAAGCATCCCTTAGATTTGAATGCATGAATAAACCATACCTCAGTTTTAATGCTAACAAGCTTGCTGTGAGTCATTTTTAATAAGGACTTCACAAACAGAAAGTTGGGGGGTGAACACACCAGTGCTTGTTTCAAAAGGAAGAAGAAAATAAATACAAACCTCTGCTTACAGACAAAAGAGAAGCGATATAAAATAAATGAATGCATCTCTCCCTCCTGTCCATAACAGAATGCAGAAAAAATAATTGCCATAAACCTGCCCATCCTTTAATGCCTCCAGGAATTCTCAAATGAAACTGATGTAAACACTTGGGGAATTGATGTGGAAATATAGACAGCCTGTAATAAAAGTTTACCTTCCAATACATCAGCTCACTATAATTTACCAATTCACATCTCAGTTCTGTGTGTTGTTTTTAATTTAGTTTAATAGATTGCATTGAAAATATTATGTAAGATAACATTCAGTACAATGCAGACCTTTGTCTCTTTTTGTTTTACTTGTGTTACAATAAATTTTAAGTATCACAGATTCCAAATGTTAAGATTGGATTCCAATCTAAGCAACCGAAGCCTATTTTTCAGTATTCTCTTCTGCCTCCTCATTTTGTCAAATGGGTTTTGTCTTTCAATGGTATTCAGCCATATCTCAGATCTGCCAATGGTTGAGAGTATCACTGTAATCCTTTTTGGTTGGTGTGTTGTTTGTTTTCAAAGAAACTTCTAAGCTATCTTAAAATTTTAATGATTGCAAATAGAAGAAAATCTCAAAAAAAGAATATATTTTGATTTCCATCTGTTTTCGGAAATGAACAGTGGTTACAGTAACCTTTGCCAAGCGAACATCTAAAATAACTGTTACGGTTTTTATTTGCTATGTGATGCTGATTGATTTATTGCCATCTCTCATCCTTTCAACCCATTGGTGAGTTTATGATGTATATCAGCTTGAAGCTCCCCTGTTCAATTGCCAAGTAAACCTACCATTTTGTATCATTTTTCATCTTCTCAGTTGTGTTTAAAGATCGTTTATTTTTATTTTTGAATTTCCCTGTTTTATAATTTTAGCCTGTGAGGGCACTGGTCCATGATTCTATTACTCCACTATCTCTATCATTGGGGTGAAACTTCTGCAGTGATCCTATTTTAATGCTTCATAAGTGCATGGGAAGTGGGGATGTTCACTGACGATTGCGCAATGTTCAGCACCATTCGCGACTCCTCAGATACTGAAGTTGTCCATGTTCAAATGCAACAAGATCTGGACAGTATCCCAGCTTGGGCTGACAAGTGGCAAATAACATTCAAGCCACACAAATGCCAGGCTATGACCATCACCAATAAGAGATAATCTAACCACTGACCCCTGAAATTCAATGATGTTACCATCACTGAATTGTTAATAGGCAATCCACAATCAATGTCCTAGGAGTTCTCAGTGACCAGAAACTCAACTGGACTCATGTCATAAACACAGTGGCTACAAGGACAGGTCAGTGGCTACGAATACCACGGTGAGTCACCTTCTGACTCCTGAAAGCCTGTCTGCCTTCTACAAGGCATGCCAGGAGTGTGATGGAATATTCCCCATTTATCTGGATCAGTGCAGCCCCAACAAGACTCCAGAATCTTGACACCATCTGGGACAAAGCAGCCTGCTTAATTGACAGTGCATCCACAGACATCCACTCCCCCCACCACCAATGTTCAGTAGTGCAGTGTGTACAGTCTACAAGATGCACTGCAGAAATTAAGCAGGGTTCCTATATAGCACTTTCCAAACTCGCAACCAATTTCATTGAGAAGGATGAAAAGGTAGCAGATACATGGAAACACCACCTCCTGCAAGTTCTCAACCATCCAGATTTGGAAATATATCATTGTTCTTTAACTGTCCACCACCAACAAGGTACGAGTCAGGAGTGTGATGGAATACTCCCCATTTATCTGGATCATGGCAGCCCCAACAAGACTCAAGAAGCTTGACACCATCCAGGACAAAGCAGCCCGCTTGATTGACACTACATCCATAAGCATCCACTCCCTCTGCCACTAATACGCAGTAGCAGCAGTGTGTACTATCTACAAGATGCACTGCTGAAATTCACCGACGATCCTCAGAAAGCACCTTCCAAATCTATGACCACTTTCGTCTGGAAGGACAACAGTAGCAGATATATGGGAACATCACCACTTTCAAATTCCCTTCCAAGCCACTCACCATCCTGACTTGGAACTATATTGCAGTTCCTTCACTGTTGCTGGGTCAAAATCCTGGAATTCCCTCCCTAATGGCATTGTGGGTCAACCCACAGCAGATGGATGGCAGCGGTTCAAGAAGGCAGCTCACCATCACCTTTCAAGGGCAACTAGGGATGAGATTTAATGCTGGCCAGCCAGCAACACCCATATCCCACAAACGAATGAAAAATAATAAAAAAAAAAAATTCAGCATGACCCCAGAGTGAAAATTCAGGTACTGAATGGGTGAAGGGATGTTCACCAGATTCCAAAGGGCATTTCTTTAAACTGACATAGCCTATTTGGGATTACAAACATAAAGACTTCTTTCGCTCTCTCCGACAAAGATTATTGCCAGTAACCATGAAGTAAGTCCAACTTTGTGATGTAAGTGGCTTGTCCAAGTTTTTTCACACAAGTCTCCAGCCTTGGAATTGGATATGAGTCCAATTTAGTTATGGCGTTGACCTTCCAATAACCCACACAGAATCATTGAGTACCATCAGGTTTGGGAACCAAAGTAATTGGCGAACTCTACTCACTTTGACTTAGCTTGATAATGTTTTCTTGGAGCATCACTTCCGCTTCCTTCTGTACCTGTGTGGCTTTGAGAGGATTAAGTATGTAGGGGTGTTGTTTTATTGGAACAGTATTCCCTACTTCAACCTCATGTACATTGACATTAGTCCTCCCCATTTTATTCCTACATATGTCCTCATATTGCTGCAAAGAACCTTTCAGTTGAGTTCTCTGCTCCTGAGACAGATAGCTCACTATCCTATCTGATTCTCCAAGGACTTCCTCATTATTTAACTTATTTTGAGGCACATCAAAATCCAAATCATCCGGGTTTGATTCCTCACTCTGAGGGATAGTAACCAATACCTGTTTCTCCAGTTCCCTTTCCCTGTCATAGTATCATGTGACTATGTTGAAACCTTACATCTGATAAAGTTTTTTTCCTATCTGGCATCTTTACCAGATAATTCACCTGGCTCAACCTCTTCTCAAACTGATAAGGATCATGAAACCTTGCTTTGAAGGGATCTCCTCCCACTGGTAATAGCACCAATACTTTATCCCCACAGGCAAATATATGAATTTTAGATTTCTTATCTGCTTCTTGCTTCATTAGATGCTGTGCCACATTCAGTTGTTGTCTAGCTAATTCACCTACTCTGTTTAATCTTTCTCACACATCAGATACATAATCCAATTGTGAGATCTCTGACTTCAGACCAATCAACTTTTCCTTAATTAATTTTAAAGTGTCTGAGAATCAAGTCAAATGCAGTAAACTGATTCGATTCATTTGGGGCATCTCTAATAGCAAATAATGTAAATGGGATATCTTTATCCTAATCATTCGGGTAACCCTAGCAATAAGCTCTCAGCAAGGTCTTTAGGATCTAATGCCACCTTTCCAATGCTCCCTGGGATTCAGGATGTTATGTACTTGATTTAAAGTGTTGGATGCTGAAACTACCCATGACCTCCTTAAATAATTTAGCAGTAAAATTGGACCCTTGGTCTGACTGAATCTCCCTGGGTACTCCATAATGGGTGAAGAAGACAATCAACGCCTTCACAACCTTATTTGCCTTCACATTCCATAATGGAATTGCCTCCAGAAACCTAGTAGACACGTCGATTATGGTTAGCCAATGCTGGTTTCCACTTTTGGTTTTAGAGAGGGGACCTACACAATCAATCACAACCAGCGCGAAAGGTTCTTCAAATGCAGGAATTGGCTTCGAAGGTGTTGGTTTTTTCACTGCCTATAGCTTTCCTCGTATATCTGTTCTATCTTTAATGTTCTCACCCATCTATCAAAGTTGCTCTGTTTAATTCTTTCAAACTCGACATAAGTCTGACCTGAGATAATACGAACAGCCGATGCTGGAGAATCGGAGATAACAAGGTATAGATCTGAATGAACACAGCAGGCCAAGCAGCATCAGAAAAGCAGGAAAGCTGATGTTTCGGGTCTGGACCCTTCTTCAGAAATGGGGGAGGGGAAGGGGATCCTGAAATAAATAGAGAGAGAGGAGGAGGCGAATGGAAGATTGATAAAGGAGCAGATAGGTGGAGAGGAGACAGACGGGTAACTCAACCGCAACTCATCCCTCTCATCCCCTCCCCACAATAACAACAAAAACAGAATCCCTCTCATCCTCACATACCACCCCACCAACCTTCGGATCCAACGCATTATCCTCCGCCACTTCCACCACCTGCAATCTGACCCCACTACTAAAGACATCTTTCCCTCCCCACCCGTATCTGCTTTCCAGAGGGACCACTCTCTCCGGGACTCCCTTGTCTGCTCCACACTCCCCACTAGCCCGACCACACCTGGCACTTTTCGCCGCAACCGCAGGAAGTGCTACACCTGCCCCCACACCTCCCTCCTCACCTCCATCCCTGGCTCTAAGAAAACCTTCCACATTAAACAGATGTTCACCTGTATCCGCTGTTCCCGATGTGGCCTCCTCTACATCGGGAAACTAAGCGGAGGCTTGGAGACCGCTTTGTGGAACACCTACGCTCGGTTCACGACAAACAACTGCACCTCCCAGTCACGAACCACTTCAACTCCCCCTCCCACTCCTTGGACGACATGTCCATCCTGGGCCTCCTCCAGTGCCACAACGATGCCATCCGAAGGTTGCAAGAACAGCACCTCATATTTCGCTTGGGAACCCTGCAGCCCAATGGTATCAATGTGGACTTCACAAGCTTCAAAATCTCCCCACCCTCGACTGCATCCCAATGCCAGCCCAGCTCTTCCCCACCTCCCTGACTTGTCCATCCTTCCTCCCACCTATCCGCTCCTCCCACCTCAACCCCCACCCCCACCTCATACCTACCAGCCTCATCCCCCCCTCCTTGACCTGTCCGTCTTCCCTTGACTGACCTACCCCCATCCTAACTCCCCACCAACACTCATCTTTACTGGCTCCATCCCTGCCTCCTTGACCTGTCCGTCTCCTCTCCACCTATCTGCTCCTTTATCCATCTTCCATCCACTTCCCCCTCTCTCTATTTATTTCAGAATCCCCTTCCCCTCCACCATTTCTGAAGAAGGGTCCAGACCTGAAACGTCAGCTTTCCTGCTCCTCTGATGCTGCTTGGCCTGCTGTGTTCATCCGCTCTACACCTTGTTATCTCATAAGTCTGACCTGGTTCCTTCCTTATATTTCTGAACCGTTGCCTATATGCTTTTGGTACCAATTTGTAGGCACTCAAAATAACCTGTTTCTCTCTTTCATAGTCTCCTGATACCTCCCCAGACACTGCTGCGAACACCTTGCTAGCCCTGCCTACCAACTTGGTCTGTATTAACATCTGCTTAGCCAATTTCTCAAAATTAAAAAAGGTTTCTACATCTTTTTCATTGAATTTTGGTAATGCTTGGACATATTTGTATATATCCCTATCATGCTGTTGGCAACGATGAGTTTGCTCATCCTCATTCTATCTTGCACATTTTCTTCTGCCATTTGAAGTCTTTTTGCTTCTAGTTCCAATTTCATCTTTTCAAACATGAACATTATTTCTTCTTGCTTTTCCTCTGCTTGTAACCATAATTCAAACTGTTTCAATTTCCTTTCATTCTCTTATTCCAGTTGTCTTATTTGCAATTTAACTTTTCCTAGCTCCCCTGTACTTTTCTGTTTCTCTGATATACTGAAATGCTTGACTAACTCCTTTACAATTTCAGCTTTCCTCTTGTCCGTAATTAAATCCAATTTTAGCCTGTTTGCTAAGTCTAAAAGTATATCCTTCCTCTGTTTTTCTAAACTTTCTCAGCAAATTTGGGAAGCATCTTCAAAACCCAGAGCCTCTTTAGCAATGTTAAGAGCCATTTCCCTCACTTTTGATTTAACTAGCCGAAATTACACAACTTTTTTCTTACCTAAGTTTTATTTAAAGATCTAGAACACTAACCCTCAAGTCTGTTTAAATCGGTCCAAATCTGTTCAGATCCATTCAGATCCTGCAAACGAGCTGGCCAGATCCTGCACTCGAGCAGCCTTACTGTTAGGAGGAAAGGAGAGTCGAACCCCTCTGATAATTAAAATTGAAACACAAGCCGCCAATCTGTTATGGCGGGAGTAGAAGTCCCCTTCTAATAATTCAACCGGAAACACCCAGAGAAGCTCGCCTAGTCTGTTAAACTGTTATGGAGAATGGGAGATTAAATGAAAGAAAGCCCCTGATGTTCACTTTATAACTAACAGGTAACAATTTATTTACTTAACCCTATCAGTGAACAAATTAACAGAATTACTAACAAACTGAACAATTCCCCTTAACTACTAACTATTCCCTAACTGAACTAAATTCTACTGGTATGCAGTTCCAATAAACACAAGTCCCATTTATATAAACCAATAATTTATAACAGATATAAACTTATGTCTGTTGCCCATGATTTTATGAAGCAAGATTGGAATTTGGATAAAGAGATGCACGTGATAAGAAAATAAATTCAAACTTGAATCTCTCAAAGTCTACCCACCTTTCTTCTGCTGTTCGCAAGTCGTAAATGCTTTTCTTCCACTGAACCAGCTGTCAGGGACATTTTCTCTGTGAAGCCTTCTGTGAGGACTCTTAGCTAGAAGTACCATTGTACCTTTTATGGATAGATGATGCTTTCTTAGTGAGGTTAGCAATTTCTTGTGAGAGTTAAATGCTTATTTCTCAGATGACAATTCGCTCTCACACCAATTTTTCAAAACTCTCTCCTTGTATACCTTGGAAGACATATCAATTTTCTTACAGTAGCATTGGTCTGAGGTTGTCAAAACCGTCAGATTTAAATTCAATGGCAAAATACTTGGTTTAACTTAAATGGCTGATCCCAGCTAGTTGCCAAAACTTCAGAACAAACCTAAGGTTTCTAATCACACAGCCAATTGATACATGTTTCAGTTTCAGAACTAGCTGTACATCTGCAGCCACATACAGACTTTTTTTTCTGTAATGGAGCCATGCACTCATTTCCCTTATCATTTTTTTACAACAAAATTCTAGCATCCTGCCATCCAATTCACGATTACGCTACACAACTTTGTAACACCTCCCCTGTTAAGGAAACAAATGTTGCAGTTGATCCCAGGACTGTCAAATCAATACTCTGTTCTGCTTTTTCATGGAAATAATTTGGCCAACCAAGTCTACTCCAGTGCTTTCCCATCTGAGATGTTTTGATCAATCTAGTTCTAAATTCACTCCTAACCACTTTTAAATGAGTTCATGGCTTTTGCTTCGGAATATTTTATTAAAGAGATTAGAATACTCTAACAACCTACTGGAAAAGCATTCCTAATTGCTCCATTTAAATCTTGTGTATTTAAGTTTTGACGCTATGTTTCTGTCTTGTTATCAATGAAAAGTCAAATTCACTAATATAGTGAAGTACAAGATTAGGAAACCATATCAAATGGCACATTAACTTTAACTCAAGTGAAAGAAGCTCCAACTAAAGTGTCTCTGTGACTTTGCAACTTACTAATGAATGTACACTGCATCTTTTCAATTTCTTCTCCACCCTTCTTGCAATGTGAAAGACAAAATTCGAGAGATGTTGCCCATTATTGTCCTTACTCTGACCATCGGCCAGATTGAAACTTTAGTTGATAGCCACAACCTTTGCTAAATCAACTAATTTCTCTTTGGGATTGGGTAGATGCATAACAATTGATTTGAAGATCTCTGATCCATGGTTTCCAGTCCTGACTGCTTTGTGGTGATCCCTATTAGAAAGTTTACATGAATGGACAATGGGTGCCAGATTGGGCTCAAGAATGTGGCTATCTCTAATTGTCTAGACCATCCAGATTCACAGATGAAGGTTGGCATCTTGGACAAAGTCGTGATCAAGGGGGTGGTAGGAGGAGGTGTCGGAGAGTTGGCGCCTGGCCTCGGCGATTCAAAATCTCCCCTCCCCCTACCCACATCCCAAAACCAGACCAGTTCGTCCCCGCCTGCTAACCTGTCCTTCCTCCCACCTATCCCCTCCTCCCACCTCAAGCCCCAGTCCCATCTCCTACCTACTAACCTCATCCCGCCCCCTTGACTTGTCCGTCCTCCCTGGACTGACCTATCTCCTCCCTACCCCCCCACCTACACTCACCTTTACTGGCTCCATCCCCGCCTCTTTAACCTGTCTGTCTCCTCTCCACCTATCTTCTCCTCTATCCATCTTCTATCCGCCTCCCCCTCTCTCCTTATTTATTTCAGAACCCCCTTCCCCTCCCCCATTTCTGAAGAAGGGTCTAGGCCCGAAACGTCAGCCTTCCTGCTCCTCTGATGCTGCTTGGTCTGCTGTGTTCATCCAGCTCTACACCATGTTATCTCAGATTCTCCAGCATCTGCAGGTCCTACTGTCTCTGCTATTTATTACCTTGTTCTTCTAGTTGTTAACCTTTGTTTAACTCAGTTTATGACATGCAGCTTTTGCTATTTAATGAGCACATAATCTCGATTTGTAGAATCACTAGGCTGGCAGCTCATTGTCAGGTAACAATAGAATTTTGACTGCCATAATTCTGTACATTTTGATGAGCTAGAGTTGATGCAGTGGCTTGATGGTCACAGAGGAGTGAAGGATATTGCCGTGAGAGATAATTTTATTCAAGCATTCAAAATTTGTACAAGGAACAACAGGGTAGATGCAGGAAGGATGTTTTCCTTGGCTGGGGGTGCCTAGTGCCAGATGGGGCAACCTCAGAATAAGAGCCAGGCCATTTAGGTCTGAGATGAAGAAGAATTTCTTCATTTAATGGCTGGTAAATTATTGAAATTCTTTACATCAGAGGGCTTTGGAAACTCAAATCACTGAGAATATTCAAGGCAGAGATTGGTCATTTTCCATCTCTGAGATTGTTTCATGCCAGTGATGTGGGATGATCTCTGCTGATGCCTTATTTCTGAGGCTGGCATTTGCTTTGGAGCTTCTGATAGCACATGTCACAATGGTGGCAAATTCCTGCCCACAGTTGATGTTGGTCACCAGCTCAAATTTCCCACTTGTCATGATTTATGTCGAGTTGAGGCTTTCTTGCATCTTTTAATAATTCCTTGAATAGGAAATTTAGGTGCGTATAGGTGTCTTGGCATTGGCTTTCTCTCGGTGTCAGACAGCAACAGACATGTGACTGTCTTCCATCCCATGCATATGTCTAAGCAGTGGAGTCAGCTTCATTCAAGGCAGATTAAGCTGTGTGGTAGATTTGCTGCAGAAACGAATGCTCCATTGCTGACTTAGTATTCCAATGTGTTGGTAAGAATTCTTCTTGGAAACCAGAGATGGAATTTGTTGAGGCTTTCTCATGATATTCTTCTGAACCAGAAACGAGAACACTGTCACAAGCTCACAGCTGACAAAGTTGAATGTGGTAATTAGAGAACCCGAGGTTGATACTGAATGCAACATGGTCAGACATTTGAATGGACCTCTTCAATGTTGATCTCTCTCTCTGGACCTTGTTGAAAGCTGTAACATTGTATCATGCACTCTGTTCTGTCACCCAGATGCACTTGTATAGTACGATCTGCTTGTAAAGCACGTAATACAACACTTTTCACTTTACCTCAGTACATGTAACAGTAATAAATCAAATCAAATCAGATGTTGTCAGACATTTCTGAGGGCAAATAAAAGAGCTATTTATATTTGCACCCGTTAGTATAGCAATGTACATTAAGATACTTCAATATTCTAAATATAAACAATGATGTTATTGAGAATAAAGTATTTGCTATATACTGTTACAGAGAGAATAATTACTAATATGTAATTAAAAGTCCAGCAGCAGCTTCAGGTTTCTTCCCAAAGTCTGATTTCTATTATCAATTACTGTTTCTGATATTCAACCTATAAAATATAATTTTTTACACATACTGAACACATACGCTGTTCACAGATTTCACGCAGGTTGTCATTTTTTTAATTGCACTATTTGTGTCGACATTGTAATTAAAAATACTTATATAAACGTTTTGAACAAAATCTCCTTTGTAACCAGGCCCTGATGATAGTAATTTCAAGTTACTGCCACTAGTTAGTGCTGTAGTTCCACTGTAATCATTATTATCTCTGAGCATTGAGCAACTCCAAAGAATATTTACTAATTCCATCAATGTTGCAATATCAAATTTTTCACATTAATTTATTTTGTTCATAACACTCTCAAATCATCAACAATATGCAATATTGAGGAATACCTACCCTGTGCCTATCCTAGAGATCCCAGGTATACAGCCAACAGCGCTAACTAATTGTAAATAATGCCGTTGAGTATCAGATGATGTTTGTTTTAATAAAATCGAGTTTCTTCAGTTTTTCTTAGTTTTCTTTCAAAAGTCATACAAAAATAATGTTGTGAATTTCTATAACGCCAGCTCCGCTCGAGGGTGTGCAGAAAAGCCTACTCTTTAATGAGTACTGATGGGCAAATCACATCAACTGCTGACCACATGTTTAGTTGCGCATGCTGAAGGCATAGTAGTAAAATGGAATGCTGAGCTCCAAAAATGACAAACTGAAAGAGTTAGCACCAAAGGTCTATATCTGTGGTGTGGGCCACTTTGAAGAAAAAAGCAGCGTACACGTTGCCAAACAATCCATCCTAATTTCATAAACATTGGTTCCCGACCCACCATAAGTGTTGTGCTGACAGTTTTAGTCCTATCCTTTCTCTCCTTATTTAACTTATTAAATATATAAAGCGTGTTTCAGCTGTCAAGGTAGACATCGGTTATTATTCCACAGGAATGAAAACCGCAAAGTCCTAGCATAAGTCTCATGTGTTTTGTGCTGAGGCAGTTTAATAGTTCTACTGAGATTGTTAGGCAGGCAGTTAAATCATTCTACAACTCAATTGGTGTCAGAAGCTGTTTCATGCAGAATAACATTGCTTTTATTTTCCCTATCGTTGGATCGCAAAAATATTGGCAACTTGGAACAAATGAAACAAGTATCATGGTTGGCTATAACAGTGATGATAAATATCAGCAGGCTGAGGTTGATGTGATGTCCCATGAGCAACTAACCAACACCACCTGAGGGGAGATATTAAGCATTAGCCATCAAACAAGACATTCCTTATTATTAAAAAAAACACTCAATAATGGAAATGTATAGCGGGTCTGCAGATATTTGAAACATGTTGAATATTTCTGGTGTTCATTACAACTCTGGAAAAGGAAATCTCATCCTCCTTGGGGACTATTTAAATATTTGCTCATGTGATACGGGCACTGCTGACCAGGCCAGCATTTGTTTTACCTCCTTAATTTCTCTTGAGAAGGTGATGGAGGTGAGCTGAAGGTGACTTGGAGGACTTCTTACAGGTTGTGGTACTACCATGCATCTACTGTCCTTGTCCTTTTTGATGGCAATAGTTGCAAATTGGAAGATGCTGTGGCAAGAGCCTTGGTGAGTTGCTGCAGTACATTTTGTAGATGGTATACTCTACTGTTACAGGGCATTGGTGATGGAGGGTAAAGTTGCCATCCTCTTCCTCTCTTATTATAGAGAGACATGACTGTCAGTGGTTCACCATATCTCCGTGAAGAGGGGTGCAAAGGAGAATCCTTCATGGTAACCACTGCCAATAGCAGGAATTGAATCCACGCTGTTTGCATCACTCTGCATCACAAACCATTCATCCAATCAACTGAGGAAACCACTGAGCTAACCTGAATGTTGAAGGTGGTAGATGGGTTTCCAAAAGAGTGGACTGCTTTGTTGTGGCTGGTGTCAAGTTTCTTAGCATGTTGGAGCTGGAACTATCCAGTCAAGTGGAGACTGCTCCATCACACTCCTTACTTATGCCTTAAAGAAGGTGAACAGGCTGTGGGGAGACAGGAGATGAGTTACTTTTTACAGAATTGTGCTCGTGCAGCCACTGTATTTATCTAGTTAGTCCAGGTCAGTTTCTGGTCAATGATGTTCTCTATGCTCCTGTCAGAGAGGGATTCAGTAATAATTCAGTTGAAGGTTAACATGAACTGACTGCCCTATTGGTTACTTGCAGCAATTTTCTACAAAATTAGAATTTGGGGATTTATAGTTTTTTTTCACATCGGGTAATTTCTTTTTTCAATAATTATACATTTAAAGCTTAAGCATTTTAAACAAGTATTTTTATATCCCAGGGGCTTTTGATTTGGGATAGATATGGATCTTGAAGGGAATGTTTGCACCACGGTCCTGTCTGCTCTTTATTTTAGATTTGTTTAGTCTCATTCCCTTCGTGTTCATTTGATTGGTAATGCTGGTCTCTTTACACTACCAATAACCTGGATGCAGGCATAGTAAGATAATGCCAACTCTTTATTTACACCATATACGTTACTACAGCTCAGTACATAGTCTCTCTTAGTCTCCAGCTCAGACCCTCCTCCCTGATTGTTCCGCTGACATTATAATTACATCATCAGTGGAAGTGCTGACTTGTTAAAATTAACCCCTTACTCCACAGATTCAGTGGAATATGCTTTGTAACGTTGGTTTGACAGAAGAATTGGAGTAGGCAACTAACAAAGTCATTCTGCAAGCTTATACAAATGATGAGTACACACCTGAAGCATTGAGCCCAGTATTGGGTTCAACACCTATGGAAGGCTATACTTCTATTACAGGAAGCACAATGAAGATTCACTGGACTAATTCCTGGAGTGAGAGAATGATCCCATGAAAAGATGTTGAGAAGTCTAGGCCAATATCCCTTAGACTTTGGAAGAATGTGAGAGGATTTCATTCAAATATATAAATGTCTTAAGGATCTTGACCAGGGAGATGCAGGCAGGATGTTTACCATAATTTTGGAGTTTAGAACTGAGACATGATGTTAGAATAAGGGAACAGCCTTTATTGAATAAAGTTAGGAGAAACATCTTCTCTAGAGAGTTGTGGATTTTTGGAAATCTTTACCGCAGACACTTGTGGATGCAAAATTGTTAGTTATATAGAGATTTATAGATTTTTGCATGCTAATAATGGATATGGGAATGGCAATGAAAGATGCAATTGAGATAGGATGTTAGCAAAGATCTAATGGAATGGCCTAGCTGGTTCAGGTGGCTACATACTCTGCTCCCACTCCTTTTCTTATGTTTTTCACACAGTGCATTGTTGTATCTGTGTAAATCCGAGGCCCTAAATCTCCATTATTTCCCAATATTGTAGCACTGCTGAAACCCACAAAGCCCTTATTTGGAAACTCGGCCTGACTCAACGCACATTTCAGACGAAGGTAGATGCAACAGAAGGACTCTCAGTGCCAATTTGTCCAGGGAAGGAGAAGAGGGAGCAAAATATCATGGCAAGCATTATTCAGCTGAAGGACTAGAGCAGGGAAAGATCAGAGCTCTTTAAATTGTATCGCAAGATTTTTTTATGTCAGACTCAAATACTGCTGGATACTCTATCTCACTGCTGTCTAGTCTGCTGGAGACAGAGGAGCAATGGGTGTTGCTGTGGCACTGACTTCATGAAAGGTTTATTTAATAATTAGCCAGTCCTTCCGGAGGCCAAGTCAGGGATGGAAATTTTGCTGTACCCTGCTCCCACAAAAAGCTGTCCTTGGGCTCATTGTCAAGCCCTGGTACATTTAAAGACTGCTGTGATGTTTGGCCCTGGGAGATTTCCCAGCCCAAAGAAAATTTGAATGCTGATCTTTGTTGCCACTGTTATGTGGAGGAAATAACCATCTGGAACAAATACTACTTTGCACTTGTCTTCAGTTTTGAACTGTTTACATGTAACTTCATTTCACTTCATGAGACACAGCTTGTAGCGATTGGAACCAGCTGGATCGAGGCTGTTAACCTGAGCCAATCAGGAAAGCCCCGGCCGGCCAATATAACCAGGAGATTTAGAATTTCCTCCGTTCGGGGGATTGACTTCAAGCTGGCTGGCTACAGCTAGTGTACCGTGCACAAGTAAATAAAGGGTGACTTGGTGATTGGATACTGGCCTCTGTGCAGTTAGTTCACAGCTCCATCTAAGCTTTTACGTAAGGCAACTGTGGCCTGTCATCACTATCACTTATACTAGGTTACCCTACATACGTGTACTTAAATGATAATATGGGGTTCTATTCCTTTTGTATCACAGTGACTTTTTTAGGAATTGAAAAGTGCTGATGGTTAGCTGCTTTAAATCATTATCCTGGGACAAATATCCTGGGAGGGAGGTTTGCTAGAGCTGTACGGGATGGTTTAAACTAGTTTGGCAGGGGGTGGGGACCCGGATTTATAATTCAGAGGATGAGGTATTCGGTCTTCCAACAGACACAACAGGGAATGAGAGACAACAAGGTGCAGGGCTGGATGAACACAGCAGGCCAAGCAGCATCATAGGAGCAGAGAGGCTGACGTTTCGGGCCTAGACCCTTCCTTATCCAGCCCTGCACCTTGTTGTCTCGGATTCTCCAGCATCTGCAGTTCCTACTATCTCTGATTCGATTTTAACCCCACTGCGAAACCTCTTCTAAGGATGCCTAACCTGAAGAAGTTACCCTCCTCCCTCCGGACAAACCTCAAGGGATCTCTCTCCCACTGCAACTCTCTCGTAATCTCTTCGGCCCTGAAACTGCTCGACCACGTCCTGAAGCAAACCAGGTACTACAGCCACATCACCTTCCTTAGCACCTGCCTACGGAACCAGATCATCCCCAATGGACTACAATCCACATTCAAGCCTTCCCAATTTGGCCCCAACCGTGATAATATCTACACTCATGGGGTTGAGATCCTTCAGAAGCGTTTCTCCCTGCGACTCCTGAAACACACACTTGCAGCAATGCGCCGGCATCTCCAGGCACTACAATCAAGCCTACCCCAGCTCAGAGCCTCCCTCTCCCAGACCTGCAAAGGACCTCTCCTGTTTTTTATTCTACGCCGAAGGGTCTAGGCCCGAAACGTCAGCCTCTCTGCTCCTATGATGCTGCTTGGCCTGCCGTGTTCATCCAGCCCTGCACCTTGTTGTCTCGGATTCTCCAGCATCTGCAGTTCCTACTATCTCTGATTCGACAACAGGGAATGAGGTGGTTTATAAAGAAATGCGGTCGATGGAGCGTAATTGCGGACACCAAGATGGTTTGAGGTGTGTATATTTCAATGCTAGAAGTATCAGCAATAAAGCGGATGAACTTAGAGCATGGGTCGGTACTTGGAACTACGATGTTGTGGCCATTACAGAAACTTGGGTAACTCAGGGAGAGGAATGGTTGTTGGAAGTTCCGGGATTTAGATGCTTTAAAAAAAATAGGGAGGGTGGAAAAAGAGGTGAGGGAGTGGCATTGCTAGTCAGGACGAGTATAGCAGCTACTGAAAGGCAGTTCGAGAATGATATATCTACAGAGTCAATTTGGGTTGAGGTCAGAAACAAGAAAGGAGCAGTCACTTTGTTGCGGGTTTTTTACAGACCCCCTAATAGTTGCAGAGAAGTAGAGGAGTGGATTGGGAGGCAGATACTGGAAAGGTGCAGAAGTCACAGGGTTGTAGTCATGGATGACTTCAACTTTCCAAATATTGATTGGAAACATTTTAGTTGTAATAGTTTAGATGGAGCAGATTTTGTCCAGTGTGTTCAGGAAGGATTCCTGACACAGTATGTAGATAGACCAACACGAGGAGAGGCCACTTTGGATTTGGTGCTTGGCAACAAACCGGGCCAAGTGTTAGACCTGTTGGTAGGAGAGCATTTTGGCGGTAGCGATCATAACTCTGTTTCTTTCACGATAGTCATGGATAAGGATAGGTACATACGGCAGGGTAAAGTTTATAATTGGGGGAAGGGTAATTACAATTCAGTTAGGCAAGAACTGGGTAACATAAATTGGGAACAGATGCTGTCAGGGAAGAGCACCACAGAAATGTGGAGAGTGTTTAAGGAATGCATACTGCATGTGCTCGATATGTTTGTCCCTAGCAGGCAGAGAAGATGCGGTCGAGTGAGGGAGCCATGGTTCTCGAGAAAGGTCGAATGACTGGTTAAGAGGAAGAATGAGGCTTATGTAGGGTTTAGGAAAAGAGGAACGGAAAACGCTCTAGTGGGATACAAGTTAGCCAGGAAGGAGCTGAAGAAAGGGCTTAGGAGAGCTATAAAGGGGCATGAGAAAACCTTGGCAGATAGGACCAAGGAAAACTCCAAGGCTTTTTACAGTATGTGCAGAACCAGAGAATGAACAGACAAAGGGTAGGGCTGATCAAGGATTGTAAAGGGAATTTGTGCACAGAGCCTAAAGAGGTAGGAGATGTCCTTAATGAATACTTTTCTTCAGTATTCACAACTGAGAGGGACCTAGTTGTAGAGGAGGATGTTGTGAAACAGGCAGGTAGGCTAGAAGAGGTTGATGTTAGTAAAGAAGATGTGTTAGGAATTCTGAGGAAGTTGAAGATAGATAAGTCCCCTGGGCCTGTTGGGATTTATCCAAGGATTCTATGGGAAGTGAGGGACGAGATCGCAGGGCCTTTGGCGATGATCTTTTCATCCTCACTGTCCACGGGTATAGTGCCGGAAGATTGGAAAGAGGCAAACGTCATTCCCTTGTTCAAAAAAGGGAACAGGGATAACCTCGCAAATTACAGGCCAGTTAGTCTTACATCAGTGGTGGGCAAATTATTGGAAAAGGCTCTGAGAGACAGGATTTATAATCACTTGGAAAGGCACAGTTCAATTTGTGATAGTCAGCATGGATTTGTGAGGGGTAGATCATGCCTCACAAACCTTATTGAATTCTTTGACGAGGTGACCAAACACGTGGATAAAGGTGAAGCAGCGGATGTGGTATACATGGATTTAAGTAAGGCGTTTGATAAAGTTCCCCATGGTAGGCTCATGCAGAAGGTAAGGAGGCATAGGATAGGGGGAAATGTGGCAGATTGGATGCAGAATTGGCTGACCCTTCGAAGACAAAGGGTGGTAGTGGACGGAAAGTATTCAACATGGTGCTCAGTTACGAGTGGTGTACCACAAGGATCTGTTCTGGGTCCTCTTCTATTTGTGATTTTTGAAAATGATTTGAATGAAGGAGTGGAAGGGTGGATTAGCAAGTTTTCGGATGTTACAAAGGTGGGTCACGTTGTGGACAGTGCGGAGGGCTGTTCTAGGTTACAAAAGGACATTGATAGAATACAGAGCTGGGCTGAGAAGTGGCAGATGGAGTTTAACCCTGAAAAGTGTGAGGTGATTAATTTTGGGAGGACAAACTTGCAAGCAGAATACAGGGTTAATGGAAAGATTCTTGGCAGTGTGGAGGAGCAGAGGGATCTTGGGGTTCATGTTCACAGTTCCCTGAGAGCTGCCACCCAGGTGGATATAGTTGTTAAGAAGGCGTACGGTGTGTTAGCTTTCATTAATAGAGGGATTGAGTTCAAGAGCCGTGAAGTTAAGCTCCAGCTATACAAAAGCCTAGTTCGGCCACATCTGGAGTATTGTGTCCAGTTCTGGTCACGTCATTACAGGAAAGATGTGGAAGCGTTAGAAAAGGTGCAGAGGAGGTTTACCAGGATGTTGCCTGGAATGGAGGGAAGATCTCACGAGGAAAGGTTGAGAGAGCTGGGGCATTTCTCTTTAGAACGACGAAGGATGAGAGGTGACTTGATAGAGGTGTACAAAATGCTCAGAGGTATAGATAGAGTGGACAGCCAGAGACTTTTTCCTAGGGTGGAGGTAGCTTTTACGAGGGGACATAGTTTTAAAGTGAAAGGAGGTAGATATTGGGAAGATGTCAGAGGTAGGTTCTTTACTCAGAGAGTGATAGGGGCGTGGAATGCATTGCCAGAGAGGGTAGTGGAGTTGGCCTCATTAGGGGCATTTAAGCGGCTATTAGATAGGCATATGGATGATAGTATAAGGTAGGGGTGGAGGTTAGATAGACCTTAGGTTTAGGGTAAAAGTTCGGCACAACATCATGGGCCGAAGGGCCTGTACTGTGCTGTACTGTTCTATGTTCTATGTTTTATGTTCTATTATGGTGTTTTCTTCTGGGCCTTTCAAACTCCTGTTATTAATTGCATCAATTGATATATATATAGATTGAAGTGTTGATTGAATGGTTGAGTCCATATGAAGAGGTATTTACTGACACAAGAATAGAGTGGAGTCAGGAGATATACACCCATAGTGCTTTACTCTGTGAATAAATTGATGCCAAGTACAGACTCCTTTGGTTTCTTCCTTCATCAACTAGCAATCAAAAGTGATGTCAATGGTTACCAATGCAAAAACAAAGTTTTGGCATGTGTTTTTAGCATGGTCTAACACATGAACAAATCGCCTTTCAACATAAAAGGGTAATACCACACCAATTGCAAGAGGGTAAGAGAATATGACATGTAACCTGAAGACTGGCACTGAGTTGTTAAGATGCAAGATGTAAATAAAGGTACGTGAGCTGTGTTTTAGATTTTGATGGGGTGTCTGTGTTTGCTTTCTCTGTCGTTTGGTATGTTTTTAATCCACTCCTTCATTCACCTGGTCAGATATTTGCAACCGACCATGGAGAGGGTGCATATCCCAATATTCCTTCCAGCAGGATGCCAAGAGGAGCCAGAGCATGGTTCTTTTCTTCTCTCCACCAATTTCCCAAGTAGCACACTATAACAACTATCTATCCCAACAATGTGAGGTCTGAAAGAGACACAGCTCACAATCTGATCCATTCCAAATTAGCATCATATTGGACTCGAAACATTAATTCTGTTTTTCTCTCCTTAGATGCTGCCAGATCTGCTAAGTTTCTCCAGCATTTTCTGTTTTTATTTCAAATTTCCAGCACCTGCAGTATTTTGCTTTTCTTTCTCATAATCTGATTGGTGACTTTGCCTTTTATATTCGATTAGAACTCTTCCTGTCATTTTCTATGTTAGTTTCCCATCAATGGGTGTATGAAAAATAAAGCAAAGAACTGCGGATGCTAGAAATCTGAAACAAAAACAGAAATTGCTGGAGAAAGTCAGCAGATCAGGCAGCATTTGTGGATAGAGAAACAGAGTTAACAGTTCGAGTCCCATTTCTTCAGTTCTACGGCTATTTCAGTTTTTGTTCTGAAAAAGTATTTGCATTTCTTTTGATTCTTCTAAGATTTATAGATGCTATGTGGTTTTCCCTTCTGCCTACATTCATATTAAAATTAATATAGTCTTTCCTTGGTCCTCAGAACTATAGATCTCCTTATTTCCTTCAGTCTTATTTCTAAAATCATCAGCTTTTTAATTGTCAAATTTGACAGCAGGTAACAAAGTTCCCTTTGTTATAATGGCACTGTGCATATGTTCTGCCTTATGGTTGCTGAACCTTTGGTTACAAAACAAAAGAGGGAGCAAAATATGTTAGCAAGCGTTATTCAGCTGAAGGATAGAGCAGAAAAACATTGGAGCCCTTTAAGTTATGTCTAGGGCCACAATATAAAAGAAAAGTAATGAAAATATTCTGAAGAATTGTCATACAAACTCAAAATGTTTACTCTGTTTCCCTCTTTTATAGATGCAACTAGGCTTGTCGAGTTTGTCCAACACTTTCTGCTTTACTTTCAGGTTTTCAGCATCTGCAGTACTTTATTTTGATTTTTGAATAAAAAGGTAACTCTGAGTTGCTTTATATTCTGTTGGGATATTTTTTATGCCAAGTATAGATGATAAAACCAGATGCCTCTCAAGTTGAGCACAGATTACAAGCGTCACTGTTAAATTGGTTTTTCATTGTGCTACATGTAACAATGAGTACTTTCGGCTGAGCCTTGCTTTGGTCTCAAATGTGAGCGAAGGCTGCAAAGAAATTGTGCACATTTCTTGGGCAGGAAAGGCAACTGCACATTGATTTCAGCAATGAAAAGCTTGTCTCATATTCTAGCAAACAATGTGCTATTCATTCTTCTCACTGCAATAAAAGCTTGACTCTACATTTACCGCTGCATTTGAACATTTTTCTTTTTGAATTTTTATAAAGTATTTTCTGTCACTGTTCCTATAACTTCACAGCAACAGCAGACATGTTAATCAGCAAGAGGCTCAGAAGCTGAGTTAAACTGCTTTGACTGGGGGTTTAATAATTTGCCCGCAGTCACCCCTTCTATACGTTTAACAAAAATCAGATAAAAGGCAAATAGATGTAGAACATAACAGCATAACACTTCCAGGCCCTATTCACTCTTGTAGTCAGAGTTGTCATATTAGTGGCTACTTGGACCTATTTACATCTGCAGTAGGTTGATTACATTTGTAATTTTCTTTTATTGGATGGAGAGCTTGGGAGATGCAATTTACTCCATTCCTTGTCTATGCAAGTTGACTCACTGGCCAAGGTTCCGAGTACATGCAGTTATGATTCACATGAGAGTGACTTGACCAGCCCTTCAACTCTCCAATTCCCCAACCCTACACATTCTGTAATATTTGTGCAACATGCCTGAAATTAACATTGTGTGAAAAATGACAGATGTGAATCCATGCAGCACATTGTGTGATGATACCAGTGTTCAGTGCTAACATGCCACTTCAGTTAGGTGGAAGCTGCATGTAGTTGGTACAAAGTAAGCTGTATTATTATTGGTGAGTTAAATTACACATATTTACAAAACTTCATTCTCCACACTGCCAGATCTTTTTATGGTACATACACTTTAATTCCCTTTTGTGTAATGTTATTGAAGCTAAAATGATGATCTAATGATGAATTAACTTGTTTACTAAACAGCCAGTGATCTACTTTCATACCATGGACAGCCTCAACTTGTAATATGTATGGCTGCTCTAATTTTTTTTCAGAAGTTATAGCATCTCACAGTCATGACCAACAGTGTATTTCCTCATCCAGTACCACTTAACACCACTTTCCCAGTGAAGGTATTACCTCTTTGACTGAATGTTTAAAACTTGTCAGCTTTTGGTACTCCAATTGTATATTTAATTTCATGGTGTTGCTTTCAAACTGTGTAACCACAGCATATCCCAAAGGCCTAAAATGCTGCTTAGCTCAGAAATGCTCGAAACAAACTTTTCAATTAGAACCACCTCTGAGATTGGACAAAGAACATTTGCATTGTCTTCATGGATGCTGATGTCTATTTAGCTGTTCCTTCTGTAAGTACTTTAATCAGAATGAAATAGATATTTAATCAGAAAACTTTAAGTTTGGATGATGGAAATTGAACAATCTAATGTTCCTTTCTTGTGACTACTTCAGTCGTGAAATGATTTGGCAGGTATTGCAGGCTATGTGATATTCGGGTGTGAAATATGCAGTAACACAGATTTGCAAAACAACTCCTTATCATTTAGTTCCATAATGCCATTGTGAAAGTATCAAGAATTTTGAGGGAAAGTACAGTGGATAAAAGCACTGGCATGAGGGTGTGAATATTCCCCACCGAATAAAACAGAATGGAATGAAACTTCAAAGTGGCAGCTGAGGTGCTTTTGGCTCTTGGTGATGCAATCTGTACTCCTAGTCCAGAAGTGATCAATTACTTAGACTGCAATTCCACTGGCTCCACATTCTCATATCCCTTTTAATCTGTAATTCCCATCTTTCCATCTCTCTGCTACAGACCAGCTGGTGGCTCAGTGGTTAGTGCTGATGCCTCACAACACCAGGGACCTGGGTTCAATCCCAGCCTTGGGTGACTGTCTGTGTAGAGTTTGCATGTTCTCCCTGTATCTGTGTGGGTTTCCTCCTGTAGTCCAAAGATCTGTAGGTTAAGTGGATTAGCCATGGGAAATACAGTGTTATAGGGATAGGTTAGGGGTGAGTCTGGGTGTGGACTTGTTGGCTGAATGGCTTGTTTCCACCCTATAGGGATTCTAAGTTGCTGTTGGTCATTCAAAATCTTGAAATAAAAGGTATAGCAAAGAAAAGTTCTATAACAATGTTTGCCATGCCATTTTCATTAAGATACACAAAAACTAATCTGTTCTGTATTCCCCAGTGCCTGTCAGGATGGGGCATTTGTGAACAGCTGAGTCATCCACATTTCCCCTGGGGCAGGGTCTCTGCAAACATTGCAATCTGCTGGGATACAGATTGCTGTGAATCTCTGATAGCCTGCATGCTCATTTGAGCTGTGGCATCTTTTAAAAAACAACAAAAGTTACTAAAAAAAATTAAAAAGAGCAAAGTAAATTATGAAGGTAAGATCACACGGGTTAGAGGAATAGAGGATTGGCTTGCCAACAGAAAGCAGAGAGTCAGGATAAAAGGGTCTTTTTCTTGTTGGCAAAATGTTACTGGGGTGCAACATGTTTGGTCCTTGGGTCCCAACTATACACAATCTATTTTAATCACTTGGATGTGGGGATAGAAAATTCTATAGTCAATTTTTTAGATGACACTAAAATAATAGGGAAAATAAGTTGCAATAAAGAAGTAAGAAGTTAATAAATAGATATGGTTAGGCTAAGTGAATGGATCAGAATTTGGTGGATGAAGTCTAATGCAGATGAGTGTGAGGTTATCCATTTTGGTCACAGGATTACAGAGATAACTTTTTATCTAAATGTAGAGAAACTTTAGAGTGCTTCGGTGTAGAGGGATCTGGGGGTCCTCCTGTATGAATTGCAGGCAACTAGTATGCAGGTATGGCAGGTAATAATGAGGACAAATGGAATTTGCTAGAGGAATAAGGTGTTAAGTAGGGAAGTGTTGCTACAACTGTACAAGGCATTAAAAAGATCGCACCTGAAACATTTCATACAATTTTGGTCCCCTTACTTGAGGAGGATATAGTTGCATTGGAGGCAGTTCAAAGGACATTCACTATATTAATTCCAGAGATGGAGGGTTTGATTTATGAAGTGAGATTGAGCAGTTTAGGCTTATACTGTCTGGAATTTAGAAGAATAAGAGGATATTTAATTAGGTAAGAGGATATTTAATTGAGTACTTAAGATGTCAAAGGAGTTTGACCAAGTAGACAGACAAAGGATGTTTTCTCATGTGGGGCAATCTAGAATGAGAGGCTATAGTTTTAGAATAAGGGTAACAGGTTTAAACCAAAGATGAGGAGAAATTGCTTCTATCTGTGGAATTCACTAACTCAGAATGTGGTGGATACTGAGACATTGAATAAATTCAAGAAGCAGATAAACAGATTTTTAATTGGTAAACGGTTGAAGGGTTATGGAGGATGGACAGGGAAGTGGAGTTGAGGCTGAGATGAGATCATCCATGATCATATCAAAAAGCAGAGCGGGCTCAAGGTGTTGAATTGCCTATTCCTGCTCCTAGTTCTTATGTTCTCACGATGCCTGATCAAATGACGATTCTTGTTCATCAGAGGTCAGCAGTTGTTTGTATCCCCCAGGGTAATGCTGCATGGTTCGGCCAGGAGGCGAATCTTGAGTATCTGAAAGTAAGCTTGCAGGGCGGAGGGTTGGGGCGAAGGAAGGTGAATGGTATGGGGGTGTGGGGGCGGTTGGAGGAGGAGAGCAAGAAACCAACAGTTACACTTTTTGCAGCTTGGAATTCATGCCAGAGGCCTGGGTGAGGGTGAAGTGAGGTTTAAGAAGGTACATGAGGTGGGAACATAGAATCATTTGGTGTGTTCTTGGCAAAGGCAGATGCATCAGCTTTAGTCACTGGCAACATCATAATTCAGAGCAGACTCTCACTATAGAGCTCAAGCAATGCAAGTTGTCTGTATCCTCCAGTTCTCTCTGTTTCCTTCAGGAACGTATAACCTTGGTCTGCAAGGGAAAGGGAAGATTATGAGTGAGTCAGTGTTACGTGTAAGGGTTAATAAAACAAAGAACTGCGGATTCTGGAGATCTGAAACAATCAGAAATTGCTGTTTAAACTTAGCAGTTCTTGCAGCATCTGCAGAGAGAAAGCAGGTGTTTCGAGTCTCGTGATTCTTGATTGAAACTAGACATTCTGAACTAGAAGAGATTCTGATGAAGAGTCACTGGACTCAAAATGTTAACTCTCCTTTCTCCTCACAGATGCTGCTAAACCTGTTGAGTTTCAACAGCAATTTACAATTTTGTTTGCATTATCGTGCCTTCCATAGATGGTTGTACATAGAGACTACAAGAGGTGAAGATGAGCCTGTTAGCACTTGACAGTGTCTCTGAATGTTCAGTTGTTATGATTAAGATTGTGGGAGTTTACTGTTGCTTTAATGCCACTACTCCAAGGGTCACGACATAAAATAAAAATAGTTTGTTCAATTGCCAAGATGGCCATTTAAACTTTATCTATGTTAAGTTCTAAATTCGAAGATCTATTCACCAGATTTCTTATAAATGTAATTATAGGCTTCTGATCAAAACAAACTTATTCAATGAAGATGCAATAATGGTTAAAATAAGCAGTTAGTAATAAAGGAATATAAATGCTTTACTCTCTAATTATCCCCAAAAACACACATATTGTTGAAGACAGAAAAGATAAAGAATAGAATGCTCTGAAGTCTTTTGCACTGATGTTCCATCAGATGTGGTCAAATCATGATCACACATGGTTATCACCATACTCTTGCTTCAGATATACAATATTAGATGTTCCTTCAATCGTTCTTTTAGAGGAACGAATAGGTTTCATTCTGATGGTTTTCTTTTCAGAAATGGGAGTGATCAGCTGGGCAGCCCCTCCTCACCAGCTTCTAGTACCCACCCTGAAGCCCAGAGAACGTGTCTAATCCAGTTACTGTTCAAATAGCCTTGCAAGGTTCTACAGAAAAGCAAGCAGTTAGCACCAACCATGTGATTTCAAGAAAGCAAAAAAGAATTCCAATGTCTACAGTGACCTTTCAATTACTTATTTTATGGAAACTATTCCAGTTATTTCCACAAAACCTGAAACAAATATTTTTTTCCACAATCCTTCAAAACGTAAATCCTCCAAGCAGTATTAAACATCAGGCTTTGTCTTCGTACCATTAGCATGAGCTTTGATTGTTGATGAGTGAGTGTTGTGGTGCACTGAGCAGCAAAAGAGGTTGGTGGTGTAGCAGGTGGAGGATTTCATATGAAATGCATTTATTGACCTTCGCCAGAATGTTATCAATTCTTTTCTGCATTGCTTCCAGGTACCCAGGGTGAGACACTAGGAACTGACTCACTTGGGCACCTTCACCATTCTCTTAGAGTCATAGAGTCATATAGCATGGAAACTGACCCTTTGGTCCTATCAGACCACACTGAACATGTTCCCAGACTAAACTAGTCTCACTTGTCTGTTCCTGACCCATATCCCTCCAACTCTTTCCTATGAACTTATCCAAATGTGTTTTAAACATTGTAGCGGTACTTGCATCCATCACTTTCTCTGGCAGTTCATTCCACAAATGAACGACTCTCCATGTAAAAACATTGCCCCTCATATCCTTTTTAAATCTTTCTCATGTCACCTTAAAAAGCATGCCCCCTAGTTTTGAACTCCCCCAGTCTAGGAAAAAGGCCCTTACTATTCACCTTATCCATGCCCCTCGTGATTTTATGAACCTCAATAAGGTCACCCCTCAACTTCCTATATTCAAGTGAAAACAGTCCCAGTCTTTCCAGTCTATTTTTCTATCTCTAACACTCCACTCCCAGCAACATCCTAGTAAATCTTTTCTGAACTGTCTCCAATTTAATAATATTCTTCCCAAAGCATGGTGACCATATACTGCATGCAGTACTCCAGCAGAATCCTCATCAATGTCCTGTACAACCTCAGCATGATGTCCCAACTCCTATACTGAAAGCTCTGAGCAATGAAGGTAAGCATGCTAAATACCTTCTTAACCACCCTGTCTATCTGTGAAGCAAATTTCAAAGAATTATGTTCCTGAACTCCTAGGTCTCTCTGTTCTACAACACTACGCAGAGTCTTACCATTAATTGTAGAAGTCCTTTCCTTGTTTGTATTGCCAGGATGCAATACCTCACATTTATCCAAATTAAACTCCACTTGCCACTCCTCAGCCCATTGACCCAATTGATCAAAATATCTTTGTAATCTTAGCAAATGGGGAAGAAGGTGATCTATACCACCAACTTTGATGTCATCCACAAACTTACTAACCATGCCTCCTATATCTTCATCCAAATTATTTATATAAAAGACAAACAAAAGTGGACCCAATACTAATCCCTGTGGAACACTGCTGATCACAGGCCTCCAGTCCGAAGAACAACCTTCCACCGTCACCCTCTGTCTCCTATCATAAAACCAATTTTGTATTCAATTGGCAAGCACACCCTGAATCCCATGTGATCTAATCCTACTAATTAGTCTACCATGCAGAACCTTGTCAAAGCCTTTCCTAACATCCAAGTAAATAGCACCTATTGCTTTGCCTTCATCAATATTTTTGGTTAATCCATTTAAAAAAAAAGCTCAATCAATCTTCTCTGAGTGTGTCCTGAGGACCTCCCGGGCCCAAAGAAAACATCACTCTGAAAGTGGCCTGAATAGAACTATTTTTATAAAGGCTACCTTTATCAAAGCCACTGTGTTCTCAATAAACCCAGAGCATGTACAGGGTTCTGATGAATCAATAATTCTCATGGGTCATGAATATTCCGTGTATTTTGAGAATGGCTTGAAATTGGCAGATAATCTTCCTTTAGGTTTCCACTTTGGCTGCTTGAATGGTGCATGGCAGATTTTCAGTGATGTGTGCCAGACTTCCATCCCCAACTCTGTGTGACATTCAATGAGCTCCAGTTACCTCTCGCTGATGATCTGATTTGGAATTGTGATTGTCGAAAATCAACTTTTGTTCCCACTTTGTATTAAACATGTTATAACAAACTGATAGGATGGCTTGTGTGGGTAGAATGGTAACTAAAACCTTCATGTCATTCGTGTCATGAGATATGCCAGTGATATGGATAGGTACTGGCTTGCGTTTCCGTGTGATGCCTACTGTTTATGTAGATTGTGGTGTTTAAGAGCTGATGAATTGTTGACACCAATTTTAATTTGGGATAACTAGGTGTCTGAAGAGCACAAAAAGTTGTCTGTTATTATAGTTTCATATTAGAAATAATCAATCAATGCAGATACAATTTACTCCTATGTTTTTGTACACCTGCTTTGCTTGCTTTGTAATTTACCTACAAATCTCAGTATGATTACCAGTCATTTATTAATCTCTGAGAGTTGTCCCTTGGTCATGTTGGTGTAAGCAGTTGATGGGGTTTATTTCTAGTTTATCTGCTTTGTCAGTTATACACTCTCAGAGCTTTTGTGAGTGATTCAGACGTTCTTCATATATTATTGTATTGACCTTAAGGACAAGATCAGTTACCATCCAATGGTCATTAGTAGCTTTGAATGCACTACATCCTGGGGTGTTGAAGACAGGGAGCTGAGAGCTATTTCTAATATGAAAGGAATACTTTCTACTTCAGTGATCCAGTTGAAAAGTAATGATGGTCATGGCAATGGCAATTATTTTCTCGACAGAAAAAAGGGAGAAGCTAGTTGCTGAAGCCTGTAAGAAGTATTTATCACAAACCACTTCTTCAAAAAGCAATAAACCCGAATGCTGAAAATAAATGAATGCTGCTGCTGGGAACAAATTCTGTAGCGTGTTGTTGAAAAATAAATGTCATCTAAAGAATTCTTCCATGACGGTGTTGATAGCACCATCCATTCTTCGTGTGACAATAGTCCAATTTCAGAAATCTCTTGATGTTACAGGGTAACAAATGGAAGTTTAATTTCCTATCAACTTGGGGGAAGAAAACTCAAACTCTTTTCTTGTGAGAGAATCAGTCTTGCTCTAAGTCTGAGCTATATTGTAAAGGCTCTTTAAAGATTTCACTGAGTGGGAATGGAACATATTAAAGATAGTCTTACTGGTAATCAATATTCTGTAAATGAACATTCTCTTCACCAATGTATTTGATCAATGCAACACATTTCAAAATAGACATTGCTATCTCTCCTGTAAGTGATTGAGAATTGGCAGCTGTAGGCTGATTAACTTGAATTGAACATACAAAACAGAGACATATGGGACAAATCATGTACAAATGTTTCCCATAATTATAGTGGGTTCGGCTGTTAAAATTCTAAAATGTGGCAAATAGGTTTCTAAACTATGTAAACCAAATGCTGAAGATGTGTGGCAGTGTTGATAATGAATTATTTCTGGAGAGGTGAACTTAATCTGTTCAACACTGATTGTGTGGAGGATTCTATCTTTTGTCACTATGTTATTTCTTAGATAGGGTCTCCAGAGAACACAGTTCACACTGAATGCTTCCAGTGCCTGGATTTGTTCCTGTTGTTTGTGAAAAACAGCTTGTGATGTACAGATATTAATTAATTCACTTTGAAATTGAGCCATTAGGACACGTGGTGCAGCAGCAGTCTTCCACCTCTAAGGTAGGAAGCCCAGATTCAACTTCTATCTGCATCAAAGGTGTTAATAGTGTCCCCGAACAAGTTGATTCAAATGAAAAAAGCCCTGAAGTGGAGCGACTGACTTCTACTCAATGGAACTGTTCCGTCAGTGGTTCCATTTGGAACTATTTGTAGCTTAACTTTATTTTACACTCACAATGCAATTAGAGTGAATGAGACCTTGTAATGTTGTCTATATATGTGATTCATTATTGGTTTTCAGTCGATGCAGACCACATGACTTCTTAACTTAGCCTTGTAAGATTTCTGTCAAATTTCACATATTGAATTGAACAGTTGGATGTTTTTCCCAATTATTGGAAAACATTTAAAAAAAACAAACTATCCAACTGGAGCCAATCTGGTAGCACACCAAGTGAGAGCACTAACATGCAGTGCCAGAGCAAGAGGAAACATAGGTTCGATTGACACCATTGCTGTGGCCAGATGTCCAGCTGAGCCCAGATGCTTTCCTGCCAGTGGGAGGTCAAAGATCAAAGCACAATTCACCTTTCACAGATTCTAATATATCGAAACTGAACTTCAGTTTGCTTAATTGTTGAATCAGTGCTTCAACTTGTTGTTTGATTCATTAACTATATATTTCCTGTAAATTTATCTTCAGATTTCTTTGTAGGTTTTCAAGACTCCCGTCATTCACAAGTGACTCCTTTTCCTGAAACTCTCGCAGAGGCCAGACTTTCTTCTCTTTGTAACCTGCTGCATATTTAAAGTTATATTCAGTATATAAAAATGAAATGATCCGTTTGCAATCTTGTCACCTCTTATGCCAGGTTCACCTTGTAATTCTGCTACATCACTGTCATTCTCTCTAGAGAGGTGAAGGTAATCTGTTCAACATTGCTTGAGTGGAGGATTCTGTCTTCCTTTGTCACTACATTATTTCTTAGTCAGAGTCTCCAGAGAACATGGTTCACATGGATTGAATGCTTCAAGTGCCTGGACCTGTTTCTGTTGTTTGTGAAAAATAGCTTGTCATGTACAGATACTGGTGTCAACATGCTAGAGCTGCATCCTTAGCATATCTGAGCCTGAAGAGATTTGCCATGTGTATTCAGAATTTTCTTTCCATAACCTCTTGTAGACAGAGAAATTCTTCACTTTTGTGCTGTTCCTGAAAGTAAGGCTTGAAAAGGAAAATAGACTGTGTAGGCAATAATGGGGATTGAAAGAGAAAAGTAGAGAGTGTGTGCTTACTAGTAATCACAAAGTACGTACTAATAGTTAGATATACTTACAGATACAACATATGAATATGTTTTGATACAACTGGATAATAAATCACATGTATTAGTTTGAACATAATTGGATAATATAGCCATGTGTGCTAATTTGGAATGTGAACTACGTGAACACGGTTAGGTTGGAAGATTGTTATCTGTAAAAATGGTATTAAACTTTTTACCTGTAGGAAGTATTTGAACTGTATGCCAATTTTTGAAGTGTACACTTCCCATGGTACGTTTTAATAAAGAAACATAAGTCTCATATAGTCTAAGAGGAAATAAAGTTTTAAACTCTCCCTTTCAGGCTCATTTCAGATTTTGCTGCATTGTTTCCTCAATAGAACATGTCTACTCTTAACTTAATGTTTCTCTAGAGTCAGAATCATCTGTTGATAATTTACTTCCAATTTCAAAACATGAATGCAACCTGGAAGAGGAAAACGTGGTCCTGAGCATCAAGATCAGTATAAATGCAGTCAAGACAAGGAAGGATGTAGTTCAGGGTAAACTGAGAAACACATGATTAACAGTGACTGCCCATTCACATACATATTTATTCACATATGCATGTAAGGAACTTGCTGATTCATAATCTTTATTCATGCAATTTTTCAGTCTTTAATAAGCCATACACAGAGTCAGTTTCATGATCACCACATCCACTAAACAGCTCGCAAACACACATAAATGTCAACTGTTGGACAGGAATTGTGCACATGAGATTAGTCCATGTGCACCACCATTTCCTAATCTTGCCCATTAAAGTCACCAAAATCCCAGAGGATCAGATTGCTCTCTCGTTAGACAGAGATGACTGCTGTTGAGTTTAACCTGTGGGTCTCCATACCTTAGGTGAGGGGTGAGGTTGAGAAGGTAAGAACATTATGGTGACCTCAGCAGAGGAGGAGATTGATCCTGCATTGTCAGTTTCACTCTGCATCAAAAACCAGCCATCTAGCCAATTGATCCCACCTCCCAACTCCTCTAGCTATTAATATGGAAAGGGAAAGGGGTGGAAACCTAGCAAAATAAAACCTATGATTCTTTTCCTGACCTTTGCACGCTGGAAATGGACATTTCCCATGGGATAAGCTCCCTATTACCCCATATCTTGTCGCATCATTACAAACCTTCCACAGCGGCACAGTGACGCAGTCATTAGCGCTGTTGCCTCACAGCACCAGGGACCCGGGTTTGATTCCACCCTCGGGCAACAGTCTGTGTGGAGTTTGCACATTCTCCATGTGTCTGCATGGGTTTGCCCCAAAAACTCCAGTTTCCTCCCACAGTCCAAAGATGAGCAGGTTAGGTGGATTGGCTCTGCTAAATTACCCATAGTGTGCAGGGATGTGCAAGCTAGGTGGATCAGCTGTGGGAAATGAAGGGATACAGAGTTAGGGTAGGGGGATGGGTCTGGGTGGGATGCTCTTCAGAGGGTCAGTGTGGACTCGATGGGCTGAATGGCCTGCTTCCACACTATAAGGATTCTAAGTCTCTCACTAGTACAATGGCATCAACACAATATTACACTTCTATTGAAGCAACTCTCATGTATCAACTTGAATGGGCTTCCATCCTTTCTTTTTAAAAAATGATAAGGATTAAACATCTTCTAGAGAAGCAAAACTGTCTTAAGAAAACATCATATTCATTGCACTTGTATTTAAATGAAATTGCAAAACTGCAAAATTGTAAGCTTCCTGTTAATTTAAAAACACTTTGAACATTAATTATTGCCCATCCATAAATGGTGAAGTTGGTGTAAGCTGCCTTCTTGAACTGTGGCAGTCCTTTGGGTGTAAGGACTCTGATAGTTATGAATAGAGTTCTAGGATATTGACCCAGGGAGACTGAAGAAATGACGATATTGTTCCTGTTAAATAAAGGCTTCAGGAGCCTAGAATAACCTTACAATGACGCCACAGATCTGCACCTCACTGAGCATTCATAGCACAGTTAGAACACGTTGAAGAATTTCACCCACACTAAGATAAAATTCTCTGGATCAAACGCAGACAACATTTGGAGTCATAGAGTCATAGAGATATGCAACATGGAAACAAACCTTCAGTCTAACTCATCCATGCCGACCAGATAGCCTAAATAAATCTAGTCCCATTCGCCAGCATTTAGCCCATGTTAACCAATGCCCTATGCAGCTGCAACTTGACGTGTTCATGTTCAAATAGAGGGCATAGGTTTAAGGTGAGACGGGAAAGATTTAAAAAGGACTCGGGGAGGTAACTTTATCACGCAGAGGGGGGTATGTGTACGGAACAAGCTGCCAGATGAAGTGGTGGAAGTGGGTACAATTACGACATTTAAAAAGCATCTGGATGGGTTTATGAATAGGAAGGGTTTAGAGAGATGTGGGCCAAATGTTGGCAAATGGTACTAGGTTTTATTGGGATGTCTGGTCGGCACCGATGAGTTGGAACGAATTGTCTATTTCTGCGCTGTATGAATTTATGTCTATGACTCTATAACTTGAAGAAGATGGATATTCTGTAATTAATAATATTAAATCAGAGTTGATATATTACTTAGTATTCATGCATAATAAATGGTGTTATTTTGAAGCCTAAGCCTAAGACAATTCTTGACTTTGCCTTCTCCTAAACTGGTCTTTCTTGAACACAAACTCATGGAGTGACATCAAACGATACGATTAAAGTTTCACGTCAGGGTGGTCAGTGGCTTGTAGGGGTACCTGCAATAGATATATTGTTCCCATCTATCTATTGGTCTTATCCTCCCAGATTTCAAAGGAGCTGTGAAAGGAAGCTTTGCAAGTTGTTGCATTGTATTATGCAGATGGTACACACACAGCTGCCACTTGGTGGAGGAGTGAATGTTGACAGTGGTGTTTGGGGTGCCAATCAAGTGCACTGCTTTGTCCTAGAAGACACTGAGCTTCTTGAGTGTTATTGGAGCTGTACCCATCTAGGCAGGTTTGACAAAATACTCATTCAAACCATTCATCCCAAATCATTCATCCCAAATTTTGTCAACCTGCTAATATGAGGAAATGGCTTGAATAATTCTAAATCTTTAAATTTTGTAATGAAGAGTGGCAGTTTCTGTAATTGTCAGATTAGTTCCATAGTAACACTTTAGTTCTGAGTTAGAAGGTCAGAGATTCAAGGTCTGCTTCAGAACTGACAGGGTGCTGCAATGTTGGCGATACAACGTTTCAGATGGGATGTTACTCAGGCCTTGTTTTTGCAACCAAGTTGGCTTAAAGCATCGAGAAGCATTATTTGAAAAGCAACAAATATACCAGTGTGCTAGCTAACACTGAGATTACTACGAAGAACTTTCCATCTCAACCTCTTCCCTCACCTGATGGATGGTGACCCTCAGATTAAACCACCACCAGTTTTCTCTTTCTACTGAGAGAGCAATTTTTTTTCTTGTTTCAATTTGGAATGTTTGAAGATAAGCTTACTTAGAATTTGTAGACAGAGTAGATGATAGCATAAAATTACAAAGGAATATTGATAGACTAGCTGAATGGGCAAAAAAATATAGACAGCTAGATTTCCATGTAAGCAAGTGTGAAGATATCCATTTTGGACTAAAAAAAGGATAGATAAGGACACTTTCTAAATGGTATGAAATTAAATACAATGGATGTCCAAAGAGGCATAGCGTTCAGGTGTATAGATCTTTAAAATGTCATGAACAGGTGCAGAAAATAATCAAAAAGACTGATGGAATACTGTCCTTTATATCCAGAATACTGAAATGCAAGAATGCAGAAGCTATGCTGCAGTTATACAAAACCCTGTTTAGATCCCATGTGGAGAGCTGTGAGCATGGAAGGATACACCTTAGGAAAGATATATTGGCCTTGGAGGGAGTACAATGTAGGTTTAGAAGGATAATGCCTGGAGCAGGGATTATGTTAAGTGGAGTGATTATCCAAATTAGGCCTATTTTGCAAAGTTTTAGCAGGTTATGAGATGATCTGATCAAAGTTTTCAAGATAATAACAGGCAAAGACAGGATCGATAAAGATAAACTACTTCTGCTGACTGGAGATTCTATAACTAGGGGGCATAATCCGAAAATTAGGGCTAGTCCATTCAGAGAGATGCTCGGAAGCACTTCTACACACAAAAGGTGTTAATGTTTTTGACCTCACTTCCACAAACAGCAGTTGATGCTAGATGAGCTGTAAATTTTAAATCTGAGCTAGCATATATTTTTGTTCAGCAAAAGTATTAAGGGATAGAGACCAAAGGCAGAAACATGAAATTAGGTCACAGATCAGCTATGATCACACTGAATGGTGCAACAGCCTCAAGGGGATAAATGGTCTACACTTGTTCCTGTGATTCTATGTTCAGTGCTCCAAATCAATCAGCAATAATCAGATGGGGAATCTAAAAGAAAAATTGACCCATTTAATTTCTGAAGAAGGGTCTAGGCCTGAAACGTCAGCTTTCCTGCTCCTCTGATGCTACTTGGCCTGCTGTGTTCATCCAGCTCTACACCTTGTTATCCCATTTAATTACGATTGTTTTTCCCTGAACTAACTCGAAGACTGGAATTTGAAACTTACAATATAAAAATAAGGGGCTTGCGTTAGCAGAGTGCTTCCACGTGGAGGACAGAAACACGAATTAAAAATATAGAAAAGGAATCTTAAATGTCATCTCACACCTCCACAAATCATGCAAGAGAATTCAGTAAAACCTCTTTCCTATATCCAGGCCAAAGCAAGAACCATAAGCTGGAGCCTTTAACTACTGGAGATCTTTCTCCAAAGGAGACAACCAACCCTTCATAAGTCTGTCCAAATCTTTCTGTCCTCAGTCTACTGTTAATGTAGTAACTGATTATTATGTGAAGGTGATGTTATTGAATTTCCCATATATTTAAACTATATTGGATACTCATTTTGTCAACACAGTAGGTTCATGCAGTATAAAGGATGAACTGTAATAATTGTCTGTGATGTTATAGAAGGAAGTGACATATACTCATGATTAGAGAAAGAGAAAGTAGTTCAGAAAAAAGTTATTTTCCATTCACTTATGGGACGTGGGTATTGCTGGCTAGCAACATTTGTTGCCAAGTTGAAGATAATGGTGAGCTGCCTTCTTGAACAGGCGTGGTCCTATGGCATTGGGGGCTAAGTTCTAAGATTTTGTCCAAGTGACACTGAAGGAATGGCAATATAGTTTTAAGTCAGGATGATATGTGGTGTGGGGGGGAACTTACAGGTTATTTCCTTGCATCTGCTGTCTTTGTTCTTCTGGGTGGTAGGGCTCACAACTTTGGAAGGTGCTACTGAAGAAGGCTTGGTGAGTTTCTGCAGTGCATCTTGTAGATCGTATAGGGTGCTACAGTACATCGAAGATCAAAAGAGTGAATGTTGAAGGTGGTAGACAGGGGCCACTAAAGCAAAACATTTTGTCCTGGATAGTGTCAAGCTTCTTGAATTTCATTTGGTCTCATCTGCAAATGTAATAACTATACCTCCTATGTTCACATCTGAATCTTTTATATAAATGCCCAAAAAGCAGTGGACCTAGCACCGATCCTTGTGGGACACTGCTGGACATAGGCCTCTAGTTTAAAAAGCAACCCTCCACAATCACCCTCTGTCTTCTACCTTTGAGCCAGCTCTGTATCCAAGTAGCTAGTTCTCCCTCTATTCCGTGTGATCTAACCTCTGCTAACCAGTCTACCATGAGGAACCTTGTCAAATGCCTTACTGAAATCCATATAAATCACGTCCACTGCTCTGCATCCATCAATCCTCTTTTTAACTACTTCAAAAAAACTCAATCAAATTCATGAAACACAATTTCCCAAGCACAAAGCCATATTGACTATTCCTAATCAGTCCTTGCCTCTTCAAGTAGATGTAAATCCTGTCCCTCAAGATTACCCTCCAACAAATTGCCCACCACCAATGTCAGGCTCACTGGTATACATTTCCCTGGCTTTTCCTTACTACCATTCTTAAATAGTGGCACTGTGTTAGCCAACCTCCAGTCTTCTGACACCTCATGACACCACTTTCAATAGGCCCACAAATATCTCAACTGATAAAGACAGGCACGCTGTATGCCTTCTTAACCAACCTATTAACATGTCCAACTAACTTCAGGGATCTGTGGACAAGCACCTCAAGATCCCTCAGTTCTTCTGAGCTTCCCAATTTCCTGCCATTCTTTGAGTACTCCCTTGTCTTGTTACTTCTTCCATCACCTCTCATTTATCAGGCTTAAATTCCATCTGCTATTGATCTACCCAACTGACCAACCCATCTATACCTTAATCCAAAACCTTCCACCTCATTGTTAACCACCTGGCCAATCTTTGTATTATCCTCAAACTTACTTCTCATTACCTCCCCCACACATTCTCATCTACATCATATATGAAGATCACAAACAATAAGGGACCCAGCACTGCTGCCAGTAGAATGCCACTGGATAATAGTCTCCAGTTACACAAACAGATTTCTACAACCATCCTCTGTCTCCTGTCACTAAGCCCAATTTTGGATCCAACTTACCAAGTGTTCTCTGAGCTTTTATTTTGTCTTTCAGTTCAGGGATTTTGTCAAAGGCCTTACTAAAATGGATAACAATGAATCAAAATGGGAATGGTTAGCTGTGACAGTGAGTGGAGTTGGGGCTGGAGGAGAGCAAAGCAGTTGGATTTCTCACTCCTGATCGGTCTGCTACTGGACCACAGCATTGTGGTGACTTCCAGCAATTGATATCCTCTCATTGCTTGTTTTACAGACTCTTGAATGCAGATACAATAGTCACAGAATTAACTCAAAATAAATGATCACTTTCAGGAGCGGAGGGATGAAAATTGAAATTACCATGTTTTGTAGATCACTATCTAAAGGAAATAGCTGTAACTCCAATATCATCATAAAGATACATTGTATGAACCTGAGGGAGGTATAAAATGTCATAGGTACGCTGCAAACACTGTATTCCCTGTGCTTTCTCCTCCTGTTTCCCTCATCTCACTCAGCCACACACCAGCTGTAGTCAACGTCCCATCACCATTCATTATTTATTTGGTCTCCTGAAGAATATTTGGAGAACATGTTTTCAAATGTGTGGACTTAATGGCCATAAACTTCATTCCCAGTGGCTCTTTGCCATGAATTGCTTTTCCCAAGATTAATGATTTGAGCTTGAGCCCGACATGGAACGTTTAGCTGAAAAACATACCTCAGGCTCCCTGCAAGTCTGTTAATAACCTTAGCACCTTTTGCTTTATGTAATGATGATGCAGAGATTACGTTACCTCTTATAGGCCCATAAAAATACTTGCCATTTTCCCATATGGAACTTCATAAAGACACAATATTCATTTCTGGCAGGCAGCAAGGGCTGTATTTGAAAGTGTTCAAATGACAGTGCCAAATTGAGTTAGCTTTTCATTTCCACTTTTCTCTCCTTAAAGCAGTAGTTCAACACTGGAACACAACTTTATGGCAAATGGTTTCCCATTGGTGCCTTGGGATATAAGTGGCAGATCTTCTGGTAAGTCCACTCATTGTGGCTCATCTCCACAACGGAGCAGTTTCAAAACTCAGCACAAACTTGTCGCTGCCCAGCAGTCAGTCACACTTACATAGCCCATGAACAGGAGGCACTGGGTAACAAACAGGACAGGACCTCATTTCTCCTGAATCTAGAGGTTTGTTTGGGCAAGTGCCCAGTGAGATCACCTTGCTCAGTATGGTCCAGGGCTGGAATCCAGAAACAGTATGGTTCAATGTCATTAGGTGTGGTGCAGTTACTCATTTGAGCTGCCTTAAAAGTTCATAAATCAATTTTTGTAAAAATAAATAATTGGAGTCCAGACAAATTTCAGTTATGAAATGTTTTATTCCACATTTTAATTATTTTTTCCTTTCAGTGTTGTGATTATTTTAAGTATTTTAAGTATTTCTTGGAAGTAGAGATTTGTAGGTTATTTTTTAAGTGTTCTGTAAGAATCATTTAAAGCGTACTGCAAACAAACGTACTTCGAGGTATTCAGAGTAAGTTTATTACTCAATTGATTTGAGACCCTGGGTTTAAACAGCTGGCTTATTTTCACTTTAAAGCTCCTTGAGAAATCTATTTGTTCTGTCTGCAGTTGTATAAATGGTACCTGTTGGCAAAGTCAGTCAACCTTACAATTTAATTTTATTTGTATGCAAACACTTTGACTCATTAAGGGTGAAGTAATGACAGAATTCATTCAGGCATAAATTAGTAAGTGTTATGTTTAGTGACCAAGGACACTTCTTTAGCTCCAAGAACTGAATTTAGCTGAGCATGCAATATTCAAACTAATTATCAAATAACAAACACTTTCTCAGAAAGATGAGCCACCCATTTTGTGTAGTGGCTGAAGAATATTGTTCTATTGTAACAAAAGGTGTTAAGTGATCATAAATAATGTAGAATGGAGAGTAAAATACAATATGGGTGGTGGTTGTATCTGTGAAGTAATATGTGAGGAGTTGGACTTTAACTTGGTAGCGCGCTGAGTTGGGGTCCGACGTGTCCAGTTGTGTGTAGGAGCAAGTGCAACCTGCCCGTCAGTAGCTTCTTGGCCAAGCTACTACATTTTCAGATAGTTTCATGGTTGGCCAAGTAGCTTGAACAGGCTTAATGTGAAACCACATAATACGATTTCAACTCTAGTAATTACAGGGCACTCCAGAATGTGGTAGTTTGGGATAGAGTTTGGAAACAGAGGAGGTGTAAGAATAGAGTTCAGCTTGTGGATTTGGCTTTGAAAGTGCTTCAAAGACATAAGCAGGGCAGGAAAGGTGAACACATTCACCTACATACTGATATATGTGAATCACCGTAGGCGTCTCACTCTGCCCTGCTCCAAATTATCACTCCTCGATCTAAGATAAACTGCAGTTACACGCTTCCTCACACTTCTATTTATCCTCTATCACTGACACCCATTCACATCTGTAAACAGTACCCATACCAGTTCCTTTGTCATCCTTAGATAACCTCCATGCATCTAATCAACATGTGTTATTGTTTTCATTCATTTATCTTTTTTCTTGCTCCCTGGCAGGAGAGGAGATCACAGGAGGGAGAGACAGAAAAACATTTGTGATCCTCCAGCCACCTTGCAATGAACAGCTCAAGAGGCAGAGTTTTTAGAATTCAGTGGGTTCTCAACACATCTAGCCATTCGAGTGGGAGAGATGGGGTTGGGGAGAAGTGGTGGGATTTGGTGCATCCATCTCCAAGGTGACAGAATTAAATATGAGATATCAAAATAGTTTACAACACTCACTCATCCTGGATTTGGGCAAGACAAGTATCAGAGAGAAAGAAAGTGTAGGTTAAGTAATGGGCTTTCAGAGGGAGAGGGGCTATGATGAGTGAATGTGATATCAGAAGGAGGGAGAGTGAGAAATTTCAAGCAGAAATGGAAATGAAAATAACGACTGAGAACAGAAAGTGACTGGAGCCAGAAGCTTTTGCCTGTGCTGTGGCGTGTTTGGTAGCAGGAGACATTTAATCAGGTGGGAGGGTAGCTGAGAGCCTGCCTCTCCCATGACTTAAATCCCTCCCACCATTACACTCTTTAGGCCTGGGATCCAGTAACAATCTTCTGCCTTGTGTGATGATGCATTTGGCAGCAGACACCACCTTCTCAGTGATACTGTCATTTAATCATGCTGCCAGCATCAAATTGGTCATCAGTTCTCCTCTGAGTGGGACCTCCCAGCCCAGCTTCCTCCTTGTAGTGGCAATACCCAACCACTTCAAAAGTCCTTTTGACATGTGATGGAGTAAGCTTTCCCAGAAAGAATTGCTCATGGACTCTTGTCTCCATGACATTCTGGTCTGGGATTCCATAGAAAGAGGATTGTGTTCGGTGAATGGTGGATAAAAGAGGGAAATGTGGCTGTGTGAATTTGGATAAAGGGAATTATGTGGACTGGGATTTATGAAATGCTACTTGAGTTGGAAAATGGATTGCATATAGGCATCTGTATTTTCTGCAGAGCTGAGAGATCAAGAACATAAAATGCAGGAGCAAGTGTAGGTTATTCAGGCCCTCAAGCCTGCTCAGTCTTTTCAATAGGATCATTGTTCATCTGGCTGCAGGCTCAACTCCACTATCCTGTCTGTCCCCCAGAGCCATTGGTTCCCTGGTCAATCAAAATATACCTAACTCAGCTTTGAATATATTCAATGATCCAGCCTCTGCTGCTCTCTGGAGAAGGGAATTTCACAGGCCAACAAACTTCTGAGAGAAAATAAAATTACGTCATCTTAGTCTTAACTGGGAGGCCTCTAGTTTTTAAGCTATTCTCCTTGGGTTCTAAACTTCCGAAGAAGTAGCAACATGGTGCATAGAAGCAAAGCGGCAGCACTGAGAAAGGAAATAGAATCTTCACTAATTTTAGTAGGATATTGGGGCACTATGCCTATTACTAGTAATATAGAATAACGGTAAATTATATTATTTGTTAATTTTGAGTGAAGTCTGAGTTGTACAAGTATGATTATTAGTTATCAATACATTTTAATGAGTTACCATTGGCTATTCATCGAATCAATGTACCTCCCATCTCTGATTCCTTTAGTTCATCCTCAACTTTAGCTTCTCCTCTTCGCTTGATCATCATTCTTGTGCAACAGGAGCAGTCATGATTCCACAAGCAAATATTCCCAACAACCAACGAGGATCTAGCCTTTAGAAGGCGATTGCAGTAAAATCTCTGGATCAAATTTGAGATCAAATTGCAGCCATCACGTGTTGAGGACAGATCAACTCTCCAGGAATACCACCAATCAGAGCCGGTAAGTAAGACCATAACACCATAAAACACAAGAGCAGAAGTATGTAATTCAGCCCATTGAATCTGCTCTGCAGTTCAATACAATCAAGGCTGATCTGATAAAAAAAAACAAAAGAACTGTGGATGCTGGAAATTAGAAACAGAAATAGAATTTGCTGGAAAAATTCAACAGGTCTGGCAGCAACTGGAGAGAAGTCTGAGTTAACATTTTGGGTCCAATGACCGTTCTGAAGAAGGGTCACTGGACCAAAACATTAACTCTGATTTCTCTCCACGGATACTGCCAGACCTGCTGAGTTTTTCTAGTAATTTCTGTTTCTGTTTGTGATTATCCTCATCTCCACTTTCCTGCCTTTTGCTCCATAGCCCCCGATTACTTTACTGATTAAAAATCTATCTCAGCCTTGAATATTCTTAACTACCCAAACTTGACAGCCTTTTGTGGTTCAGAATTCCACAGATTCACTACATTCTGGAAAAGAAATTTCTCTTCATCTCTGTCTTAAATGGGTGATCCTTTACTCAGAAATTATGTATTTTGCTCCTCGACTCTTCCACAAGTGGAAACAACTTCTCACCATCTATTCTGTTAATACCCCTAAGAACCTTACATGGTTCAATAAGATCATCTCTCATTCTTCTATATTCCAATGAGTACTGACCCAACTCATTCACCGTTTCCTCATAAGACAGTCCGTCCATACCTGTACCAGCCTTGCAAACATTCTCCAGACTGCCTCCAATGCCAGTACAGTTTTCCTTTGATAAAGGGCCCAAAACTGTTCACAGTATTCCTGCTGTGGGCTGACTAATACCTTGTATTGTTTTAGCAAAACCTCCTTACTTTTATCCTTCATTCCTTTTGAAAGAAAGGCCAACATTCTATCTGCGCAACATGAAAGTTGAGACCAATTGGTATATGGCCCTCCATTTTTAAAAAAAAATTGGGCAGTACAGAAAGGATTTCCTCAACTGAGGGTGATGTCATTGGAACATTTTCCACTTGGAAAAGTTTAAATTATTGATCTTTCAGCTGAAGATCCTGATCCATAAGGCTTTGAGAGAATTGATATGTATCAACAGGCTGCACATTGATTGGATAAGACGGTAAGACTAGGTGAAGTAGCACTACTGTGGAATTAAATTAGACAGATTGTCTCCAAAGTGGATTCCCTGTGAAGATATTAGTTAATTTAGCAGCTTTGAGTTTTTTAGATCTTAGCTTCTGTTCAGTTCTTCTCCTTCCAACACTGCAAACATATTGGTAAAAGCGATTCCATCTGTATTGGCTGGAGGAAATACTAGTTTAGATTCAGTTGCAGTTCAGCAGGATTTCTTTAACTTCCTTCATTTTAATTGTCACTCCCTCTGCACAATACGGGTAATCAATATCTCCATGGAAGCACCAAAGCCTTACTTTTAACAACTTGGCAGGAATGATGTTGAGCAGTGGAGGAAAAGACTTTTGGGCAGTTTGTTTCCTTCCTTCATTGCAAACAACAAATCAAAGCAAGACAAAACTTACCTCTGGCATAGTAGTACTCCTAACAGAGAGTCAGTCACCAACTGTCTTACCATCTTTGACTGCTCCATATCCCTCATCGCCCTTGTTCACTGAGTTGTCAAACTTTCAACAGTTTCTATAATTGATACTCAGTGCTATTCCCTCCTCTTGTGAACATGGGAAATATAATTAAGAAATATTGCTAGGAGGCATGGAGAACTTAACATTCATTGAGAAACTCAAAGCATTGTGTAAGGCTCGTTATCCTAGATTTTCCATTCTAACGCTAACCCAAAATAGTACAATGTATTTCATGTACATTTATATGTGGATGAACCCACTGGGATTGACTATGTTTCAGTAATGCCACCAGCTCTCAGTGTCACAATTAACAATCTTTAGAGGCCTTCACTGAAGGGGCTGGGGTGGTAACTGTTCCTGTGGAATTTGGAAATAGGGATATAGGAACAACAGTAGGCCAGTCAGCCCTTCGAGCTTGTCCCACCATTCAGAGCTACCTTAAACAGATTAAGCCTCCATAGAATTCTGTGGTACAAAATTCCAAAGGTCCACATGTTTTGTGTGAAAAAATTCTCCTTATTTTGTACATAACTGGTAGTCCCCTTACTCTGTGTCAGTTACCCAGACAGATCAAAGGAGGTCATTGATCCTTCTCCCTATTCCCCCTCAAACAGCCCTTGCTTTAGTTCAAAGGTCCAAGGATTCAAAGGGTGATTTATGTAGAGAAAACTTCCAGTCCCTAGAAATAGGATATATCGATAAGTCCTCATGAAGGGACAATCCTTGTCATGGGGGCAGTGTTCATGAGACATGTCACTTTCAGTTGTAAGATGAACCAGGGCAGGAGGAAGAACGTAAGAACATAAGAACCAGGAGCAGGTGTAGGCTATCTGGCCCTTCGAGCCTGCTCCTCCATTCAATAAGATCATGGCTGATCTTTCCATGGCCTCAGTTCCACTTACCCACCCTCTCACCATAAAACCCTTAATTCCTTTGCTGTTTAAAAAAAATCTATCTTAGCTTTAAAAACATTTAATGAGGAAGTTTCAACTACTTCACTGGGCAGGGAATTCCACAGATTCACAACCGTTTGGGTGAAGAAGTTCCTCCTCAATTCGGTCCTAAATCTGGTCCCCCTAGTTTTGATGCTATGCCCTTATGTTGTAGTTTCACCTGACAATGGAAACACTCCTCCTGCTATCTTACACATTCCCTTCATAATTTATACGTTTCTATAAGATCCCCTCTCATTCTTCTAAATTCCAATCAATATAATCCCAGTCAACTCAGTCTCTCCTCATAAGCTAACCCTCTCAACTCCAGAATCAACCTAGTGAATCTCCTCTGCAACCCCCTCCAGTGACAGTACATCCTTTCTCAAGTAAAGAGACCAAAACTGCACGCAGTACTCCAGGTGTGGCTCACCAGCACGCTATACATCTGTAACATAACCTCCCTGCTTTTAAACTCAATCTCTCTAGCAATGATGGACAAATTTCCATTTGCCTTCTTATTTACATGTTGTGCCTGCAAACTAACCTTCTGCAATTCATACACAAGGACACCCAGGTCCCTCTGCACAGCAGCATGCTGCAATTGTTTTTACATTCAAATAATAGTCCTTTTAACTGTTATTATTACCAAAATGAATGACTTCATATTTGTCAACATTGTACTCCATCTGCTAGACCTTAGCCTACTCACTTAAACTATCCGTATCCCTCTGCAAACTTTCAGAGTCCTCTGCACACTTTGCTCTACCTCTCATCTTAGTGTTATCTGCAAACTTTGACACACTACACGTGGTCCCCAACTCCAGATTATCTATGTAAATTCTAAACAATTGTAGTCCCAACACTGATGTCTGAGGCACACCACTAGTCACTGATTGCCAACTAGAAAAGCACTCATTTATTCCTACTCTTTGCTTCCTGTTAGTTAACCAATCCTCTATCCATGCTAGTACATTTTCTGTAATGCTGTGTACTTATCTTATGCAGCAGCCTTATGTGCAGCACCTTGTCGAATGCCTTTGGGAATTCTAGATACACCACATCTATTGGGTCCCCTTTGTCCATCGTGCTCGTAATGTCTTCATAGAATTCCAGCAAATTAGTTAAACATGACCTGTCCTTCATGAACCTATGCTGCATCTGCCCAATGGGACAATTTCTATCTAGATGTTTTGTTATTCTTCCTTGATGATAGATTCAAGCACATTCCCCACTACGGAAGTTAAGCTGTAGGGAGTTCTGGTTTGTGTGATCAGTAACCCTACCGGAACTCTCAGGCAGCCTGGATCACCCACCAGATCACTGGTTCTGACACTGGACTTAGTGAAGGTGGGGTAATAAATCAGGAGGCAGGTGTTTCAGGGCAAAGAATCTCTGCGTTTATTAAATACAAAAGTGCGTATCTCACAAGAAATAAAAAAGCAAAAGTGATAAACAGGGAAATAATACAAAGGTGAATAAACTACAAATGATAGAAAAACAAGTGCAAAACAGTGTAACTGCCACTATTAACCATTGACACAGGTCAATTACTGTTATAAACTAAACAGTAGTTTTAAACATAGACATTTTAAACAGACTTCCTGATGCTGGGGTGCCCTGCACTGTCACCAACCCACCGTCCCCTCCCTGCTAGCTAGATTGGATACTTTTGGGTCTCAAGGAAAATAAGCTCACCACTGGGGATAAATGCATTTTGAATTACAGCTTGCCATTCCCATTTGCCGTAACTGGTTTTTTGCTGAAGACTTCAGACAGTGTAAGGATTCAATCTGGGTTGAGTCTGCTGATGCGGTAAGACGTATTGTGGATGTCACGAGCGAGTACTTTGGTTTTCTCACTTTTGGTAGGTTTTGCGAGCGGGTTTTCACCTCAAGATGTGTCTGAGGCCCTGTAATGTTGATCAGGTTGGTGGTTCTTGGGCGTTGTTAGTTGTTCGGTCTGCAGGTCATGGTCAGCCGCTGGTGGTTGGAGAGGGATGAAGGAGTCTTTCTCAGTGCGGTAGCTCTCTAGAGTTCTTCTCTTGTTGGTAGCTGTGGGAGATTGCTCTTGAGGCAGATCGTTCTTCTTTCTCCTTCTCTCTCTTTCCTTATCTCTCTCTCTCTTTTTCTCTCCCTCCAGCTGAGATTGGAGCCTGCAATTATACTAAATTGCAGGTCTCTTACCTTGGTGCCAAATTTGGCTTAAGCAATAGTCTTACTGTTGCCCTTCTGGAGGTGAATTGGCTTTCTGGTCCTTAGAATAAGTGTAAATGTCTTTCAATCGGGGGTGAATAGGTTTCCTGATTCTTTACAGTAAGTGTAAATGTATTTCGATTGCATGCAATGTCTGGCGTTTTCTGTGAATGAATATTAATTGAAGTTGAATGTCTTGGTATCTCTGATGGCTCCAGGATGTTTGAAGTTGTTGTCTTAGGTCTGGTTCTGGTGTCAGACAGCTATCCCTGTGATTGTGTATTCCAGAGCATAACCCAGCTGCCTTTTTTTTGTGTGTTTTAAAAGTTCTGTTAATAATCCAGGGGTTTTGATCCAGTATTAACAAAATGGTAGGATTTTTGCTCAGTCCTACAAGGCCAATGTGAAATTCTGTTCAAGCAGGGGTGCGCGCAGAAGGGATTCTACCGCACACCTGAATGTCCTCCAACTGGTGCACAATGTCGGGTCCGAGTACCGCCGTTTTCAGGCCTTGAATGATGGTGGTCGCAAACCGGACACCCGCCGCAGCCCTGCGTGCCAATTCCTGCGGCAACATCCGGCCCAGGTGCCCGCCACACAGCACATCCCCAACTCTGATTACCCCCATGGCCCTCTTCTCCAACCAAACCCGTGGTCGTGGATATGCAGATTATCCCCTGTTTGTACTTGTCGGCCAGGGCTTCCTGATTGGCCTGGGTCAACAACCCCAATCAAGGACCTCACCTGGTTCCAATCACTGCACAAAAATAACAAAAACAAAAATGTTAGAACTTATTTGATAAAGGAACTATTGGATCTGTTAAGGAACAAAATGGTTCTAATGAAAAGCCAATCACCAGCATGGGTCAAGAGAGCTGATTATATTATGTAAAGTAATGGATCTGGAAGGATTAAAGATGGAGATTGTATTAAGTACCACCTAACATGATTACGTCACACTGTCTTTGGGTGAAGAATTACCTGTCTAATGTGAGATCCCAAAGGAGACAGTATCATCTCCGGTTCTTGTTAATTTTAATGATGATGGCTAACTGTACAGTGTAGCTGTCAACATATGGCATGTTGAACTCTGATGTGGGTTGTTGTTACATGAGATCTCAATAGATAAATGCTGATGGCTTTTAAACTTGTAATCTTGCATTAAATTGATTTAGTTTTAATTTATATATTCTTGGTCTGCTAGCTGTTAAACTCTATTATTTAGCAGAGATGCAGCATAGTCTTCAAATAATGTTTTAAATTCTCTGTTATGGCAATGCTGTAGAGTATTACTTCTTTGAAAATTGAGATATTCATGCAAAATTGAATAAAATCTCTTGATGAAGGAGGAAATACATTTCAGAAGAAAAGTGAGTTTACAGTTTTACTGCCTAAAGATAAAACTGAGTCAGCCAGTGAGTCAGTAGTTGCAAATAGCTGATACTGACCATTGGTGACTTGTGCTTTAGGTAGAGTGCTGCCACCAATCCTCTTTTCTGAGCTGAGATAAGGGTCCATCCCATTAGTAGTGGTAGAGGATAAACCACTATTGAATCTTACCAAGAATAGGCATTGCAAAACACAATGTAGCTTATTGCATGATAGCATTAGGTACAGAGCAGACAAACAGTCAGCAACTCATACGGAAGTAGCAAGCAGGGAATAAGGTGCATTCTAGAAGAAACCCTTCTGCTCAAAGCTGAAAACAGGCACAGGAAAACTAGTGTTGGCTAGATCACACTAGTCACACTGGGAAATGTCAGAATCCTTACAGGAGAAAAATCTATGGGACCAATTTGGAGTTCAATTAGAAATAACTATGGGCAAATGAGGGAAAATGTCTTTTGTGCAAAAGATCAGGCTGAGAAGGATAGAAATGAAAAGGAGTACTTACTCATTCAAAAATAGTGTTGATGCCCTCGTGAACAGGCTCATGAGGCATGGCTACAGCAAATGGAGCAAGGAAGAGAAAATAATTTATACTGATGCCCAGTATTGGATTAAGTATGTGGTAAATTTAAGGCAACTAAAAGGCAATTTAAAAGATTTTGAACACAGAGTTTAAAGGAAGAAGATATTAGAAGCATATAAAAATTGTGATAATATCAAGATATTCATGAGTTAAATCATGATTTTAGGGGGAAGATTTATTAAGGATGCGTTCGCATAAGTTTATTCAAAAGATTGTACAGGGTGATGCATGTTGTACATTAGTCTGTCTACAGTGGAAAACCTCTTTTTTTTAACCAGAAAGAAGCAGGAAATTTCTATGTTGGCTTTGGAAAGTAGGAAAATTTTCAGAAGGCATGACACCACCACTTCGATCGGGAAAATGCCAGAAAATCCCCAATCAACTGTGCAGACATTCCATATGGTTATAAAAAGAATTTGAATTTCAATGAAGTAACACTCTACAGTGTTGCCATAATACAGAATTTAAAGCATTATTAGAAGTCTACACTGCAGCACAGCTATAATAGAGTTTAACAGCGTCCAGACCAATAATATATAAATTAAAACAAAATCAATTTAACGCAAGATTACAACTTTTAAAGGCATCAGCATTTATCTATTGCAGAATCATTAAATCCTTGAGGTAAACAGAACAAAGCCTCATGTAGAGATAGCAAGAACTGCAGATGCTGGAGTCAGAGATAATACGGTATGGAGCTGGAAGAACACAGCAGGTCAGGCAGCATCAGAGGAACAGGGAAGTTTATGTTTCGGGTCAGGACCCTTCTTCAGAAAGGGGGAGAGGGAAGGGAGATCAGAAATAAATAGAGGGAGGAGGGGTGGGACTGGGGAAGGTAGGTAGCCTCATGTAGATATTTCAAAATTAGAGAAAGATTTGAGAATTGCTGCAGAATTCCAAGGTGTCAGAGGTATTTTGGTGCATAAATCACAAAAGGTTAATATTCAAGTACAGCAAGTGATTCTTAGAATCCCTACAGTGTAAAAGCAGGCCATTCAGCCCATCGAGACCACACCAAACCTCTTAAAAGCCTCTGACCCAGACCCACCCCTCCATTTATCATGGCCATTCCACCTAACCTGCACATCTTTGGAAACCAGAGCACCTAGAGCAAATCCACACAGACCCAGGGAGAATGTGCGTACTCCACACAATCATCTAAGGGTGGAATTAAATCCAGGTCCCAGGTGTTGTGAGGCAACAGTGCTAACCACTGTGCCACCAAGCCGGCCTAATTAAAGAAGACAAATAAGGATGTTATGCTTCAATTATACAAAATGTTGCTGAGATCACATCTCGAATACTGTATGCAGTTTTGTTCTCGTTATTTACAGAGGCATCTGTATGCATTGGAGGTGGATTGGAGGAGGTTTACTAGATACCTGGGATGACAGCCTGGACATGTTTTGAATGGATTTTGGAAGAGCGAGTGATTGATTGAAGTTTATAAGATTCCAAATGATTTTGACAACGTGGATATAAAAAAGGATATTTCCTCTGGCCAGAGAGTCAGAAGGGTCTGCACTATTTTAAAATTAGGAGTCACCCTTTCAAGACAGAGATGAGACTTTTTTTCTTTCAGGTTGTTATAAGCCTTTGAAACTCTCGCCTTAGAAGATGGTGGAGGCTGGATCACTGGATGTTTTTGAGACAGTGGTGGATAGATTCTGGTCTGAAGAAAGGTCACAGGACCAGAAACATTAACTCTGCTTTCTCTCCACAGATGCTGCCAGACCTGCTGAGCTTTCTCAGCAATTTCTGTTCTTGTTTCTGATTTCCAACATCCGCAGTTCTTTTGGTATTTTTGTTGCTGGTGTGAATAGGTTTTATTAGGCAGGGAAACCCAAGTGTTTTTGGTGTTAGATAGAAATATGTAATTCAAAACATAGATCAATCACGATCTTATTGAATGACAGAGCTGGCACGTGAGCTAAATATTCTATTTTCGCTCTTATTTTGTATGTTCATAAAAGCCACATCAGAGCATACAGACAGAAGCTAGCCATTTTATAATGTACAAACATTCCACAGATGTATACTGACAAGCCAATACAAACAGCACGTCAAACAGCAGGTACTAATGGTCAATTTGAACACTCATAGGCATAAGTATGTTCAAGAATGGTGAAAGAATGCCACATTTGTAAAACTATAGACCAGTTTCAGAAGATGTGGAGAAATAAAACATAATTTCAGAATAGGAAAAAGCCAGATGATTTCTTCACAAAGAAGTTAATGCAGTAGAACTATTTCCTAAAGAAAAAGTACTCACCATTAGTCAATGTACATCAATAAAAAAAAAAAAATACCTGAGGCATTTGTAGGGTCAATTGCTGATCCAAAAGAATGAAATTTGATAGAACTTGGGTGTATATATATATGGACATACCATTAATTTTAAGCTTGATATGTTGTGTCATTGTTGCTGCTGATGGAACGTAACACCTCATGGATGCCCAGATCTGAGCTGCTAGATCTGATGGAAGTCTGTCCTATTTTGTACAGTGGTAATACCACACAACACAATGAATAGAAACAGAAGTTGCTGGAAAAGTTCAGCCATCCTGGCAGTAACTATGAAGAAAAAAATCAGAGTTAATGTTCCGGGCCCAGTGACCCTTCCTCTGAACTGATGGTAGCTGGGAAAACGTCGGTTTATATGAGGAATATAAGGAGGGGGATGGGATAAGGAGTAAATGATAGGACAGAACTCAAAGAGAGAGGAGAGCAGTTGGATAGACAATGGAGTTGATAATGATCTGGCTGGGAGGGTGAATATCTGTCAATGGGACTGTTAGTGACTAACAATAGGTAGTATATAATGGCAGGCTATGTGATAACAAGGTAGGGGGCTAGGACTTTGAGGGCTGCATGGTCCCCAGGTGGAAAATGAGGTGTTGTTCTTCCAGCTTGTTTGCTGGAACACTGCAGCAAGCCAGAGACAGAGGTGTTGGCCAGGAAACAGGGTGGTGTGTTAAAGTGGCAGGCAACTGGAAGCTCAGGGTCTTTGTTGCAAGCAGAACATAGATGTTCTGTAAAGCAGTCACCTAGTCTACGCTTCATTTCCCCAATGTAGAGGAGACCACATTATGAGCAACGAATGCAGTAGAGTAGATTCTGGGAAGTGCAGGTGAAATGTTGCTTCACCTGGAAGGTATGTTTGGCCCTTGGATAGTGGGGAGGGAGGAGGTAATTGGGCAGGTGGTGCACCTTTGCTGGTTGCAGGGGTAGGTGCTGTGGGGCTGTTGAAGGTGCTGGAAGTGAAGGAAATGTGGACTAGGGTGTCCCGGAGGGAACGGTCCCTGCGGAAGGCAGACAAGGGAGGGGAGGGGATTATGTGTCTGGTGGTGGCATTTTGCTGGAGGTGGTGGAAACGGCGTCAGATGATCTTCTGGATGTGGATGCTGGTGGGATGGTAGGTAAAGACAAGGGGACCTTCTAAGTGAAACAACGCTATTTCTGAAGAAGGGTCCTGACCCAAAACATCAGCTTTCCTGCTCCTCTGATGCTGCCTGGCCTGCTGTGTTCCTCCAGCTCCATGCTGTGTTATCTCTGACTCCAGCATCTGCAGTTCTTGCTACCTAAAAGGAATCTTTTATGTTTAGGATTAGACTGAATTGCATTTTCTAATGACAGAAGAAAATGGATTTGAAGGTTATGGTGTAGACGCCTGGAAGTCCTTGCAGTTGCTTCAAAGCAGTTTATAATTATATTCCTGATTGGAGGTTTACTTACTGAAGTGTGACTCAATTACTGGATTAACAGGTGACAAAAAAATGTTGATGTTATTTTAAATACTGCTGAGTTAGCAGATTTTGTTTTGGTTATGAGAAGTAGGCTTAAGGGGAGTAGCGTGGAGATGGGGCAGGGGGAGAAGAAGTGTGTAACAATTCACTGCTTAATGAGACTGTAGCAAAATGTACTCAAAACATAGAAAGACATACAGCACAGAATAAGACCATTTAGCTCATTGTGTCCATGTGGGCCAAAATGTGTGGACTTCAAATAAGGACAAGTATGAAGTTAGCTCAATATCTGCTGATGCTTAGTTCAACAACTTAACATCTCAAATATTTCAGACATGTTTGTTACAATCTTCATGAGTAACATTTGATTCATCAAGACTCCTCACCCATGTTTCTCATTGATGTCCTATTGTGCAAGTGCACTTGGGATTGCAATGTCTCTTTAGTCAATGCTGCCAAGAATTTGAAAACAAGATATATATCTTCTTTAGATATAATGGTTCTCTCAACTGAAGCCCATTTTCTTCAGGGACTTCAGAGAATTGTGGAGACTTCAATCCTTTCCTCTCCCACACTCTTTTCCAAGATCAGTGGGTAATATCATAAGTACGTTTCTCCCTCTCAAAAATGAATGACTATTATGTCCACTACCAGAAAGAATGAGGCCTTTCTATAGATAGGACTCATGATCTCTGTCTGCACAGTTATATTTATTAGGTTTATTTAGGTTTGATTGTATTTTTTTGTGTAGATATTCATTGCTTAATCCGGTATTTATTATTCTCTCCACCAGATTTTTTCCCATTCTCTGTCCAGATGGATTCCTAGAATTCTCACTGTTAGGGTAGATTTTTGTTGATTGGTCTACTTATTCTAATTTTCCATTTACATTGATGATAGTTTAAAATCTGGCATTTAATAAATTTCTTATATTTTTAAAATATAGACTTCGTGAGTGTTGCAAAATGATATTTTGATCTTTCTGTTAATCTAGTCAATTAGTCAATTTCCTGATAACTTGAGTTGTCATTGACAGTGGTGAGAGAGTTAATAACAAGTTTATTCTATCCCTCAAATGCAGATGATCCGGTACTTTATGCCAAATTCCCTTTCTCTTGCCCAAAAAATCAAACCTCTTCCTCATCCTCTACCTACCACTGAATCTGTCTCTTTACCTCCAAATGCATCTGCCCATAGCCCATGTTTTGATCCCTCAACTGCATTTGTATTACAGTTGATGACTCATATACTGTTGAAGCCCTTAGGAATGTTATTGCTTCCTAAGCACATGTTCTCCTCTTTTTTGAATCCAGCCCATAGCATTGAACCTTTTCTGAACAAAGTCATGCATACTTTCTCTAAATGTTCTCTAGGCAGTTTATAGAAGGTTCGCTAGGATGATCCTTGGTATGGAAGGATTGTCTTGTAAGCAAAGGCTTAACAGTATGGGACTCTACTCTCTGGAGTTTAGAAGAATGAGAGATGATCTCATTGAAACATATAGGATTCTTAAAGGTCTTAACAGTGAAAATGCTGAGAGGACATTTCCCTCAATCATCAAGCAGGAGGGAGAATCAAGGACTAGAGGGCATAGTGTCAGAATAAAGATGAGGAATGATTGCAGGAATTTCTTCTCTCAAACGGTTATGGATAGTTAGGACTCTCTGACACATTGAGATTGGGAGCAGAATCCTCATGTATATTTAAGGATAAGAGATAGCTTCTTGATCAGTAGCGGAATCAAGGGTTATGGGGAAAATGCAGGAAAGTGGATGTGACTAATGTTGGATTAGCCATGATCCTATTGAATGGCAGACCAGGCTACAGGGGAAGAATTGCCTACTCCTGTTCCTAATTCTTATGGTGTTATGGACTATGAACATGGTGAATTGTTCCTCTTCATCCCCTGAACTTCTGTAAAGCCTGTGATATGATCAACCACGTCATCTTCCTTCAACGACTCTTCTCTATTGCTCAGCTTGCTGGAATTTCCATTGCTTGGCTCGATCTTACCTAGTTCATCACCTCTACACTAATTGCTTCTTTTCACGATCTCACAGTTTTAGGCTTTTCCCAAGGAAATCACCTTCAGCCTCTTTATTTTCCTCATCTGCCTATTACAAATATGATCCATAGACCGAGGAGAAGGGATGGCCTAGCGGTATTATCGCTGGACTGTTAATCCAGAGACCCAGACAATGTTGTGGGGACCTGGGTTCAAATCCTGCCATGGCAGATGGTGGAATTTGAATTCAATAAATATCTGGAATTAAGAATCTAATGATGACTGGTTCACTAATGTCCTTTAGGGAAGGAAACTGCCATCCTTACCTGGTCTGGCCTACGTGACACCAGACCCACGGCAATGTGGTTGACTCTTAATTAGGGATGGGCAATTAATGCTGGCCTAGCCAGTGACACCTACATCCTGTGAATGAATAAAGGGGAAAAAAAAGGCACAAGTCTAAATTGGACCAATATCATCCTAAATCCAAGCTGGGAACCTATAAGTGGCTTTGGTGGGATTTTGGCCTTTCATGAGGAAGGCAATTAAAAAGCCATCTCTGGGAGCCCTGCCCTGTTAGGTTGATTCCGGAGTTGAGGGGGTTGGCTTATGAGGAGAGACTGAGTAGATTGGGATTGTATTCATTAGAATTCAGAAGATTGAGGGGGGATCTTATAGAAACATATAAAATTATGAAAGGAATAGATAAGATAGAAGTAGAGAGGATGTTTCCACTGGCAGGTGAAGCTAGGACAAGAGGGCATAGCCTCAAGATTAGAGGGAGCAGATTTAGGACTGAATTGAGAAGGAACTTCTTCACCCAGAGGGTTGTTAATCTATGGAATTCCTTGCCCAGTGAAGTAGTTGATGCTACTTCAGTAAACGTTTTTAAAGATAAGGTAGTTCTTTTTTGAACAATAAAGGAATTAAGGGATACGGTGAGAATGCGGTAAGTGGATCTGGATCTGAGTCCACAAAAAGATCAGCCATGATCTTATTGAATGGCAGAGGAGGCTCGAAGGGCCGGACGGCCTACTCCTGCTCCTAGTTCTTATGTTCTTATATTCTTATGTTAAGGAGGGTGAACAGACTGGGAAAGATGACAGGCCAGAGGATGGCAGTGTCAGGCTGGCTGACAGGATGATGCTTCTGAGACAGACAGGTGAGCATGGGAGCACCTTGACATGCAGGCACTCTCAGTTGCCTGCAGAAAAGTCAGTAAATAAAGAAGCTTGAAGCTGTCCCAGCAGAAGGAAATCCTTCCACAGAAGTAATGAAAGACATGGTTGTGCTATTCAGTTGATGTGGCCCTTTCATTGGAACATGGAGATTCCAGCTTCAGTACCCACACTGACTGTTGTATAAAAGCTCCTTACCTCAAATCAGTTCACAGCCTCCAGTTAAAACAGTTAAACTCTTTTTTTAATTCTAAGTTGTTACTTGTAAGGATGGCTTGCTGTAATTGTACTGGACATTGGCAAGACTTCACCTACAGTATGGTATGCAGGTTTGGTCTCCTTCTCTGAGGATGTTCCGGTTATGGAGAGAGTGTAACGATGGTTAACCAGACTGATTCCTGGGATAGCAGGACTGACATATGAAGACCGACTGGATCAATTCAGGTTATATTCACTGGAGTTTAGAAGAATTAGGAGGATCTCATTGAAATCTATAAAATTCTGACAGGAGTAGATAGGATAAATGCAGGAGGGATCTTACTGATGACCAGGGAGTCCAGAGCCAGGGCACACAGTCCAAGGATATGGGATAGGCATTTAAGATTGAGATGAGGAGAATTTTTTTTTACCCAAAGCAGGGTGAACCTGTGGAATTCTCTGCTACAGAAAGCTTGAGGCAAAAACATTGACTATTTTCAAGGAGGACTTAGATATTGTTTTTCAAGTTAAAGGGATTAAAGGGTATGGAGAAAAAGTAGGAACAGGATACTCAGCTGAATGATCAGCCATGATCATATTAAATAGCAGAGTAGGTTGAAGGGCAGAATGGCCCACTCCTGCTCTTAAGTTTATATGTTTATATATTTCTTACCCTTTTCTTTGGGTTACCATTTTCCTTTACGTTTCTGCAGTATTTTTCAACATTAAACTGATATGAGTTATTGGATTGGTATCTCCTTTTAATATCCATTTATTGTCAAATGTTATATTTCTACATATATTCTTTCAACATTGTCTAACCTTGTCCAAGCACACAATCAAATTGTCCTCAAAACCTTGTCCACTAATGTTGGATAAATGGGATGTTTTCTTTTTCAAAGGGCTACCCAAATTCCTATAAGTTAAATATGGTTCATCTCAAAACTGAAAGAATGCCGTGAGTGGAACTCAAAGAGTTCCCCGCTTTTTCCGACCAATATTCCAAATTCTTTAAAACCTGACTTTTTTCATCTCCTGCAGCACATGTCTGGATATGTTACTATTGTGGGACTGCAATAAATAATCTCATTATACTGTCTAACTACTTTATTTATCTTGACCTTGAAACTATTGGATAAGTAGCCCCAAGCCAGGTTAATAGCAAAGTTATCTGTTTTCCTGGCTGATGGACAATCTCAATTTTGTACTGGGAAGTACATCTAAGGATTTTTGATTCACCTGTTCAGCTGTGGTTGTCTATAGCAGATATAATCTAGAGACGTGGTACCTAGGTCCATATTGCAAAATGCTCTTCCTGGGTTTTTCCATACGAATTGACTGAATATTCACTCGGCTCTGCCATTTTTATGATTCTTCCTCTGAAGAATTTTTTTTGATGTGGACTAGCCACAAGGAGAAACAAAAACAGGAATTGCTAGAAAAAGTCAGCAGGTCTGGCAGCATCTCTGGAGAGAGAAAGATGGAAAAGAACGAGTGGATACATGGAAATAGAGCCCAGACAAAGAGAGAAAAAAGATTAGGCTGACAAAGCATTGTTGATAGTAAGCCAGGGAAGAACAAAAGCTAGATAAGTGATAATGGGGACTATGAGTGGATAAAAATGGGCTGTGCTGAAAGCAACCCATGTCATGATAGGTCCTGGGTGTGGGGGTTCGTAAAGGACATGGAAAAAGGTGTTCAGGTTCTAAAATTATTGAACTTGATATTGGGTCCTGAAGGCTGCAATGTTCCCAAGTGGAAGATGAAATGCTGTTCCTCCAGCTTGTGCTGACCTTCACTGGAACATTGCAGCAGGTCCAAGACAGAAATGTTAGCCAGGGAACATGGTGCTGTGTTGAAGTTGCAGGCAACTGGAGGCCCAGAGTCAGGTCTGGGGAGAGAATGTAAGTGTTCCACAAAGTGGTCACCCAGCCTGCATTTCAACTCTCCAGTGGAGAGGAGACGACAAAGTAAGCGGCAAATACAGGAGATGAGTGGGGCCTTGGGTAGTGAGGAGGGAGGTGTTGCATCTTCTACAATTGGGAAAATGCTGCGGGGGATGTGGGGAGGTGTGGGGACTGAGGGCAGAGTTGGCTAGATTGTTTTGGAGGCAATGACCCCTACGGAATGCAGACAAGGGAGGGTAGGGGAATATGTATCCCATGGTAGCATCCTGCTGGAGATTGTAGAAATGGTGGCTTATGATCCTTTGGATATGAAGGCTAATGGGGTGGAAGATGAAGTCCAGGGGGACCCTATCATTGTTGTGGGAGGGAAAAGAAGGGCCCTGTTAATCAATCCAAAGTTGAGGAAAAAATTGCACATTTCTGAGGCCTCCCTGCAGAAGGTGGCATCATCAGAACAGATGCAGTGGAGATGGAGAAACTGGGGGAATGGAATGGAGTCTTTACAGGAAGCAGGGTGTGAGGGTGTATGATCCAGGTAACTGTGGGAGTTGATGGGTTTTTAATGGATACGAGTGGCCAGCTTATCACTAGAAATGGAAATGGAAAATTGATTAATTTTTACAACTCTGAACGAGAGATGCAGCACCAATGATGTCATTGAGAAAGGATTGTTGTGAGGGACCCGAGTACAACTGGAACAGGAATGCTCCACGTTCCCCACAAAGAAACAGGCATAACTCGGGCCCATGCAGGCCTTTGATCTGAAGAAACTGAGGTGAGTTAAAGGAACAGTTGATCAAAGTAAGGATGAGCTCAGCCAGGTGGAGGAGAGGGACAGTTCAGGCCCATCTTTCCAGGAAGAAGTGGAGAATCTTAAGGTCATCCTGATGGGGGTGGACGTGTAGGGGCATTGCATGACCATGGTGAAGAGGATGTGGCTGGTGTTTGCAAACTTGAAATTTGAAACTGATGTAAGACATCAAAAGATTCATGGACGTATACAGGAAGGTGCTGGACAAGGGGAGAAACTGTCAAGATAGGAAGACATAACTTCTGAGTGGCAGGAACAGGCAGAAACAATGGCTTTGCACCCATGCAGTCTTGTTTGTAGATTTTGTGAATAAGGTAGAAGCAGGCTGTACGAGGTTGGGGACTATGAGCTGAGAGGCTGCGGTGGGGGAAGAGATCCCCAGCTGAGATGAAGATGGTGACAGTTGTGGACGCAATGGCTGATTTTCAATGGTTAAGTCATGATTGTTGAAGTAAAGGAGGAGGTGTCCAGTAGCTGGTTCTCAGCCTCCATAATGTAGAGAGCAGTATGTCAGACTACAACAGCACCATCTTTGTCAGCAGGCTTGATGACAAAGTTGGAATTGGATTTGAGAGCATCAGGTGCAGTCAGTTCAGAGGGAAATATGCTTGAATGGGTAACAGGAGCAAAGAAAGTAACTGATTTCAAATTGCCAGTTCTCAATGAACAGGTCGAATGCAGGTAAAAGGTAAGAAGAAGGGTCTAGGTGGAGACACAGTGTTGGAAGTAGGTGAAAGGGCCTGTGGGATGAGGAGAGGACTTTTATCCAAAGAATGGGCACTGAGACGAAGGCATTGGAAGAAAAGTTCAATATCATGTTTTGCCTGAAATTAATAGAGGTGTAGATGCTGGGGGAATAAAACTAAGACCTTGCTGAGTACAGAATGTTAAACATCAGAGAATGGAATGTTGAAAGGGTTAGTAAGTACCCAACAAGAGGTGGGGTTAGGAGAGGGGATGGATTTCGAGGAAGGAGAGGGGAGGAAGGTTCCAGAGAGGTGTGGTACCTCTGAGTTGTTGCAGCTTGCATTCCATAATGTCCAAAAGAAAGATAAAACGTTTCTTGTTAGAACGTTGAATGAGCCGAAGAATGAAGTGGAAGTGGGGGCAAGACAGATCTGAGATAGCATGATGCAGTGAAACGCAGAGCCACAGCTTATTGTTTGCTTGCTATCTGAGACCAAACTGAAGTAAATTAACAATGCATCCAGATCTGACAAATAAGACATCACTGAAAAGGCTCTATTTGTGTAGTTCCTTGTTTTATTTTAGTCTTGATTCACTGCCACATTTCCTTTAGGTATGCTCACCTTGAAAAAGTTCTGCTCCTCTTTCCAGCAGGATTTTCATTTTAATCTTTCTTCTTTCTCACCATTTTAGAGGTTGAGAGTGTGGTGGTGCATGGAACTGAGTGCAGCTCTCAGCTTGCAAAGAGAACAGCTGTTTGAGGAGTGCGATACATCATGAAGATACCTGTGATCCTGAGAGGATTCAAAATACAAAGGCGGAAACTTCAGTGTGAATCCACATAGCTTGAGGAAGACCTGGAGGCAGTCATTGAGGAATGAGATGTGGCTGTGGAAGCGGGTTTTGACAGATACATTATCAAAAGTAGAAGGGAAGGGAAAGTAAAATGGTGAGAAAGAAGAAAGATTAAAATGAAAATCCTGCTGGAAAGAGGAGCAGAACTTTTTCAAGGTGAGCATACCTAAAGGAAATGTGGCAGTGAATCAAGACTAAAATAAAACAAGGAACTACACAAATAGAGCCTTTTCAGTGATGTCTTATTTGTCAGATCTGGATGCATTGTTAATTTACTTCAGTTTGGTCTCAGATAGCAAGCAAACAATAAGCTGTGGCTCTGCGTTTCACTGATTTTTTGATGCCTCACACACACCTTTCATTAGATTTCTACCAAATACGTAACAAGTAAATCCAATGAATCTTTGAGCTCCTGCTTGGGTTTACCCAAAACTTTGGGGTTTAGACCATGGCCTGTAATAAGAGCTCTAATAACCCCAAATCTACTATACCTGAATATAATTTTAGATTACTCTCATGAGATCTTACCACAAAGTAGAATTCTACCATAAATATCCTGAACCACGAATGAGTTTTATATTAGAAGCTATTGTATGTTAGAATATAACCTCCCAAAAAGGAAACAATCCATGTTGTTTGATTTCGAAATTAGTATGATAAAGCAATTTTGATCCAAAGAAATTAACTATGTAAATTGTGAGGCCTTGGGCTCAGATGATCTGTGACAAATTGCCCATTATGTTATTATCCTTTGGGGTAGAATTCTTCATTACTGTTATCAGTAGCACTGATTTTGAAGAAATTGCATTAAAGCTGGGTATTCTTTCTGGAAACTTTAGTTTCAACTTGAGCTGAAACCTGATATCTTACTCGTCTGTGTGTTCTCAGTTAGGGGACACATGACTCCTAGGTAAAAATGGGCAGGGAACATTAATGGCTGCTCTGTGACCCTTTAAGTTGGCTCATAATTTTCAGAGTTCTTCCTGAGGGTGTAGCATTCGATTTTCATATAAGGAACTTGGCATGTCCTTGAATGTTGCCAAACAGAACTATTTTACACCATGCTTGGTCAGTCAAATATTTCATCTCCCATATTTGTTGAAGAAAAGACACTGGAATAAAGTAAGATGTTTCCCACACCTGATCAAACATCTCTCTCAAGAGATCACTATTGATGAGGAGATCCAACACTGGATCAGCCACATCAATTCAGTCTTCTACAAAGTATGGCAGCAGCAACTGTTTGATGATAAAAAGAGTTTGCAGGTGAACAAAGATTGTAGTGTATAGAGTAGTTGACATCACCATACTTCTGTACATCAGTAAGGTCAGGATTTTATATCAGCAACATATAAAAATTGCATTAACAATATCTTGTCTGCATCCTCCGGATTCAAAGGGAGGTCCATCCAACAAAACCCTCGTGACTTTCTTGAAGCCAGTTAAGACAAAATTACTACAAAATCAATTTTGATGGACTGGACACGATGTCAAAAATCTTCACCACTGTCAGACTCTGTACATTCAATTCTCAAACAGCCAGTGTTCTGAGGTGGACAGAGAAAATATTACAAAGACACTATGATGAGCAGCAACATTGACATTAACAACATTCATTCAAAATGGTGACAGTTTGTTGATCAAGCTGCATCACCCCTTCAGTTCCGATGTCTTCATGATGAGGCAGAGTGGTGGCAGAGTAGGAAAGAAAAGGAAGTAAATATTGTACTCCACATTCCATGACCATATTGTACATCCTGCACCATGTACCCAAAGATCTGCAGGTTGTGAATAGACCCTGGTAGAAAGCTACAGGCCCACATCGGCAGGAAAAGGCACAGAAAGTGGGGCTTACATTCATGAGATATAGGTGTTGCTGACTCAGCCAGTATTTCTTGCCCATCCCTAGTCCTTGAGAAGGTGGTGTTGAGGTGCCTTCTTGAATTGCTGCAAACCATTTGGTGCAGGCAGACCCACAATGCCATTTAGGAGAGTTTCAGGATTTTGAACCAATGATACTGAAAGAACAGAGATATATTTCCAAGTCAGAATGATGAGTGATTTGGTGAGAAACTTGCAGATGATGGTGCTACCGTATTAGTGCTTCCCTTGTCCTTTGAGGTGGTTTATTATGAGTTTAGAAAGTGCTGTCCAAGGAGCCTTGGTGAATTTTTGCAATGCATCGCGTACATAGTACAGTCTGCTGCTACTGAGCATCGGTGGTGGAGGGTGTGAATGTTTGTAGATGTGGTATGAATCAAGCAGGCTGATTTGAGTGTTGCTGGAGTTGCAGATAAGGTGAGTATTCTTCATATTCTTGACTTGCCCATTGTCAATGATGGATGGGCTTTGGGGAGTCAGAAGGTGAATTACTCATTGCAGTATTCCCAACCTCTGACCTGCTCTTGTAGCTGCTGTATTTATATGGCTGGTCCAGTTCAGTTTCTGGTTAATGGTAACTTGTAGGATATGGATAATGGGCGATTCAGTGATGGTGACGTCATTGAATTCAATGGACAAGGTTTAGAATCTCACTACTTGGAGATGATCTTTGCCTGACACTTTCGTGACATGAATGCTACTTGCCACTTGTCAGTTGAAACTTGAATATTGTCCAGGTCTCGCTGCATTTGGTCATGGACTGCTTCAGTACCTGATGAGTCATGGATTGTGCTGGACGTTATGCAATCATGGGCAAAAATCTCCATTTCTGACCTTACGAAGGAGTGAAGGTCATTGATGAAGCAGTTGGACATGCTTGGGCCTAGATTACCACTCCAAGAAGCTGGGTGCCTGTGACACAGTGGTAGGTAGTGTCACTGCTTCTGGGCCAGAAGACCTAGGTTCAAGTGCCATCTCTATAGGAAATGTACAACAATAGGTGCAAATAAGTTAATTCAAAATACTTATCCTGAGAAACTCCTGTAGAGATGTCTTGGAGCTTAATCATTCTCCTTTGTGCTGGCTATAAATCCAACCAGTGGAGAACTTACTGCTTAGTCCCAATGACTTTAATTTTGCTGGGGCTCCTTGTTGCTACATGTGGTCAAATGCAGCCTTGCAGTCAAGGGCAGCCATTTTCAATTCACCTCTGGAATTTATTTCATTGATCAATGTTTGAACCAAAGGATGTGATGAGGTTATGAGCTATGTCCCTGGCGGAACTCAAAGTTGCCATCAGTGGGAAGCTTATTGCTTTTTTTTAAAAGAAGTGTTGCCTGATAGCACTGTTGATGACATCTTTCATCACTTTACTGATGACTGACTGTAGGCTGATGGTATCTGGGTTGGATTTGTCCTGATTTTTGTTTATAGGACATATCTGGGCAATTTTCCACATTCATAGAGTCTCTATATTGCGGAAAGAGGTCATTTGGCCCAAGGAGTCTGTACCGATCCTCCAAAGAGCATCCCACCTGCACATAGCCCACACCTTATTCTTACAACCTCGCATTTGCTATGGCGAACTCAACTACCCTACACATCCTGGACTCTATGGGTCAATTTAGCATAGCCAATCCACCTAACCTGAACTTCTTTGGACTGTGAGAAGAAACTGGAGCACTTAGCGGAAACCTACGCAGACACGGAGAGACAGTGCAAACTCGACACAGACAATTACCCAAGGCTGGAATTGAATCTGGGTCTCTAATGCTATGAGACAGCAGTGCTAATCACTAAGGCATTGGACCCCCTCACACCCACCCCTCATTGTTATTGTTGGGTCATGTCAGGTTGTCGGTGTACTGGAACAATTTGGCTAGGGGTGTGGCAAGTTATGGAGCAGGGTTTCAGTGTCATTGCTGGAATGTTGTTTGAGCCCATCGCCTTTGCATTATCCAGTGTCTTCAGCCATTTCCTAATATCAACTACAGTGAATCAAATTGGCTACAATGCTAGGGACCTCAGGAAGAGGTCAAGACGAATCATTGACTCTGCACTCCTGGTTGAAGACTTTTACAAATGCCTTACCTTTTGCACTGATGTGTTGGGCTCCCCCATCACTGAAGATGTGGTATTTATAAAACCTTCTCCTAAACTGGATTGTTTAATTATCAACCACCACTCATCACTGGATGTGGCAGGACTGTGGAGTTTTGATCCTATCCATTGGTTGCAGTATCACTTAGCTTTACCATTTGCTGCTTATGCTGTACATGTGCAAATAGTCCTGTGTTGTAGCTTCATCAGACAGACCCCTAATTTTTAGATATGCCTGGTGCTATCAGGCACTTTTCATTCAACCAGGGTTAATCCCCTGGTTTGATGGCAATGATAGTGTCCTGGAAATATACAGGACATTGCAGATTTTGTCTGACATATCAGCGTTTGAGTTATCTGCACCGTGCTGATGACCTGAAACTACAAATCAAGGCATTCAAGTCTTTGATAGAATAAATGCTAACCTTTTATCCCTTGCATATTTCTGATATGTAGATGATATTTTTATTATATGTGAATCTATAGCTGCTCTTAAGTATTTCCTTACCCATTTTAATGGGCTCCATCCTGCACTCAAGTTCACATTTGAAATGGAACAGTAAAATTAGCTCCCTTCCCTTGTTGTCCTAGTTGAGAAATCTGCCTGGGGTTTCTCGACTACTGTTTACCACAAACATCCCTTCACTGGGCAATATACACATTGGCAGCTATACAATTGGCTTATCAGCAACTTATCAAATAAGAGACCTGGGTTCAAGTCCCACCTGTTGCAGAGGATGCAACAACATCTCAGAACAAGTTTTAAAGAAAATAGTTTTAAATAGGACTCAAATTGTTTACTCCCTGTGTAAACTTGGGCACATCAAAGTTACCATGCAAGATGATGGCTACCTTGATCACATCAGTTCTCATTTTATGTCATGAAGTGCATGGATGGTCCCCAAGGTCATTATGTCCAGTCCTGAAAAATGCCCAGTCTACTTCAGATTATCCTGGAAAGGTAAGGTACCTCAAACGTATGGGCAACAAGTGAAGCTAGCTATTTCATGTTACTGCTGTGCAGAATCAACATGAGTACAGAGCTTGCAACTAATAGGATACTGCTGTCAAACCAAATAGATCTTCTACCTATCACAGGAATGTGTTATGTGATTTTTAAATTTCTGTGTGGTTTGCTGTTAAGTGTGGGGGCTGGACATTCCAAAGACTGGCATATTGTATCAAATAGATGTCGCTTTGGCATTTTGCAACAGCAAGGCACTGACCATACCTAACCAATGCATGCTTACAAAATTTAAAACATCATGCCCAACATTAGACATGATTCCACTGTTGTGTAATATTTGCTAAATAATCCAAATTATGCTAGGAATTATAAAGACAATGATTTTATAGTTGTCAGTCAAGCTTGCAGTATGGTGCACTTGTGGACACTTAAAGCTAAATAAAAAACACAGGGCCTTGATCTTTGCAGACAGGACAAACATGTACACATATTGTTTCTGTTTTAACTTAAAATATATGACAGTCATTCTTAGGCTAATTCCTTCAGTCAATCCTTTGGCCAATCAATATCAACCTGGCTGGTTTAAATTCAAACAAAGGTCAACAGTTAACTGTCAATCATCATTTAGTGCACACGCCATGACTTACCTCTACCAATCAGAGTCCGCTTGCCATTCTATCAGCAGAGTCTTCTCATTCATTATAAAAATGATGTTCTCCTTTACATAGTATTTTTATGAATGCCCTGATGAGCATAAGACTAAAATTTTCAACGAATGTGCCTTTTTTCAGGAATATTCAAGTTCTGTAGTACCAAACAACTGTTTAAAACTTTATTGAAGAATTCATTAGAATAATACAAAGCTGAAACGACTGACAAATACGGGAAATATTGCAACATTGCTGTGGTGCAGAATCTAGCAGGCTCTACAGTCATTCAAATTAAACCAGCATTTATGAATGCAAGAATGTAATCTTAAAGAGCAGCAGATTTAGGCAATATTGAAGAAATACTGATTTAAAATGGCTTTAAGTAATGAGGTTGATCAGCATATTGAGAATAAATGGCAAAATATATCATTGCTCTTAACAAATTCAAGGCCAGAGAAGAACAATGCAGGACACAAGGCTGGCCTTCATAAAAGCGACAATTCTTAAAATGCAACATTGTCTCAAAACCAAACCATAAGACTGAAGCTGAGCAATTGAATACACTGCTCTATTCAGTGAGTCTGATTGCAGATGATGATGTTAGTAGACAAAACATAAAAGGAAGTGGACACTTTTGAAGATGTCATATAAGCTTTTGATAATTACTTCAATTTGAGGACAAACAAAAGTCTTGAATGATCAAGTTCCAACTGAACAGTTCAGCTTCTAAGAGAATTGTAGGCAATTATATTAATGACCTTTACTGATTTGTAGAAAAGTGTGAATAAGCAATTTTGAAATCAGAATTTATCAGAGACAGAATTTTTAGAATGAATTCTTGGGAGATTCTCAGATATCTCACGATCCAATGAAATTTTGTCTTTGGAGAGAGCCATTCAAATTATGCTGAAAGCAGAAACCAGAAAGATTCTAAAATGGATCCTGACAAGAGAAGAAGAATACTATCTCAAGGGAGCTGCAAGCTTTATCCACTTTATAAGGTCGAGACAATCTGGAGAGATGTGTGATATACCTATACAGTGCACACACTAAACACCTGCTACTAAAACACTGACAACTCTGTGCGACAAGGATTCACAAACATAAACAAGATCAACAGTAAGGAATGCTGCATTTGCAAAAATGTACATCACTTCCAGGAGATTTACAGAAGCTAGACACAGGTCAGAATCTTTCCAGCCACTAAATGATATGGACATTAGTAAGAAAGTTGAGAGAATCAGGTCAGATAAACAGGGAGGAGTATCCAACAATTGAGAGCAAACTGACCTACTTACCAGCCGAGTGTGGAGCAATGAGATAAGATTCTTGCTAGTGAGTGATGGAAGCCTATTTGAATGTATCTACATGTACTATCATACTCACTTTTTTCAACAGCTCACCTCATTGATATGTAGTTTCCCATTCTCCCACCTGACAGATAGAATCTAGAAACTGACAATTCCTGACATGAAAGTCAGAGTGGTAACCTGTTGACTCCAGCTTGTCAATTGTATCTCAAGCCCTCCATCAGTCACTAACATGCCTGAGTATGGCAGTGAGCGCATGCATTCCCATCCCATGCAGCAGGACCTCCAAGTCCATGCTAGCAAAGCAGGATACTAATTCCCCTTTGTCTGACATGTCCAGGCAAACAAACTGAACAGTAAAGGACTGCTCTGGACTGTCTGCACTTGGCCAGATGCACAACTCAGTTTTCAAGATTGTGCTGGCACCAGGAATGCTGGGAGGTTTGAGCAGTGGCCAACACCCATACCTGGGATGAATAGGAGGAAATGGCAAGCAGGGCATCATAGGGGACATGGTGTAGAGTTAATGAGGTATGTTTTGGAGAATAGCTTGAGAAAATCTTCTTGGGTTCACAGAAAGAAATCCTGAATGAAAGTCATCTGAAAAGGTACTTAGCTGATTTCTGGTGAGATTTAACACATGGCTTCAGAACAGTGGAAATACTGGTGGTCACACACTTAAAGAGCTGTATTCACTAGGGCTCCCATCCTTTATCATTAGAGCTGTGTTTGATGAGATACCTCCTTTTGAGAGGATTCTTTAGGCATTCTTCGGGGAACTATCTAATCTGAATGAATCAGCAGAGCCAGAACTTAATGTCTATATTAACTAGCAACCTTCTGATTTTATCATTGATACAGGTGGAAATGTTTCCATCAGACCAGTTACCATGGCTCCCAAATTAGAAGTTACAGCCTACAGAGATAAGACTACATGGCACAGGTAGAATAACTGTCAGAGGCATAGGAATGCAACAAGATATAATACAATGCAACACAAATAAGAGAGATGAAAATGGGTACATTATTCGCATTCCACTGCCTTCATATTTGAGCCTTCATACATGTCGCCATTTCAATTTCACAGGAGAATTAGAGTAGATAGAAAACCCCTGAAAGAATAGCTGGTCCTGAAGCAAATAGTTGCCCAAAACATTGGTTCAGGAATAAACTGTCATTGACCAAACTGGCAATGGGCACCCAGTAGAAGCCTTCATTGGATTCTGAAACTTTTGGTGGAACTCAACCAGAAGAACAATTCAAGTGAAATCACATATGTTGACATAATAGAGCTTTTTAACATTGTCAGAAATTCATAGGATCAGTGAAAATCCTCTGTTTTCTATTGAAGAACATTCAAGGACAATAGCAGAGAAAGTGCTGGATGAGCAGCACTTATTATCAATACAACTGAGAGTCCAAAAAAAATGTACTTCATCAGTTAAACAACCACGATTAGGCAACTGAAGACATTTAGCCTGATGAACAATTTGAGAGAGTAAAGCTGCATATGACTACATGGAAGACCAACCAACATCCATAGAACAAGAGATAACACAGTGTGGAGCTGGAGGAACACAGCAGGCCAGGCAGCATCAGAGGAGCAGGAAAGCTGATGTTTCGGGTCAGGACCCTTCTTCAGAAATAACATTGTTTCACCTGGAAGGTCCCCTTGTTCACCTACCATCCCACCTGCATCCACAGCCAGAAGATCATCAGACGCCATTTCCGCCACCTCCAGTGAGATGTCACCACCAGACACATAATCCCCTCCAAGATAGTAGGAACTGCAGATGCTGGAGAATCCGAGACAACAAGGTGCAGGGCTGGATGAACACAGCAGGCCAAGCAGCATCATAGGAGCAGAGAGGCTGACGTTTCGGGCCTAGACCCT